>NC_141084.1:37653003-38253003 GCF_041138505.1 Cibotium barometz
AGTCGCACACACTCACTCACTCACACACACACACACACATCAATAATCTAATCCTAGTTCTAATGACCTTCAATATCCTATCCTCATCCTCCTACTCACCCCTAACCTTTTCTCTCTAGGATGACCCCTACATACACACATTGAATTTTATAAAAGAGAGAAAGCTAATATGAGTAGAGAGAGATCACTTTTTGGAAGAAGGGGTAAAGTTTTCAAAGAAACATTTTGTGGTAAAGAAAGCATAGAGCTACATGCTAAGTTTAGCAAGAGGCGAGGAGATGGAGGTTACCAGTGTGGAGAGGGAGGGGTCACTAGATTATCTCTCCTTGTGCGATGTGATTACAAGTTTCTACGTGGCAAGATAGAGAAAGGGGACTTGCATGTGTGCTTCATTGAATTAGTGGAAGTATAGATTTCTCCTTAAGAATGCTCAATGGAGTTCATAGCTTATTGCTTATATAATGTACACATGTAATTGATTTATCTTATTTGTAAGTGAGGTGCTTTATGAAGGCAATGAATTATTTAACCCATTTAATTTCTAGTTATTTGGTATATTAGTGAATAGTCCTTGTTGCATTTACAAGAGGCCTCTTTACTAAGCATATTCCATAGCTCGACAATGCCATTGTTGGATGTTATGATAATAATAATGCTCATTGGACACATTTTTGGGCCTTCTCTTTTATAAATTTTACAGATAGTTAGCATGAAATTGTGGATATATTAGATTTATTTACTAAGTACAAGGAGAGGATGGATACATGCAGGACTATTAAGCCATATGCTTTCTAGAATAATGGTGACGGCTCATGCTATGTAGGGGATGGGGAGAGGAGGGATGGGATGGTGGTGGTGTACCACAATCCTTGAGATTAAATGTACATCAATACGAACAAGAATGGTTAAATTATTTAACTTTATGAAGAAAAGCTTAATAGGCTATATTCATTGCTATAGTTGGTGTCATCATGCCTTGATTGCTCCCATTCCACCATCATAGTTGCTTCATTGGACCTTAGGTGCTGCTACATGCATGGAAGGTTCAAGGAACCACCTGCTCTCCACCGGCATGAGTAGGCTTTAGAGCTACTAGTTGGGAACCCGTGCTTCGCACGTATTTTGAGGCTTCCAAAATCAAATTCTACCCAAACCTCCTCCTCTCCTTCCCGAACCTCTAAATTCTTGCCACGTGGTAGCTTTGTGAAACTCTTCCTTAAGATAATATAGAGAAGCTCATGTGAGCAATTCTAAAAGTTGAAGCCTTCAGAGGCCCCTTCAAACCTTCTAGAGAAGGCCTCTTAGAAAATAGGGGTTGCAATAGAAGGCCACTATTTTGATGCTAAAGGCTCTGGTTACTTTGATGTAAAGGATTTCAGTTATATATATATATATATATATATATATATATAATCAAAATAGTGGCCTTGTGGGATCAATAGTTATATATATATATATATATATATATATATATATATATATATATAAAACTATTGATATATATATATATATATATAACTATTGATATATATATATATATATCAATAGTTATATATATATATATATAACTATTGATATATATATATTAGTTATATATATATATATATATATATATAACTATTGATATATATATATTAGTTATATATATATATATATATAACTATTGATATATATATATATATATATATATATAACTATTGATATATATATATATCAATAGTTATATATATATATATATATATATCAATAGTTATATATATATATATAAATATATATAATATAACTATTGATCCCACAAGGCCACTATTTTTAAAATTCTCTAAATTTTACACATAAACGTATATAATTTTAAGCTTAACCTAGTTAATGGCCTTCAAATTGAAGGTTAGGTAAGGTGCCTTCAAATTTCAGCCATGCATGTGAGAGTACAGCCATGGTAGTTTGGGAGCTCGGCCTTGGCCCGTGGGAAGTTGGAACATGGATACGGCTGAAGCCTTAAGTTATATGAGAAGGCTCTAAGAACTTGGAAGAGTTAAGGCCACATGATGATGAGCCTAGGTGTGGAAAACATGAAAGCCTAAAGGGTTCTGACTCCTGGGTGTAGGCTATCTAGGGACCGCTAACTCTAAGTGTGACAAGGAGTACTTTCACGTGTGACTCCTGAGTGGAATGGCACACTAGGCGGTACAAGTCAAAGCTAACGAAGGCAGTCAAAGAGCTTGCTGTGAAAGCAAACAAATGAGTCTCTGCGCCAGCGCAGCTGCAGGAGCAAACTTTAAGGCGGGCCACCTTCTTCAAAATTCGAGCTCTGCAAAAACCAAAGCACTATTATTTTATACTAGTAAGTGTTGTAACTGCACACAGTCTACAGTGCGCGCACACACGTGACACACACACACACACACACACTCTCTCTCACACACACACACCTTATGACGCATGCGAGAAGGCGTGAGTGAGCACGGGACCTCTCAACATCAACAGCCTTCACGCAGGCTAGCCATGGATATTATATCATATAATGGCCGCTAGGCTCCCATCTCGACATGCACAGCTTTCCCTGCAAGCACTGCCAGGCGCAATTCTACTCTTCTCATTTCTGCATGATAGGCTCGTGATGTGAAGTGGCACACTATCTGTACCTTGTGATAATAGTTGCGCTTTCATCACCCCTCTCTCTCTCTCTCTCTCTCTCTGGAGTCTGCTCTGCTTGCCACCTACCCTCTCTACATGATTACGAACTAATTATTATTGTATCCTTCCCTAGGATTTACAAGGACATTTGTTTCCCTGCTCAGTGCCCACTGCTTTTCCTCCACCTGCCTTCATGCCGGTCTACAAGACATTGACGTGTCTAGTAGTAGAATGCCTTATTCGTACCACGCAATGTGGTGTAACTTGTGACTAGTAATAGCTTGCTACACTCGTGAGAGCGGCCACCTAGGGCTCGAATTTGAAGCCGTACCCTAACCTTCAATTTGAAGGCCATAAACTCGGTTGAGCTTCAAGTTATATATATATATATATATATATATATATATATATATATAATTTAGAAAAAAAATCACAATAGTTCATCTTCTGCAACCCTATTTTCTAAGAGGCTTTCTCTAGAAGGTTTGAAGGGCTTAGATGCCCTCTCTAAAGGCTTCAAATTTCAGCATTGGTTCCCACTGAGGGCACTTCGAATATGTTTTGACGGTGATCCCTCTTGTAAAGGAGGTTACGTGCATATGGGTTATTTAAAAAAAATAAAGAAAACATATACATTTTCTATTGGCTTCTTGTTAAACCGACAAATCAGGCAATAAAGGCATACATTTTCCTAAAATTACAATATTTTACCATTTATCTCCATCGGTTTAAATCCTTTTGGATGAGATCTCTATATCCAAAATCCAACCGAATAAGCTAAGACACCACTTTTGCAAATGCTGGCACATACTACATACCATATGAGTCATGGCATCTTTATCTTTGAAAACTTGAAAGCACACTAAGAGTCTATGTATAGTGTTGGCTTCCAAGTCCCAATTTTGAAAGAGCACGAGAGGATAATAATTTATCTATTATGTGTGGGGTGATGCTTGTTGCTAGTTTTGTGTGAGCAATTTTGGCCATCACAATGGCCATTCTCAGAGCATGTTCTCACATAAGTTGAAAACGTACCGCCAATAGGTGGCCATTCACAATGGTATTATGACTAGCTCCACTGGACTCACAGTTCTTTCCCGTGGGTTCTTGGCACGAGGGGATTGAGACAACTATGTCGACTTGCAGCAGTAATGTTTTGTAGCTAGAACAAGGTTGCCTAGATTTTTGTGTTTTATTAATCTTTTTGTTTTACCTTCTCTTTGAATCCTCAATGTTATCACATAGCAATGTTTTGCGTGTAGCCTACCAAAATGACACATGACTCTTGCCCAAAAAGTTATTCCTTTTATTATTAAGTAGGTTGAAATTACCACAAGGAGCCATTCGTACTATGACTAGCTATTGTAGTAACTACACCATTGGTGGTATTTGTTGACATGGTAGAGTCACTTTGCATTTTTTAGCATTACAAAGTTTTACATTTTGGTATGTGTGTGTGTAATATTGATAGGAGGAGGCATCAACCATTTGAAAAGGGAAAGATACAATTGATGAAGATAATTATATGTGTATAATATGATATGAGTGGGCATCAACCATTTCCAAAGGGAAATATATAATAGCTGAAAATAATTATATCACTTAACATAAGAAGGCAACAACCATTTCAAAAGAGATTTAGATATAATAGGTGAAAACAATTATATAACTTAACATAAAAAGGCATCAACCATTTTAAAAGAGAAAGATATAATAGGTGAAAATAATGATAAAACTTAACATAAGAAGGCATGAACCATTTCAAAAGAGAAAGACATAATAGGTGAAAAAATTATGGAATTTAACATAATATAATAATCTTACACATGATAACCATTTCATGTGACAGTGGAGTGAGAATGTAATAGATGAGCTAGTGCACCCACATTGGGAAGTTGCACTTACAGTTCTAAGGTAAGGCCCAATGATATATGATTTGACAAGTCTAAGGTAAGCTCTTGACTTGAACATATTTGGCACTACTGTTAGGGATTAGCCTAGGGCTTAGCTCCATTCATTTGTCCATTCTAAGCTATTGGGATTGCCCAATATTGCCTAGTGTTGATGAGGAGGTCACGTCCAAAAAATATACGGTTTTAGAGTCTTGGATGCATTTCTTATGTTGTTTTTTATTTTAATTTTAAGCTTATTCTATCAAGGCATTATATTTTCATATCTTGGAAGGAAAAATCCCTAATTTCATTGGCCTTTTGCATGATTTTGAAGCCCATACAGCTTTGGCCTTGTAGCATTCAACCACCAAGGAATAACTTACAATTATGATTAGGAGTGGAATACACTCTAAAAACATAAGCATTAAGCTCCATTAGAGTGGGATAGTTAATTTGTGCTCATGCATCTCATAAATTTTTGTGCGTTGTTTGAATTGTTAGCTTAGAAGCATGCAAATCCAACAAAAAATAATAAAAAAACACTAAAACACTTGTATAACTACCATTAACTAAGATTAAAAACCTTAACCAAGTCTAAAAAACTTTAAAACCAAGCCACAAACTAGCTCTCGGGTTGGGGGACGTGCATCCACAATGTCGCAGAAAAAGACACAAGGAAAACACAAAAATCAACATACGTGATCATGGAGACGTGAGCCGTGAGTGTGGACATGTAAGTCATGAGTTTGGACATATGAGTCAATAGAAATAAGTCAGCCAAATGTGAATCTAGAGGTAGGTATACCTAATATTATACCAACCAATTATTATTATCTTTAAGACTTATAAGGATATACCTACTCATGTCTTTTGACGATTTGCTTCTAACACAATCTATACATAACCAAGATATTCTAGTTCTTCTCCGCTTGGATGAGGAATGTGAAAAATTTAGGCTTGGGGGATGCACTACTAAGAAAGCCTATGTATCACACATGCGTTCAAGTGATATTTAAAAAACCCCTTACCTATGAATGTTTTATGAATAAAATGATCCCTTATTCTTTATGAACTTATGGGTTTTTTTTTAAAAATTGATTACAAAACCCCTTTTGTAAATGTATTTCTATAAATTTACTTTAAAAATTTAAATTAAAAAAACCCCTTCATTCGAACTCATGTGGTATACCTAGATATTTTTAGGTGAACCCCTCGAGAAAATAGAAAGGGTAAGAGCTAATGTCTAGGACCACCTCACACCAAAGGGATACATAAGGGCATTCACATAATGTGTCCTTAGCATGATCCTGCAAGGCTAGGTTGACATAGGATGAGTGCTATCATGTTGAAAATCACACAACATAACCCCATGGGGGGTAAGAATTATCAAACACTAAAACATAGGGTTTTGTGCAACCACCCCCTTACATTCCATGTCATGTGAATATGCAGAATGCTTAAGATGTCATTTGAAATAGAAAGGGGGGTTGCAACAGACATCACCTATAGGCTTAGAATTAGAAAAAAAACTAAGCTAATCCACATCTCAAAGATGATGACAAATTTGATGGAACTGGGGGTCCCATTTAGTACCTAGAGAAGGTTGATCAAATTTGCAAGGCCATGGGAAGGATTGATGATCCTACCAAGATATGTTCATTTGGACTTTGCCTTATCTACTCAGCTTCTTAAGGCAATAGTGGTAGGAAGACTAGCCCCCAAGGGCAACATGATGCGACAACCCCGAAGAACACCTCAAGTAGGACTCTCACATCTATATCCACAAAGAGATATGGTTTGGTGTGTAACATGTTGTTGAAATCATACAAGTACATAGTGTACGATGCTAGGGCCTAAGCATAGACAAATTTTATCCTAATTTCTAGCACTAGAAGAACCACGACATAGCTCATAGTTGGTACCAACAAAACCCATCAGGGTGTACTATGGCATCATGATAGATGCTCCCTGTGCCAAGGTAACCATTGGCCTTACCAACGCCACCAAATCATTCCTCACCATACACAATCTCCAGCATCTACTTATTAAAATGCTTTACTGAGAGGGATGTATAGATCACCATAATTACCTTATCCACCTTCGATACTGCCAGATTAACTGTGAGCTTTTTAAAGTTGGGGTTAGCAGAGACTGCAATGGTTGTGGTGGGGGATCAAAGAGATCCATGGTGGGTGTTGCAGGAGAGATCCATGGTGGGTGTTGCAGGAGAGAGAGAGAAAAGAGATATGATAAGATTCAAGAGAGATATTATTTTTATGACTCAAATAGGATTGATTAGATGTTGATAATAATTCATCTAGTACAATGCCTTTTTGTAGGCATAAAGTCTTATCTTTGACTAGATCACATACACTAAAGCATTAACACATGGAATCAAATATTACATCATTGCTTATTATATCAACACATAATAATTAGCCTTAGGAGGTTGTTTACACACATATACACTCATAAGAGAGTGTTCACATGCACATATACATGGACACACAAATTGGGGTTTACATGCTAGGTGGATACACACACACACACACACACATGAAGCTCCAAATCTTAATGAAACCCCCCTTTGGAGAAAAGGTGGAGTTGCTAAGAGTAATTGCCTCTAATGAACCTTAGCTAGGGAATGAATGGTTGGCTCCCCTCTTAACCAAAATTCATGACACTACTTATGACATGTATGATAACAATGATGGTTTACAATGCTGACCCTTCCTAGGTATGACGATCATGTATGCTAGCCAAGATGGTTTACAATGTTGTGTCAAGCTCATGTATGTTAGAAAATGGTAAGGATGAAATGACAGAGGCTTAATTCTTTGGCTTAGAAATCCCAATCATAATCAACAAAGTTGGCCTCAATAGAGGCCGCTTCTTTTTGTACTTTTTCATCTTCTCTTGTTTATCCTCTTTTGCAAAGTAAACCTTTTGTGCTCTCTTTCTTGCGAAACATTCATTTTCAATGTGGCCTAGTTTTCTACAAAAGTCACACTTTAATGCTCCTTTTCCTTTGAACTTGCCCTTTGATAAAGATCTTGTGTAGTTTTTGGTGTAGTGGGCCCCTTTATTGTCATGGTAGACCCCTTGTACTTGTCCTTTTTTTTCCTTCTTCTCCTCTTCTAATACTGAAGATAAGATGTGTACACCAATTTGGGAGAAGGAGGATTTGTGAGGGTTGTGAACAAGATTGCCATATTATTCATGTGGTAGACTTTTTAAAAGTACATCAATGACTATATCTTCCTCTATAGGTATATTTATGCCTGCAAGTCGACTTAATGTGTTTTTCATATAATTTAGATGAGATGGAACTGAACCTTTAGGCTACATATTTAAATCAAAGAATTTTATGAGAAGGCTAATTTTAGAATTCTTTGAATTTTCTCCAATAAGTTCTTCCCAAGCTTCACTGGTTGTGTTAAACCCATCTATTGTTGGAATTAGGGTTGCAGGAAAGCACACAAAGCTTGGAGAAGAAGAAGCAAGAATGCACACAACACACAATGTATTAGATTGTATCAATGTACAAAAGATAAGTTAGCCCTAGAATAATGGGCGTATATACAAGCCGAGGGAAAAAAACTCCTCAAGAGGGAAAAAGTGCCCTGGCGGTCCTAAGTGTGTTCACACACATCACTGCCTATATATATGGCAACAAATCCGGGAGGAGTGATGGTGTAAATGAGAGCTGGCACTCATGTATAGGGAAGTGCCATGCCTGAAGTAGATCAGTCCACAAAGGGGAGCAAGCCCAAAGCTTTGCGGAAAGCTTCAAACTTCTCACGAGAAAGCGCCTTTGTGAAAAGATCGACGAGGTTGTCCTATGTTGGCACCACATAGGCCAAGCTGATCTCTCCTGCTGAGAGTCTCTCCCTGACATAGTGATAATGCACCTCAATGTGCTTTGTGTGAGCATGAAAAACTGGGTTTCTCACAACTGCCAATGCGCTCTGACTGTCAGTGTAGATAGAGGTGGCAGACTCTTGTCCAACACCCAAGGCAACCACCATAAGCCGTCTGAGCCACACACACTCAACCGTAGCCGTGAAAGCTGCTTTGTACTTAGCTTCACAACTAGAAGTGGCCACAATAGGGTGCTTCTTGCTCAACCAAGATATGCATGAGCTACCGAGCATGAAACAAAAACCACTTGTGGACACTCTTGTGTCATAGCAACCAGCCCAATTTGAGTGTGAAAAAGCATGTAAATCTGGCAGCAACGATCCCCCCTTGGGATAAAACAACCCAAGATGTATGGTGCCACTCAAGTAGCGAAAGATGCGTTTAACTACCTTCCAATGCTGAGACCCTGTTCTATGCATAAACCTGCTCACCTGTGAGACTGCAAACTGAATGTCCGGCCTCATAATGCATACATAAATGAGGCAACCAACAGCTGTCTAATAGAGTGTGACATCAAAGTGATCTCCAGCATCATGAAGACTCAACTTCAAACCTGTCTCCATTGGAGTAGCAATAGGCTTGCAGTCTTCAAGGCCAAATCTCCGCAATAATGTCTCAATATACTTTGTCTGAGACACAAGGCAATACCTCCATCACACTGCTTAAATTGTATCCCCAAATAATGATGCAAATGCCCCAAATCTGACATCTCAGAAGAGGCATTCAAATCAGCCTTAAAATCAGCAATATTACTCTCATTTGGTCCTGTGAGCAGCATGTCATCGACATAGAGAGCAATGATTAGATGTACATCATCCACACGTTTAACATACAAAGTGCTTTCTGTTGGACTATTCTGAAAACCATGTGCAGTCAAATATGCATGTATCTTTTCATACCAAGCTCGTGGAGCTTGCTTTAAACCATATAAAGCCTTTTTCAACCTGCACACTTTGTTTTCCTGCCCTCTTTGACCAAAACCATGAGGCTGCGATACATACACCTCCTCATGCAAATCTCCATTCAAGAACGCAGTCTTTATGTCCAACTGATGTACATTCCAACCATTATGAGCTACCAATGCACAAATGCTACGAATGGTAGTCATACGACAAGTGGGAGCAAAGGTCTCATCAAAATCAATGCCCTTTTCTTGAGCATAACCCTTTGCAACAAGTCTAGCCTTATAGCGATCAATGCTGCCATCTGGCTTTCGTTTCAACTTAAAAATGCACTTACATCCAATGACCTTTTTACCAATAGGCGAATCACACAAAGACCATGTACCATTCTTCATTATAGCATCATATTCACTTTGCATTGCAGCCAACCAATTTTCTGATTTTTGTGCCTCATCAAATGAAAGAGGTTCTTCCTCTTCACACATACACAGCCAAAGCATAACAATCTGATGCGTAAGAGGCATGCTTTGCTCATTTTCAGCCCTATCCTCATAAATTACATCCTGTAAATCTGCATCAAAAATAGGCTGATCTATGGTGTCGTTTGAAATCTGCATAGGCTGAATATTTGCCTCATTAGGACTTACATTTGAATTCCCACCTGTAAACAGAGGCAACAACGTATCAAATACATCCCATGAGCTCACACCTGTCTCTTTGGTACATGATAACAAAGGTTGCACAATATCTTCCACAAAACAACATCTCGACTAATCAAGATACGCTTTGACTGCGGATGATACAATCTGTAACCCTTGCTCTCAGCACTGTAACCAACAAAAATGCATTTGATAGCTTTATCATCCAATTTTCTACGTTGTTGCATAGGCACTAAAGCATAGGCCAAAGACACGCAAGTGACCAATAGAAGCCTTCCTGCCATGCCAAGCTTCGTATGGAGTAATAGACTGCAAGGCCTTAGTGGGACACCTGTTGAGTACATATGCAGCACACATGACAGCCTCAAGCCAAAACGCATGTGGCAAAGCTTGGCTCTTGACCATACATCGTGCCATCTCCATAAGTGACATGTTTTTTCTCTCAGTAACACTATTTTGCTGAGGGGTATACGACACTCTACATTGGTGTTTTATCCTACGACTAGCTAGAAATGCATCAAACTCTTTAGACATGTACTCCCCCCCTCGATCAGAACGGAGGGTGCCCACAGTACAATTGGATACATTTTCAACCATAAGCAAAAACAGTTTGAAGCACAAAAACACTTTGGACTTTGCCTTCAGTGGATATACTCATGCATGCCTTGAGTAATCATCAATGAAAGTCACGAAGTACAAGTGTTTACTAAATGACGGAGTTTGCATAGGCCCACATACATCACTGTGTTCAAGTTGCAATTTGCGAGTGGCCCACATAGAACCATCCTTTGGAAATGCAGAATGTTGCATTTTGCCCAAAACAACTTTCACAAACATGTTTCAATGGTGCCTCAAGAGGGGGCAATGAAGCAACCATATCAAATTTCTGCAAACGCAGCAAACTAGCAAAGTTCAGATGACCAAAACGAGCATGCCATAGTTTTGCATCTAAAACTGCGTTTTCATTAGAAACTGCATTTGTTGAATCTTCCACACACTTGTCATAAGAATTGAGCCTATATAGCCCACGAAACAAGGTGCCAGATACAATAATCGTATCACCAGAAGTCAAATCATGAATAGTACATCTGTCATCCATAAATTTGACTACAAGTCCAAGTCTAGCAAGCGCAGAGACAGACAATAGATTCTTCTTTATCCCTGGCACATACAAAGCATCTGAAAGTGTGAAAGCACTGCCATTTGCAGCAGTAAGCATAATTTTACCAATGCCCTTCACTGGGTAAGAAGCATTATTGGCACATGTGATAGTATTCCCATTAGGGACAGAGCCTCAAGACAAGTGAACATATTACGATGCGAGGTAATGTGCTTTGTAGCACCACTGTCAAAATACCATATATTAAAGTCAACAAAAACTGCCAAACATGCATCATGTATAGATGGGTCATACTGGCAATACACGCTAAACGCCCATTCTGTATCCTGCACAACATTTGCATAATCTGCATTTGTAGAAGCATCCGCTATTGTGGCTGCATTTGACTCTCTCTTCTTTGCCTCTTTAGCCTTTAGCTTAGGGCAATTCTTAATGACATGATCAGTTGCCTTACAATAGTTGCACCTGATCTTTTTCTTGCCTTTATCTCAAGAGCCTTCTCAGACCTATTGTTGCTACCTATGGAAGGAGAGGAAGTTGCAGACCTACTAATAGGAGAAGAAACAGTGGAAGGGGCTGCCTTACCACTTCTTCTTTGTTGGGCAGCAAATGCCTGATCAACTGCATGTTGCCTAGCCCTGTTTTGCATGGACTACGCTTCTTGCAAGAGCTTGTTGACTAAAGTATCATACTTGACAACATCAGGTCTGTCCTGAGTAACAAGTCTCTACGTGGAAGCAAAAGTCTGATATGACTCAGGTAAAGCATCAAGAACAGTCTGCACAAGAGAATGATCAGGAATAATCTCACCTTGCAGAAATTAACTGTTCCTTGAGATCTTTAATCTCAGCAAGAAAAACATTCATGTCATCATCTTCCTGCATAATCTTCGATTCTAGCTCTTTATGCAGGTAAGAGATTTTTGCCTCGTTAATGACCTGCATACAAACCAGCTAGAATATCCCAAGCCTGTTTTGTTGTTTTAGCTGAACGAATATGTGGGGTGATGTTACGTTTGACAGAAAGTGCAATCAAGGCATGAGCCTACGCATCTTTACCATCCCAACGAGCTTGTTCAGTAGTGGGTAAAACAGCAGCAACAGTAGAGCTACTAGAACCTGCAACATCCTCAACAGATCCTACATCCACAGAACCTGGACGTACACCCATACCCTGCACAATGTTCCACACTCCTTTTGCAACCAAAACATGCTGCAGCAACAGTAGAGCTACTAGAACCTGCAACATCCTCAACAGATCCTACATCCACAGAACCTGGAACATCCTCAACAGATCCTACATCCACAGAACCTGGACGTACATCCATACCCTGCACAATGTTCCACACTCCTTTTGCAACCAAAACATGCTGCATCATGTATGCCCAAAGTGGGTAGTTGCTGTCTCCATCCAATTTGTCTCATCAGCACAGCAGAAGCAGACAACATGCGAAATACATCATTGCTGTCATCAACCATGGCCACTGACTGAAACTGATGCAAAAGCTGCCTGTAATAAAGCAAAGACTGAACAGAAAACAACTCGTGCTATGTAGCACGGTCCACAATAGAATACATATGCCTATTTTGTAGAAAATTGCACTGTCAAAATTTTTGCACAAAATGACGAAAACACCTGTACAGAACTTGTAATGCAAAAACGGAGCCCGAAACGACCTCAGATGCAAATTCTGAGAACGCAAAGCCCTACGCGCTTATTTGCAGAGTATAGGGACCTGCAAGCGCTCGTGAAAGCTCACCTCAATCGAAGAACGTGAGTCGGAGGGTGTTAGCGGCATAGCCCTGGGAGCCGATGCCTGCTCTGATACTAACTGTTGGAATTAGGGTTGCAGAAAAGCACACAAAGCTTGGAGAAGAAGAAGCAAGAATGCACACAACACACAATGTATTAGATTGTGTCAATGTACAAAAGATAAGTTAGCCCTAGAATAATGGGCGTATATACAAGCCGGGGGAAAAAAACTCTTAAAGAGGGAAAAAGTGCCCTGGCGGTCCTAAGTGTGTTCACACACATCAGTTCCTATATATATGGCAACATCTATGTGATGAATTAAGTTATCACTCAAGCCTAAAGCAATTATTGTAAATGCCTTTTCATCACATACTACCCATTGTACCTCACTATCCCTTGTGGTTGGATTTTTTCTTTTTCATTTACTGTCCTTTCTTCATTAGAATGAATTTGATATTTTTTACAAGTATGGAATAATTTTCCATCAAATTTGTCTCAAGAGTGACCATGATTGAGGATAGGTATTACTCTTGGCTTGCGGGGCTCAAGAGTAGTGTTTATATCCTTTCCTACAAATTTTTTAGCTCACACACTTTCCCCCTTGGCCAAAAATGTAATTGTTTAAAAAGTGATACACTTTTGCAAATTTCCTTTTATAGCTCAAGGCATGCACATCATGAAGGAAATATGCACTACTACATATGAACACCTCCAATGAAAGCTCTTCAGGGTAAAAAATAAGGCACTAGTAAAATAGTATAAGTGAATTTTTATATATGAACCTAAAACTTTAGAAAACTTGGGTGAATCTTTGAAATTTTCTATCTTGTATGGGGGGACGACCAATTTTCAAGTGAGAAACTTTGAGGGACAGAGTGGTGGGAAAAAAAGGCCACTAAATTTCCAAAAAAACAAAAAAGACTTTACCCTCAAGTATTAGTTTCCCTTAGAAACCCCAAAATTGTTATAGCTATACCAAAAAAGATTTAATAAGCATACATCACACAATAGAAATAGAGTCAAAGACTAGAAGTCAAGAATTGTTTAGAATAAATATGCTAATCTCTTTATGCTTAAAGTTAAAATTTCCTAAGTGTACATGTGCCACAAGGTTCCCAAAACTAAGAGTATTTGGAAAACATTCCAGTTATAACTTCACAATATTCAAAATGCAAATCTCACACAAGAAAAACAGACTCAAGGACCAAAAGTCAAAATATGTTTACAATAAATAGGGTAATTTCTTTGCACACAAACTTAAAATTTTGAAAGTATACTTGTGCTAAAAAGTTCCCAAAACTTTGGGTTCTTTGATGTTCATAATAAAAACCATATTATAAGTACTCGCATTGGCACAAAACTAGTATAACCTCAAACAATTGTCTGTTGAGAAGAAAACTAGTGGAAGGACAATGAGGCGCCTAGGCTCTTGTCCCTGAGTGCATGATGGAGCTCATAATAAAAACCATATTATAAGTACTCGCATTGGCACAAAACTAGTATGACCTCAAACAATTGTCTGTTGAGAAGAAAACTAGTGGAAGGACAATGAGGCGCCTAGGCTCTTGTCCCTGAGTGCATGATGGAGCTCCCTCCTTGTTAGTGATGCTTGGTGAATAAACATATAATTACATGCCTCCACTAAGCTACCTAGTGTACACATAGTAGAGGTGTTAGCACGGTATATATTTTTTTCTACCTTCAACTCAAAACATGAAGTTAGTGCATGTGCATGTAGGGAAAGTGGGTATACTAACATCGTATGTTTGACCATGTCAATGGGGCTACATGATGTGCTTATGGTAAATACCGCATGCTCATGCTACATGATGACATGTTTGTTGAACACAATGCAATCCAAGATTGCAACAATATTCAGACGTTCTCTTATATCACTTGATACCATGTAAACCATCTTCACAGCTTTGCCATCACGATGCGTAGGCTACAAATCGAGGGGCCTATACATCATGAGGTCCATGACCAAGATGCCCACCTCTCAAGTATGAATCATACCTTGCACTTTAAAGTTGAGAGTGGATGTAAGATCACTCCAATAATCATTATATAAAGACACATACTTCACACCATCATTAGATGCCAACTAGGTTTCATGAACATATTCAAAATGCTTTGTTCATGGCACAAGATACTTATCATCACCCTCCATTGCCTTCATCATGTATTCACCCCACTGTGCTACCCTTTCATGCCACTAGCCACGTTATAAGCATGGAGATATGGTTTTTATGTGCATCTCCTTTCTCAACCAGATCCTCAAGTTTTTTTAGCTCAATTAAAGCCTCATCTTTTGAGGGTGCATCTTTCCATCGATGAAATTTAAGCTTAAACTCCTATGAGGTGGTAAGCACTTCTTAGTGTGCTTTTGTAGGCCTTGATCCCAATGTAAAGATCATGATCTTTCCCTTCCAGTCATGACATTGCCAAGACCTCCATTAAATACTACTCTCATTGCATGCTAGTTTGCTTGGGCCTCATCTGCCCAAAAAGCCTTTAAATGTTGCCTTCTTGTAGCCTTCTCTCTCCATCACTCCATTTAGTAGCTCCCACAACAATTTTGTGCATCTAGATCTTCCACCTTGAAGTCTCCAATGGAAATAGTCTAAATCTCTTGATGAACAAAGGGATTATAGACATGACATGCCATTGCTATCCAATCTTGCATCTTCTTGACAAAGTTGAAACATACCCAATAGCTTCCTAGATCACCACATAGTCTCATCTTATCAACCAACTCAACACCATATCCTAGACCTTTTGTGGACATTTTAAACACATGGCATTGATTGAAAGAAGATAATTCTGCCTTGGGTAAATAATGCTATGAAAGTATTCAAATAGGCACCTATGCTTAAGTTTTAGTATTACATTCATTTATCCCACTCCTTGGCATGTCTGAGCCTATGATGCTCTCTTCCAATGGGAGATTTCTCATGTCCAATGTGGGTTTTAGCTTAGACAATATCTCACCCAAATCTTTGTTTGTTACTATACCATTGCAAGAGGAACCATTAAATATTCTTGATTCCATGACAATGTCTTTGGCCAACTTCTTTTGCATTGATTTTTCTCTTCCTAAGAAGTCATGTTTAGCCATTAGCAACTCTTACCTTAACTTCTTCCAATGTTGGCCTTATCACTCCTTTAACCAACCCCATAGGATGCAGATGGAATCCCACATGAATAACCACATGTGGAACTTTCTTGCCTATCACATCTGAAGGGAAGCATAAAACAAGCTTGCAAGTAGAAACTATCAAGCACATAGGAGGAGTTGAATAGAAAAAGCATCCAGGACATCCATAGCTTTCAACACTCTTTCTGCTTGGACACACCCTTGCCAAAAATCCTTGCTAATGCATTTCATGCTTCTATTTAGTCCTTTGTAATCCAAAGCAGAGCATGTTCACATATTGCAAGTTCACACCACATTTTTTTGTCTTAGTGTCCCATAAAAGCTTGTAATATTACTTGTAGCCTCTCAATCCAACCATGTACATAAAATTTATTCTTGAATCCCATAGTTCTTGCATTGGTTTCATCATATGGAAGCTCAAACAAAACATTTCCATCATACGAGGGTGGCATCTCATCAACATGACATATCTCTCTCACCAATTCAAATGTGGCTCTCAAGGTGGCAGGTCTATGAGCATACTCACAACACTCATAATATCTATCTTTTTGATATGCTGATGGTCCTTGTAATATTTGTCCTTGAAATTGTAGGATCTCCTAGATCCTCCAGGTTTTCATCAATTAAAATCCTTACTCTGGTTGTCATGTTGGTGCTACTCCTAGATACTTTTCGAATAATGTCCTTACTGTCTTCTTCAATGACTTTTGGCACTTGTCGGCTGCCTGGACCCAATGAGAACAAAGGAAGGCCTTGTAGCTACACTCTCTAGACATTCCTGGTTGTCCTACTGTGACCCTCCTCCAACTGTCCTTTTATCTTCCTCTTGTAGAGTTCTGCCTCTCAGAATTTTGCCAAAGAGTCGTCTGTCTCCGACGTCTACAATAATTTTAAAACTTTCCAAAATGTCCTCTGATAGTTACAAACCCTCATATGTCTCTCCACTTAACAAAATATCACATTTCAGGATCTCTATTGACTAATTACAAGCCCACAACCTCCGAATGGACTATTTACACCCAACTAACCAAACTGACTTGGATGACACAAATTCTCCCAACTTTGAGTCAGCTAACACCACATGAGTCTCAAAACACTTAAACAAAACTAGAACCCAGAATCAAAAACTCTTAGTTGACACTAGTGTCAGACTGCTGCCACATAAACCCTATAAGACAACAAGCCTTCTGCTGGACAGCTATCCTCAGACAGACCTAGAACCATCAGTTGTGCTTTAGGAATTGCTTCCTTTGAACTTAAATAAGATAGAACAGGATCCCCATACCCCTTGTTGACTATTATAATGTTTGGCTGACAATGATTGTCCGTGACATAGGTTGACTCTCCCAACATAGATTCAACCAGAGTTAATTCTTCACTTGCACCTTTTCTTCAATAGAACTACTCCATCTAGGTAACACAAAATAGAACCAAAACCATAGGGGATTTCTTTAACACCACACAACATGATTCTTTGTGGATATTAAGAATACTGTGCACCATGCATCCAACCCTGAGATTTGAGCAGATGAATGAAACTAGCAAAAGATCAAAAGAAACTCTCACAAAAATGACCACAAAAAAACCCAAACATATATTCTCAATTTCAACAAGATCATTGACAACTATATAATCTATAGCCATAGCTTGCAGGCTTCAACTAGTTAATAGAACTAGGAAATGCTTGTGAGAATCCTTAATTTGGCCTAAGTTCCAATAGTATTGCACTCAATGAGGTTCTGGGACATAGTCTCCCACACAAAACCCTCAAGCACTTCTAAAATCCCCTACTCTAGATAGATTTAAGTTTTCTCAACAATCACCTGTTGCCTTCCACATAGAACAAGCCCATAGATAGCTAACTAACTTCACCACAATCTTCATCACCAAACATTGATCTCTCATAGCAAAAACTTATTCAGCACACAAAAGCTCTCTTAATGCTCTCAACACAATCCTTAATCAATGCCAAACTCGCTTACACACACTCTCTTCCTAGTCCTCCTTGCATAACTAAGACCTATCTCCATGCAAACCCTCACCTACTCTACCCAATCTTGTTGGCTAGTCACCATGCAACAGTCCTAACAGTAGCTTAGTATAACTAGTTACAAGTGCGTAGCTATCTATGCAAGAATCCTGTGTTTCCTAAGGTCCCTAACCAAGACCAATTTATTATTTTCTTCTCTTGGAGTTGAGGTGAGCATCTCCATTGAGCATGTCCTCTTGGCCACAAAAAATCCTATCGTCTTTTGCCAAACCCCCCATGGTTAGAGCATTTATGCTCAACCAAATACTATGGATTCATAGAAACAATCCTCAGCAAAAAATACATCCAAGGCCCAATAAGTTTCTTGATGATCTTCTACAATAGCTTCATCACTGTAGGCCTTCATCCACTATCTCCGAATCTTTTTGGACTATCATGATTTTGCACCAATATGGCTTTAATATGTATCCATTAATTGATCTGCAAGCTGGTAAGTACCATTCTCATAGATGTGCACAACTTTGAAAGGACCTTCCCACTTGATTTGGAAATTAGGTTGGAAGGTGTTATCCAATTTGCTATTGTACATACCTAAGCACCAGATCTCCCTCTTTGATACCTTTATCCTTCACTCTCTCATTAGAAAGCTCAGCTCTTCTATTTCTTAACTGGATGTAGTGATCCCAAGCCTCTTGCAATCCCCTACTCTGGATAGATTTAAGTCTTCTCCACAATCACCCCCGTTGCCTTCTACATAGAACAAGCCCACAGATAGCTAACTAACTTCACCGGCAATCTTCACAACCAAATGTTGATCTCTCAGCAAAAACTTCTTCAACACACAAAAGCTCTCTCAATGCTCTCAACACAATCCTTACTCAATTCCAAACTCGCACACTCTCTTCTTAGTCCTCTGCGCAACTAAGGTCTATCTCCATGCATATCCTCACCTACTCTACGCAATCCTATCGGCTAGTCACCATGCAATAGTCCTAACAGCATCTTAGTACAACTAGTTACAAGTGCACGACTATCTATGCAAGAATCATATGTTTCCTAATGTCTCCAACCAAGCCCTATTTATTATTTTCTTCTCTTGGGGTTGAGGTGAGCATCTCCATTGAGCATGTCCTCTTGGCCACAAAAAATCCTATCAACGTGTTAGAGCACCATGTTGTCTTGTCCTTGCAATCCACTGTTTCTTCCCATTCTTGCCCTTCTTTTTGGATTGCATGCAATATAAGCAAGGGAACTCGGTTGATGCTGAATTTGAAATAACAAACATACATTTCAATGTTTTTAAATTACCGGCAAGATGCCATTCTACCTCATATTTACCAGCCCATTGACATGCAAAACTTCACATTTTCTTAATCGTCGTATAATATATGGTATCTTTGTTAAGTTAAAAAAATATTTAGCACTTCATGGTTCTCCTTTTTGGAACCTCAAATGCAGCAAGGCACCATATTTCATTCTCCGATTACGAACTAAAACATTTTGGATGTCTTGAATTGATTTGGGATCCAATTTCCTATTTGGGTTGTTGCAAGATCAGGGTGTCCAGTTTTATCTAGTTTATGCTGGACTGGGACAATTCTTGGAGAGCAAATTTTGGGGGGCAAGGTACTTAAAATGAGATCAAGCAAATAATAGAAAATACGCTTACCCTTAAATTAACCCAATATAACTTAAATTAGTATAAATTAGTCTAGTTAATCAAAATTAATCAAAAATATGATGAAATGATAAACAAATGATCTTTCCATACTTAGAGTGATCCAATTTATTTTTCCATAGATGCACCCTTACAAGTACACTAGTCCTTATAGATTTTAGATGATTCACATCAAAAATGTAATTTTACTAATTAGATTATTAATATTTGTAGGCCTTCTAATAGTCTGGAAAATTTTTGAAAAAGATATCATTAAAAATCCAACCATTGGATTTGTAATTTTTACTAATCACCACATTCTACTAATGTCTCAATATCTACCCACTCTTTTGATCTACAAGATTGAGGATTTTAAGTGGTAGCTATTGTGGGTACAAAAAGTGGCGTATATTATAACACTTTAAAGACCTTGAAATATTTAAAGAAAATAGACAAATATCTTAAAATTTTCTCAAAAAATCAAGTTAAGCTCCATATTATGTGAAGATCTAAGGTACAAAGTGGGAATCTCATATGATTTTATATGTAAAAGATATTAGCATTTTATGGAATTAGTTCAAATTTGGGACAGGGTGTATACATTGACTTTGTACCTAAGAAAATGAGGACTTTTGACTATCTAATGCTTAATCAAATTATGCAACTATATTTCCACCTTTGAATATTATGTTCCAACAAAAGAACTTGAAACGAAATTCCTTCATTTACTAGGAGAGATTAGCCACTAAAGGTAAACAAATGCCTGTTTTTTTACTGTTTACAGGGTGCCTGAGTGGACAAAACTGGGCACCCTGATCTTGCAACCACCCATTTATTAGTGTCAAGCTAATGCACTCGAGGTTTGGGTCCTTTATGAATTCACTCTCATCAAGCTTTAAAATAAATTGAAGCCTACCTCTACACTCTTTGATAGGCATGTTGTAGAACTTTACCATTGCTGCTTATAACTTACATACATCCAATATGAAGTTATTGTTTGCATGCAATTTGAAAGGAACTTCCTTTGATCCAGACTTAAGCATCTTTGTATGTAATTTCGAAGGAACTTCCTTTGATCTTCACATGGAACGGTTTAGGGGTGGGCACCACCCATCTCTTATTAAGAGCAGCCTTGAAACCTGCATCCAATTACTTATAAATTGTAGCATAGGATTTGAAGCTAATCTTCTCATAGCATAGGATTTGAAGCTAATCTTCACCTTGTCACATATGCCTTGAGCATCTCTAGCTCTAAAGGTATTGCTTACTTCCTTCAAGCGTACTCTTGTAGCATCATCACCAATGGTTTTGAACTTGGGATTTTCCAATCCAAACTTCACCATACCTTTGCTTAGAAACTTTGCAACTACATCATCAACCATTTCATATGGGTTGGAAAACATATTCTTCATGTTTGCACATTGTGCATAGACCCACTGATTATATTTCCCACTCACTTTGGTCAACTCATGGAGTGGTTTGAGAAACCTCACACACTTACTTGCTTCTTTGATTTTTGTTTGAGGATCCAGAAACAATCTTTATAAGCATTGCAATCATCTTTTTGTTCTCCTTCGGGTAAGTGAATGGGGTTAGCACCAGTGGTAGTGTTTTTGAGGAGGGGTATCTAAAAGCACACAATCTGAGTGATGGTGGATGGATGAACTTTCTTTCATAAAGACCATATTAGATAATTTGGGAAAAATCCCATTCCCATTTGAAAAATGGGAGCATGGTGAACTTGTCCAAAAGTTTGTCAAAACCCCCTCATGTGACATATAATTGGAAAGATCTTGAAGAGTAGAATCTAAATCTATGATCTCCGACAAATTTGGAGTTAGTATGTTTAAGATATGTCCAAAACTATATGGAGTAATTGATTCCCAAAATGTGAGAGTTTTCCCAAATTACCTAATATTGACTTCATACTCTTCTATTCTCTACAACCATAACATCAACATAAGTGTACATACTATAAGGGAAAGTTACTCTCCTACTACTATAACGTATAAAGATCGGTCCATAGTGTGTGAACCTTTCTACATGAACTAGCACTATAACTATGCTATAACTTTAGAGAACCAAAATGGTTGTCACATAGCCTGTAAACCATTGGTGAAAGGATCAATGGAATATCAAAAAGATTCCAAAGAATCTATAAGGGTTGAACCATGCAACAGTGCCAACATCTATGCATGGTAGTTCTCATAATGATCTACATAATGGAGTACCAACTCTATAACTTATCAAATATTCTAACCTTTTATTTAGACAACTCCATGGGCTTCAAATAGAGGAAGAGTCTTGTTATCGTTCCAAAACCTCCTCTCAGGTTCACACTCTCGGCTTACACTTACATCTATTTTAAGCTACGTAAGCAGAAAATATAGTGATTCCTTACTAGGGAATCACTATAGAGGAAGAGTCTTGTTATGGTTCCAAAACCTCCTCTCTCAGGTTCACACTCTCGGCTTACACTTACATCTATTTTAAGCTACGTAAGCAGAAAATATAGTGATTCCCTACTAGGGAAATGAATTGAATCATGGGTGCCTCTCAAAATAAAATAAAAGAAATCCCAAGGCCATTTGGAAGGATGATTTATAATTGGATTATTTTCTAGCTTAAGCTCAAAACTTGAGTATTTCACTCAAATTCAAGAGTAGTGCACCAAGCCCAAATTCCACTCAAATTCAAGAGTGTTCACCAAGCCCAAATAGGATCAATTCTCCCATTCAAGGTGCCAAAATTGTAGATGAGGTGGATGTTGAATTTGAAATTTCCACCCTTTGAGAACTAGTCAAATTTGATTATCCAAGTTTGCTTTTTCACCTTGTGGGAAAGTGCAGTCTAGGAGATACCGTTTAATGTGCCTTAGTAAATAATCCAAGAACCTTCTAAACTAGTATAAGACACACGTTGTCAAACATTATCTCATGAGATGAGATGCCATTTAAATAGATAGTTTGAAGAGGATATCAACTTGAGGTACTTTGGGCATCCTAATCAGTCCTACTTAACCCCATAGTAACTTCATTATCATGCTTAAACTATTACTATAATCAAGGTATAAAGTTGACCAAAACACTATTAAAGCATCCACACTTAGATGTATAAGAACTAAATACATGGAGTGTAGTAGATGGTTCAAGTTGTCACATCAATTTGAGACTCAAGGATAATGGGAAAAAGTGGAATGTCCACAAGGTGGAAGGTGGTGTTCTATATGACCCCCATGACTTTTCCATGTGAGTAGAAAAATTGATTCCCTTTCTATTAATTCCCCCATTTCATCTCCTAATCTTAGTCTTTAGCCATCCACTAGTATGCCCTACCTTGCTCTTCTCATTTCTTTCCCTTATATTTTTTCCTTCTCTATGTTTTTGTTTCTCTTTTCCTCTCCTTATAATATTCTAGCCTCATTATGAAACCATAACATTGGATCTCCCTTATCAACCTTGCCACCTAGTTTCTCTTTTATCCTTGTCACATTTGGGATACATCCCTTATTCCACCTTCTTGTCAAACGAATCGAAATCTCTTGGAAGGAAGACTTTAGCATAAAGACTCTAGTCCCTTGTTCTTGTTTTCTTTTGATTCTTTCCTCCTCTTGTGATCTATAATGTAAGATTCCTCCCCCAACCCCTTTTTGATGTCTAGTATCTTTCCCTGTAATCAATCTCTCTTCAGAAATATGAAAGATCTTATTTCTAACTGTTTTAACATAGAGAGAGAAAATATTCTAGAGAGAGAATATTCATATTTTTAATATTTTTGGATAGAAAATTATCTCATCTTATTAAAATAAGCTCTCCTGAAATAGAAATTCAAAAAGAACTTTCCAATGTGCAATTGGAATTAATTGGAAATGGGTATAAAGGACCTTAGCCTAAGGGTCTAGATTTTCAGAAATTTTTGGATTATGGTCCAATTAAGGTTCCTATGGGCCAATAGCATCAATCCATGTGTAGGGAGGAGATAAATCCAATTTTGTAAAAGAAGATACCCAAAAATGAGTAAATGCTCACATAAGATGAAGAGTTGACTATGTACAAGGTTTATTAGTAAGAAACTATGAGTAATATAAAAAATATGAGATATTTTGGGTATCCAAAAATGAGTAAATGCTCACATAAGACGAAGAGTTGAAAATGTACAAGGTTTATTAGTAAAAAACTATGAGCAATATTAAAAATATGAGATATTTTGGGTATCCAAAAATGAGTAAATGCTTACATAAGATGAAGAGTTGAAAATGTACAAGGTTTATTAGTAAAAAAACTATGAGCAATATTAAAAATATGAGATATTTTGGATATAATGATTCCATTTTGACACCTAGGTAAGGAAGGTGAGTTCCTTCAATGCTCACATAAGATGAAGAGTTGAAAATGTACAAGGTTTAATAGTAAGAAACTATGAGTAATATAAAAATATGAGATATTTTGAGTGTAAGGATTCCATTTTTGACACATCAGTAAGGAAAAGGAGGGCCTTCAATGAGGCACCTAATTCACATGCTTGAATGAGTTTTAAACTCATAAAAATTGAGATATTTCATCTCTCCTCTCTCCTCATTCAAGTCTAGTTCCAAAAAGTTAGCTTAACTGACCTAAAAATGGTCAAAAAGTGACCAAACTGACTTGGAAAATTCTAGAATCAGTTTGTTTGGTTAGGAGCTCAATTTTTCCTATAAATAGAAGCCTCCCCTTGTTGAAAAATATATAGTGTTTACACATTGTTACTCTACTCCACCTAAGCCAAGAACTGTGAATTCTTTAATAATTCACTAGTTTTTGACACTTCCCTCTTTCTTCAATCCCCATTGGTGGCTCCATCAACATACTAAACCAATTGATTGGTTGGGGGTCTCTACCGTGAACAAAGAATCAAGCAAATTGTAAGGTAAATGGTGAATTTTGATTTTTGTATAACTTCTCAATGTTTCTCTCTTCTCAACCCCTCTCAAGCTTGATAAGCTTAATTGGTACGATTTTTGAATGTTATTGAAGTTAATTGATGAATAGTAGTGAAGAGTTACATAATTAGATGAATGCTATTGAAGTTAATTGATTAATGAGAATTACATAAATTTCCATTTATATTTAATTCTAATGGTTTTTATGTAATTTCTCTCTCTCACTCAAGAATTGGTCATACTCATGACCCATTCTCAATCCAAATGAAGCTTTTCATAAAGCTTTTCCTTAATCCAAGATTAATCTATGCTTGAGAACAAATTAATGATTTTCTTTATCTATGCTTTTAGTTTATGTATTCCATGATTATTTTTGATTCAATCCATTAAGGGTTAATGATCCAACTAGGGATCATTCTAATCATTCCCTTAAAGATAAGCCTTATCTTTTAAAATAATTGAGATTTATCAGTCATAGTAGCGGAGCTATGGCAAAATTTTGTAAAAATTTACACATAAAATAATTCATTCAAAGCATGAAAAGAGAACTTCCTACCATATTCTAGGAATTATCATCCTAGATTAATTTAAAGAATTTCATTGTAATCATGGAAAAATTAAATTTTTAGGTATGCATAAAAGATAAATATTTTATTATAAAAGTTTTACTTTTAGGATAATTGAATTTTATGCATAAGAGGTATACATAAAAGATGAATATTTTATTATAAAAGTGTTACTTTTAACATAATTAAATTTTATGCATAGAGGCATGCATAAAAGATGAATATTTTATTATAAAAGTATTACTTTTAGCATAATTGAATTTCATGCATAGAAGTATGCATAAAAGATGAATATTTTATTATAAAAGTGTTACTTTTAGCATATTGAATTTCATGCATAGAGGTATGAAAAAAATTGATTATTTTATTTTATTATAAAAGTGTTACTTTTAGCATATTGAATTTCATGCATAGAGGTATGAAAAAAATTGATTATTTTATTAAATTGTAAAGAAAAAAAATGATTATTTTATTATAAAAATGTTATTTTGAATTTCATGCATAGAAATAAAAAAAATAAATAAATTATTGTTTTATTATAAAAATATTACAGAAAAAAATGATTATTTTATTGTAAAAGTGTTACTTTTATCACAATTGAAATTCTTGCATAGAGGTATGCATAAAAAAATGAGATAAGAAGTGTATGTGATGGGATAAGATGTATATGAGATGAGTTAGGATGTGATAAGATGAGTTGGGATGTGATAAGATGTATATGAGATGAGTTAGGATGTGATAAGATGAGTTAGGATGTGATAAGGGGTGTATGAGATGTGATAAGATGTGATAAGATGCATATGAGATAAGTTAGGATGTGATAAGATGCATATGAGATAAGTTAGGATGTGATAAGAAGAGTTAAGATGTGATAAGATGTGTATGGGATGAGATAAGAAGTGTATGTGATGAGATAAGATGAATATGGGCTGTGATAGGGTGAGAATGGATGTGATGAAAAAGAATAGATGAGAAGGCATATGGGGTTATATGATTGGGAATGTGGAAATGGATCTAGATGTGGATGTATGCATATGAATGTAGATGTGGATGTGGATGTATGCCAGTGTCCATGGCTGAAGCAGTAAAAATGGCAAAGGATTTTGCCAAAGCCTTTGTAGTAAAGGTCCCGCCAAAGCCTGCACCCTCTAACTTTAAAAGATTCCAAGCCCAAGAAAGTACTTCAAACTTTCCACCCCCAAAGAGGCAGCAAGGGCCGATTCAGAATCAAGATGCAGGAAGATTCCAAAGTGAAGGAAGACCCTTCCCCCATAATACTTTCTTAGGAGCTCATAAGTGAGAACCGGTGTTTTGGATACCAAGGTTTTGGTCATCAGTTAAAAGACTGCCTAACTCCTGCCATGTCAAGGGGACAGGGAAGTCTAGGACCCCGAATTCAGAGACCAATCCCTTCATACCAGTCTAATCAGGGTCCGTCTCACCTAAGCCAGGGTAACCCCAGAAGAACTCCAACCCAACCATCTGCCTCTGTCCAGAGTAACCTCATAAATCCTTTCCAGAACAGGGGCAACCAAAGAGAAAGAATTCCACCTCAAACTGCAGCAGCCAGAGCAGTCACAATTTCAGATGAAGTAGAAGAGAAAAAAAGGGCAGATCTATACTGCAATTGAAAACCAAGGGCTTAACCGATAGTTCTCAAGTCATCCATACTCCAGCAGAATACCAGGGAAAAATCGATCGTCCACTTCCAAGGCGTAACGCTGGAAGTGATTGAAGAAGAAGAAGAAGATGAAAGAGATCATAGACATCTCGCATTTTTAAAGTGGGGTAGAATGTAAGATTCCTCCCCCAACCCCTTTTTGATGTCTAGTATCTTCCCCTGTAATCAATCCCTCTTCAGAAATATGAAAGATCTTATTTCTAACCGTTTTAACATAGAGAGAGAAAATATTCTAGAGAGATAATATTCATATTTTTAATATTTTTGGATAGAAAATTATCTCATCTTATTAAAATAAGTTCCCCTAAAACCGAAATTCAAAAAGAACTTTCCAATGTGCAATTAGAATTAATTGGAAATGGGTATAAAGGACCTTAGTCTAAGGGTCTAGATTTTCAGAAATTTTTGGATTATGGTCCAATTAAGGTTCCTATGGGCCAATAGAATCAATCCATGTGTAGAGAGGAGATAAATCCAATTTTGTAAAAGAAGATACCCAAAAATGAGTAAATGCTCACATAAGATGAAGAGTTGACTATGTACAAGGTTTATTATAGTATTAGTAAGAAACTATGAGTAATATCAAAAATATGAGATATTTTGGATATCCAAAAATGAGTAAATGCTCACATAAGATGAAGAGTTGAAAATGTACAAGGTTTATTAGTAAAAAACTATGAGCAATATTAAAAATATGAGATATTTTGGGTATCCAAAAATGAGTAAATGCTCACATAAGATGAAGAGTTGAAAATGTACAAGGTTTATTAGTAAAAAAACTATGAGCAATATTAAAAATATGAGATATTTTGGGTATAATGATTCCATTTTGACACCTAGGTAAGGAAGGTGAGTTCCTTCAATGCTCACATAAGATGAAGAGTTGAAAATGTACAAGGTTTAATAGTAAGAAACTATGAGTAATATAGAAATATGAGATATTTTGAGTGTAAGGATTCCATTTTTGACACATCAGTAAGGAAAAGGAGGGCCTTCAGTGAGGCGCCTAATTCACATGCTTGAATGAGTTTTAAACTCATAAAAATTGAGATATTTCATCTCTCCTCTCTCCTCATTCAAGTCTAGTTCCAAAAAGTTAGCTTAACTAACCTAAAAATGGTCAAAAAGTGACCAAACTGACTTGGAAAATTCTAGAATCAGTTTGTTTGGTTAGGAGCTCAATTTTTCCTATAAATAAAAGCCTCTCCTTGTTGAAAAATATATAGTGTTTACACATTGTTACTCTACTCCACCTAAGCCAAGAACTGTGAATTCTTTAATAATTCACTAGTTTTTGACACTTCCCTCTTTCTTCAATCCCCATTGGTGGCTCCATCAACATACTAAACCAATTGATTGGTTGGGAGTCTTTACCGTGAACAAAGAATCAAGCAAATTGTAAGGTAAATGGTGAATTTTGATTTTTCTATAATTTCTCAATGTTTCTCTCTTCTCAACCCCTCTCAAGCTTGAGAAGCTTAATTGGTACGATTTTTGAATGTTATTGAAGTTAATTGATGAATAGTAGTGAAGAGTTACATAATTAGATGAATGCTATTGAAGTTAATTGATTAATAAGAATTACATAAATTTCCATTGATATTTAATTCTAATGGTTTTTATGTAATTTCTCTCTCTCACTCAAGAATCGGTCATACTCATGACCCATTCTCAATCCAAATGAAGCTTTTCATAAAGCTTTTTCTTAATTCAAGATTAATCTATGCTTGAGAACAAATTAATGATTTTTTTTAATCTATGCTTTTAGTTTATGTATTCCATGATTATTTTTTATTCAATCCATTAAGGGTTAATGATCCAACTAGGGATCATTCTAATCATTTCCTTAAAGATAAGTCTTATCTTTTAAAATAATTGAGATTTATCAGTCATAGTAGTGGAGCTATGGTAAAATTTTGTAAAAATTTACACATAAAATAATTCACTCAAAGCATGAAAAGAGAACTTCCTACCATATTCTAGGAATTATCATCCTAGATTAATTGAAAGAATTTCATTGTAATCATGGAAAAATTGAATTTTTAGGTATGCATAAAAGATAAATATTTTATTATAAAAGTGTTACTTTTAGCATAATTGAATTTTATGCATAAGAGGTATACATAAAAGATGAATATTTTATTATAAAAGTGTGACTTTTAACATAATTGAATTTTATGCATAGAGGCATGCATAAAAGATGAATATTTTATTATAAAAGTATTACTTTTAGCATAATTGAATTTCATGCATAGAAGTATGCATAGAAGATGAATATTTTATTATAAAAGTGTTACTTTTAGCATATTAAATTTCATGCATACAGGTATAAAAAAAATTAATTATTTTATTGTAAAATTATAAAGAAAAAAATGATTATTTTATTATAAAAATATTATTTTGAATTTCATGCATAAAAATGAAAAAAAAAATAAATTATTATTTTATTATAAAAATATTACAGAAAAAATGATTATTTTATTGTAAAGTGTTACTTTTATCACAATTGAAATTCTTGCATAGAGGTATGCATAATAAATGAGATAAGAAGTGTATGTGATGGGATAAGATGTATATGAGATGAGTTAGGATGTGATAAGATGAGTTGGGATGTGATAGGATGTATATGAGATGAGTTAGGATGTGATAAGATGAGTTAGGATGTGATAAGGGGTGTATGAGATGTGATAAGATGCATATGAGATAAGTTAGGATGTGATAAGATGTGGTAAGATGCATATGAGATAAATTAGGATGTGATAAGAAGAGTTAAGATGTGATAAGATGTGTATGGGATGAGATAAGAAGTGTATGTGATGAGATAAGATGAATATGGGTTGTGATAGGGTGAGAATGGATGTGATGAAAAAGAATAGATGAGAAGGCGTATGGGGTTATATGAATGGGAATGTGGAAATGGATCTAGATGTGAATGTATGCATATGAATGTAGATGTGGATGTGGATGTATGGATGTGGATGTGAATGTATGGATGTATGCATGTGGATGTGAATGTATGGATGTATGCATGTGGATGTGTATGTATGGATGTATGTATGTGGATGTGGATGTATGAATAAGGATGTGAAAATGGATGTATGCATGGATATGTATGAAGAATAATGAAGGTGAAGGTGAAGGTGTATGGGAAATAAGGATGTGAAAATGGATGTATGCATGGATGTGTATGAAGAATAATGAAGGTGAAGGTGTATAGGAAATAATGTGTCGTTGATATGAATGAATGGATGAGAATGAGTATATATGAAGGGAATGTGGAATAAGTAATGTGGTTTGAGGAGGAATAATGTGGAAAGACGGAGTTCGATATAGAAACTGTATTTTGTGACTGTTTGTAAATGACTGTTTTATGTCAAGAATGCTGGGGAAGCATTTTGACCGTCTTATGGATTAAGGTCATGGTGACCTAACTGATAAAGTTGCAACTGCTGACGAAGAGTCAATGGATGACGTCTCGCATAGCAAGGTCGGCCGAGGTCTTGACCAGCCTCGGTTCGATTAAAATGGTGAGCTTCCGGTACGGTGGATGAGGGATCAAGGAAGCGGCCTATGAATGAAGCGCTAGGTCACCTGCGTAGGATCCTAGAGGGTGCTGACCATACGGTGCTCGGGCTCTGGGTCGCCCAGGATACCCACGCGTACGTCGAGGAAGATATTGGAACAAGGAGTAAGAGTTGTTTTGTGAAACCGGGCATGGATCTGGTTGATTGACCTTGCTGGTCTTCAATGGATGAGTCCATGGCTCTTTATATGGATCTGTTGGTTGATCTTGCTGATCTTCAACGAGAGTCCATCTTGATTTTTATAAGTGATTATATTACCGAGTATTATGGGCTAGGAACTATTGAAAAGGCCCCTGAGTGGACAGGTGGTGAGCGTTCTGGCTGCCAATGATGCCATAGATACTCTGATGAAGGAATGATGGGAAATTAAGAATCAACCGGATAATTGGAAGATTGTGATCAGTGATACTATGGTTTCATTAAAGGATTGTTTTAAAGTTAGCTGATGCTAAGAAAAAGGCAATTTCATATTGGGTGTGTAAGTGGTGTGGCTAATTTTACGTTTGCATGAACTTCCGGCTAGGGGGCCTTGGAACTCTTTTTCTTGGTACCCGAGACAAAACCTAACCAAATTCCAAATTGGATCCCATCACTACAGTGGTTGGGCGGTTGGCTAACCCATGGGATCGGATGGGGTTAGGCTAGACTGATGGATCCGTAAATCGAGACTCAAATTCTGTTACTACGATAGATAAAGTAAATCCCGGATAGTAATTGTTCTATGGATAGGAATCAACGGCTGTGCCTCTTGATGAGGAAAAAAGCATTGATCCCAATGATCCAAGTGCAAGTTTCTTCCTTGATCTGACCAAGTATCTTTATAGATGCAGGTCGGATCAGCTTGATCAAAAATGGTTTGACTACGTTAGAGTAAAAATTATCATGGTGGAATCGCCCGTGCTTTCCAGATAAGGGAAGTTTTTTCAGGTTCGGTTTTGGATAAATCGACGGATTAGTCTCTTGTCCGGATATCCGTGGGCGAGGCCCCGGATGTGGGACCCCTATCCCTCGCGAGAAGTACTTCTTCCGCTGCTAGTACCCGAATCTGGGGAACAGGAATCTCACAGTTGGTATCAGAGCATTTGGCTAATAAAGATCAACTGAGAAGTCAATTATCTCAAAAATTTATCAAGAAGCACAAAAAGGTTGTAATTGTGTGATATAAGTCATACAATTTGATATTCAAACTGAAATTCGTAATTTGATAATTGGGTCTCAATTATATAGAATCCCTGACTTGCTTGAGGCCTAGACATGATGGTATTTACCTTATAATTCCAAGGGCGGTGACTACCCATATATACCGAGAGTATAACTGCAGCTCTTTACTGACAGTATATACGAGTAAATCTAAGACTTGAAATTATAAGCGTTAATGCTATCCAGATGATGAATTCGAATGTGGTTGATATGATTTTTAATTCTGTTTGAGAATTGATGAATTGATTTGGATTCTGATTGAAAAATGATGATTTCTGAAATTTAGTTGAAATATAATAACCTGAGCAAAACCACAATGTGGATGATTGGGACGGGTCCCTGTAATGGTATTCATAACTAGAATGATGATAATGATTTCAGCAAATCACTATGAGATTAGTGGGTTGTGTTGTCAAATTGTTACTGTTAACACTTGACCGGTAGATCAAGTTAAGGGATGACAAATTGAGAACTTACTTGACTGAAATTCCTGTGGAGGAATGTTTAGAAGGAAATTTTTCGGTCTAATGGACCATTATCATGTTAAAGATATGAATGATATGATCTGAATGAATTGTTATTTAATGATGAGTTCTATATAAGGTATATTTATCCTAGTATTCTGTTGGGTTGACCAGAATATAAGGAACCCCAGAATAAAATTGGATCTTAAGAAAAAGAGTTGTCCTCTACCTTGCGAGATGAGGACATCTCGCATTTTTTAAGTGGGGTAGAATGTAAGATTCCTCCCCAGCCTTCAAGGTATACAGGAGTAAGAACCTCCCTTTTTTGATCTTATAACTATTCTCTCTCTAATATATAAATTTTTGACAGAATTATGAGACGAGGAAACCGTGGCCGTCAGCAGAAGCAAACCCTGTCTCTGAAGATGTTGAACTTAACCTTGATGTTCGCAAAGCTCTTCATAGGACTCAGCCAGGACCCTTCAAAGGAGAAGGGGAGAACCTGGGCGAGGCTGTGGAGAAATGGGTGGAAGCCATGGAAGAGTATTTTGACGTCACAGGTTATAATGAGCTGAGCAAAATGGCTCTTGGCGGCCGGTTGAAAATAGTGGAAACAGCCACGGTAGCATGGAGGAACCACTGTGACACCAACCGTCTGAGCAGAAATACTCAATCTTGGAATGACCTAAAAACCTATTTGAGAAAGAGATTTTGTCCGCCTGGATTTTTGGAAACCAAAATGAACGAATTTTTAGAGCTAAAGGAGAAGAACAAAACCATTGAAGAATATCACCAGGCCTTTGCTCTTCTACTCAAATACTCACCACCTCTAGATGAAGAACAGCTCATGGCCAGGTTCATTTGGACAATGAACAAACCTTTGGACACACTGGTCAAAAATGCCAAACCAGTGTCCATGGCTGAAGCAGTAAAAATGGCAAAGGATTTTGCCAAAGCCTTTGTAGTAAAGGTCCCGCCAAAGCCTGCACCCTCTAACTTTAAAAGATTCCAAGCCCAAGAAAGCACTTCAAACTTTCCACCCCCAAAGAGGCAGCAAGGGCCGATTCAGAATCAAGATGCAGGAAGATTCCAAAGTGAAGGAAGACCCTTCCCCCATAATACTTTCTCAGGAGGACCACCTATTTTAAGGATTCAGAATGATGAGCTCATAAGTGAGAACCGGTGTTTTGGATACCAAGGTTTTGGTTATCAGTTAAAAGACTGCCCAACTCCTGCCATGTCAAGGGGATAGGGAAGTCTAGGACCCCGAATTTAGAGACCAATCCCTTCATACCAGTCTAATCAGGGTCCGTCTCACCCAAGCCAGGGTAACCCCAGAAGAACTCCAACCCAACCATCTGCCTTTGTCCAGAGGAACCTCAGAAATCCTTTCCAGAACAAACAGGGGCAACCAAAGAGAAAGAATTCCACCTCAAACTGCAGCAGCCAGAGCAGTCACAATTTCAGATGAAGTAGAAGAGGAGAAAAGGGCAGATCAATACTGCAATTGAAAACCAAGGGCTTAACCGACAGTTCTCAAGTCATCCATACTCCAGCAGAATACCAGGGAAAAATCGACCGTCCACTTCCAAGGCGTAACGCTGGAAGTGATTGAAGAAGAAGAAGAAGATGAAAGAGATCATACTCCACCTGCGAGATGAGGACATCTCGCATTTCTAAAGTGGGGTAGAATGTAAGATTCCTCCCCCAACCCCTTTTTGATGTCTAGTATCTTCCCCTGTAATCAATCCCTCTTCAGAAATATGAAAGATCTTATTTCTAACCGTTTTAACATAGAGAGAGAAAATATTCTAGAGAGAAAATATTCATATTTTTAATATTTTTGGATAGAAGATTATCTCATCTTATTAAAATAAGTTTCCCTAAAACAGAAATTCAAAAAGAACTTTCCAATGTGCAATTGGAATTAATTGGAAATGGGTATAAAGGACCTTAGCCTAAGGGTCTAGATTTTCAGAAATTTTTGGATTATGGTCCAATTAAGGTTTCTATGGGCCAATAGAATCAATCCATGTGTAGGGAGGAGATAAATCCAATTTTGTAAAAGAAGATACCCAAAAATGAGTAAATGCTCACATAAGATGAAGAGTTGACTATGTACAAGGTTTATTAGTAAGAAACTATGAGTAATATCAAAAATATGAGATATTTTGGATATCCAAAAATGAGTAAATGCTCACATAAGATGAAGAGTTGAAAATGTACAAGGTTTATTAGTAAAAAACTATGAGCAATATTAAAAATATGAGATATTTTGGGTATCCAAAAATGAGTAAATGCTCACATAAGATGAAGAGTTGAAAATGTACAAGGTTTATTAGTAAAAAAACTATGAGCAATATTAAAAATATGAGATATTTTGGGTATAATGATTCCATTTTGACACCTAGGTAAGGAAGGTGAGTTCCTTCAATGCTCACATAAGATGAAGAGTTGAAAATGTACAAGGTTTAATAGTAAGAAACTATGAGTAATATAAAAATATGAGATATTTTGAGTGTAAGGATTCCATTTTTGACACATCAGTAAGGAAAAGGAGGGCCTTCAATGAGGCGCCTAATTCACATGCTTGAATGAGTTTTAAACTCATAAAAATTGAGATATTTCATCTCTCCTCTCTCCTCATTCAAGTCTAGTTCCAAAAAGTTAGCTTAACTGACCTAAAAATGGTCAAAAAGTGACCAAACTGACTTGGAAAATTCTAGAATCAGTTTGTTTGGTTAGGAGCTCAATTTTTCCTATAAATAGAAGCCTCCCCTTGTTGAAAAATATATAGTGTTTACACATTGTTACTCTACTCCACCTAAGCCAAGAACTGTGAATTCTTTAATAATTCACTAGTTTTTGACACTTCCCTCTTTCTTCAATCCCCATTGGTGGCTCCATCAACATACTAAACCAATTGATTGGTTGGGGGTCTCTACCGTGAACAAAGAATCAAGCAAATTGTAAGGTAAATGGTGAATTTTGATTTTTGTATAATTTCTCAATGTTTCTCTCTTCTCAACCCCTCTCAAGCTTGAGAAGCTTAATTGGTACGATTTTTGAATGTTATTGAAGTTAATTGATGAATAGTAGTGAAGAGTTACATAATTAGATGAATGCTATTGAAGTTAATTGATTAATGAGAATTACATAAATTTCTATTTATATTTAATTCTAATGGTTTTTATGTAATTTCTCTCTCTCACTCAAGAATTGGTCATACTCATGACCCATTCTCAATCCAAATGAAGCTTTTCATAAAGCTTTTCCTTAATCCAAGATTAATCTATGCTTGAGAACAAATTAATGATTTTCTTTATCTATGCTTTTAGTTTATGTATTCCATGATTATTTTTGATTCAATCCATTAAGGGTTAATGATCCAACTAGGGATCATTCTAATCATTCCCTTAAAGATAAGCCTTATCTTTTAAAATAATTGAGATTTATCAGTCATAGTAGCGGAGCTATGGCAAAATTTTGTAAAAATTTACACATAAAATAATTTATTCAAAGCATGAAAAGAGAACTTCCTACCATATTCTAGGAATTATCATCCTAGATTAATTGAAAGAATTTCATTGTAATCATGGGGAAATTGAATTTTTAGGTATGCATAAAAGATAAATATTTTATTATAAAAGTGTTACTTTTAGCATAATTGAATTTTATGCATAAGAGGTATACATAAAAGATGAATATTTTATTATAAAAGTGTTACTTTTAACATAATTGAATTTTATGCATAGAGGCATGCATAAAAGATGAATATTTTATTATAAAAGTATTACTTTTAGCATAATTGAATTTCATGCATAGAAGTATGCATAAAAGATAAATATTTTATTATAAAAGTGTTACTTTTAGCATATTGAACTTCATGCATAGAGGTATGAAAAAAAATTGATTATTTCATTGTAAAATTGTAAAGAAAAATAATGATTATTTTATTATAAAAATGTTATTTTGAATTTCATGCATAGAAATGAAAAAAATAAATAAATTATTATTTTATTATAAAAATATTACAAAAAAATGATTATTGTATTGTAAAAGTGTTACTTTTATCACAATTGAAATTCTTGCATAGAGGTATGCATAAAAAAATGAGATAAGAAGTGTATGTGATGGGATAAAATGTATATGAGATGAGTTAGGATGTGATAAGATGAGTTGGGATGTGATAAGATGTATATGAGATGAGTTAGGATGTGATAAGATGAGTTAGGATGTGATAAGGGGTGTATGAGATGAGTTAGGATGTGATAAGGGGTGTATGAGATGTGATAAGATGCATATGAGATAAGTTAGGATGTGATAAGATGCTTATGGGATAAGTTAGGATGTGATAAGAAGAGTTAAGATGTGATAAGATGTGTATGGGATGAGATAAGAAGTGTATGGGATGAGATAAGAAGTGTATGTGATAAGATGTGTATGGGATGAGATAAGAAGTGTATGTGATGAGATAAGATGAATATGGGTTGTGATAGGGTGAGAATGGATGTGATGAAAAAGAATAGATGAGAAGGCGTATGGGGTTATATGAATGGGAATGTGGAAATGGATCTAGATGTGGATGTATGCATATGAATGTAGATGTGGATGTGGATGTATGGATGTGAATGTGGATGTGAATGTATGGATGTATGCATGTGGATGTGAATGTATGGGTGTATGCATGTGGATGTGTATGTATGGATGTATGTATGTGGATGTGGATGTATGAATAAGGATGTGAAAATGGATGTATGCATGGATGTGTATGAAGAATAATGAAGGTGAAGGTGTATGGGAAATAATGTGTCGTTGATATGAATGAATGGATGAGAATGAGTACATATGAAGGGAATGTGGAATAAGTAATGTGGTTTGAGGAGGGATAATGTGGAAAGACGGAGTTCGATATAGAAACTGTATTTTGTGACTGTTTGTAAATGACTGTTTTATGTCAAGAATGCTGGGGAAGCATTTTGACTGTCTTATGGATTAAGGTCATGGTGACCTAACTGATAAAGTTGCAACTGCTCTGACGGAGAGTCAATGGATGACGTCTCGCATAGCAAGGTCGGCCGAGGTCTTGACCAGCCTCGGTTCGATTAAAATGGTGAGCTTCCGGTACGGTGGATGAGGGATCAAGGAAGCGGCCTATGAATGAAGCGCTAGGTCACCTGCGAAGGATCCTAGAGGGTGCTGACCATACGGTGCTCGGGCTCTGGGTCGCCCAAGATACCCACGCGTGCGTCGAGGAAGATATTGGAACAAGGAGTAAGAGTTGTTTTGTGAAACCGGGCATGGATCTGGTTGATTGACCTTGCTGGTCTTCAATGGATGAGTCCATGGCTCTTTATATGGATCTGTTGGTTGATCTTGCTGATCTTGAACGAGAGTCCATCTTGATTTTTATAAGTGATTATATTACCGAGTATTTTGGGCTAGGAACTATTGAAAAGGCCCCTGAGTGGACAGGTGGTGAGCGTTCTGGCTGCCAATGATGCCATAGATACTCTGATGAAGGAATGATGGGAAATTAAGAATCAACCGGATAATTGGAAGATTGTGATCAGTGATACTATGGTTTCATTAAAGGATTGTTTTAAAGTTAGCTGATGCTAAGAAAAAGGCAATTTCATATTGGGTGTGTAAGTGGTGTGGCTAATTTTATGTTTGCATGAACTTCCGGCTAGGGAGCCCTGGAACTCTTTTCCTTGGTACCCGGGACAAAACCTAACCAAATTTCAAATTGGATCCCATCACTACAGTGGTTGGGCAGTTGGCTAACCCATGGGATCGGATGGGGTTAGGCTGGACTGATGGATCCGTAAATCGAGACTCAAATTCTGTTACTACGATAGATAAAGTAAATCCCGGATAGTAATTGTTCTATGGATAGGAATCAACGGCTGTGCCTCTTGATGAGGAAAAAAGCATTGATCCCAGTGATCCAAGTGCAAGTTTCTTCCTTGATCTGACCAAGTATCTTTATAGATGTAGTCGGATTAGCTTGATCAAAAATGGTTTGACTACGTTAGAGTAAAAATTATCATGGTGGAATCGCCCGTGCTACTTTCCAGATAAGGGAAGTTTTTCCGGGTTCGGTTTTGGATAAATTGACGGATTAGTCTCTTGTCCGGATATCCGTGGGGGCGAGGCCTCGAATGTGGGACCCCTATCCCTCACGAGAAGTACTACTTCCGCTGCTAGTACCCGAATCCGTTGCTGGGAACAGGGATCTCACAGTTGGTATCAGAGCATTTGGCTAATAAAGATCAACTGAGAAGCCAATTATGTCAAAAATTTATCAAGAAGCACAAAAAAGTTGTAATTGTGTGATATAAGTCATACAATTTGATATTCAAACTGAAATTCATAATTTGATAATTGGGTCTCAATTATATAGAATCCCTGACTTGCTTGAGGCCTAGACATGATGGTATTTACCTTATAATTCCAAGGGCCGTGACTACCCGTATATACCGAGAGTATAACTGCAGCTCTTTGTTGGAATTAGGGTTGCAGGAATGCACACACAACTTCAAGAAGATGAGGAAGCTTGAGCACAACACAGTAGTGTATTATGAGTGCCAAAAATGAAAAGATACAAGCCCTAGAAGATAATGGGCGTATATACAATGCACGGGGGAAAAAACCTCCTAGTGAGGGAAAAAGTGCCCCGGCGGTCCTAAGTGTGTTCACACACATCACTACTATAATATGGTAACAAATCCCCCCTGGAGTGATGCGGTGAACAAGAGCTAGCACTCATGTATAGGGAAGTGTCTAGCTATGTGGACGAATCCACAAAAGGGAGTAAGCCCAAAGCTTTGCGAAAAGCTTCGAACTTCTCACGAGGCAGAGCCTTTGTGAAAAGGTCTGCAAGGTTATCCTGTGTTGGCACATAAGCCAAACTGATCTCTCCTGCAGAGAGTCTCTCCCTGACATAATGGTAGTGCACCTCAATGTGCTTCGTACGAGCATGGAACACTGGGTTCCGCGCAACTGCCAATGCGCTCTGACTGTCAGTGAAGATGGTGGTGGCAGATGGCTGCCCAACACCCAAATCAGCCATAAGGCGTCTGAGCCACACACACTCAACCGTAGCTGTGAAAGCTGCCCTGTACTCAGCTTCACAACTAGAAGTGGCCACAGTAGGCTGCTTCTTGCTCAACCATGATATGCATGAGCTTCCAAGCATGAAGCAAAAACCACTCGTGGACACGCGTGTGTCATAACAACCAGCCCAGTCAGAATCTGAAAAAGCATGTAAATCTGGCGGCAATGATCCCCCCTTGGGATAAAACAACCCAAGATGCCGAGTACCACTCAAATAGCGAAAGATACGCTTCACTGCCTGCCAATGCTTAATGCCTGGGCTATGCATAAATCTGCTCACCTGTGAGACTGCAAACTGAATGTCTGGCCTCGTAATGCATACATAAATGAGGCAACCAACAGCTGTCTGATAGAGTGTGACATCAAAGTGATCTCCAGCATCATGAAGACTCAACTTCAAACCTGTCTCCATTGGAGTAGCAATAGGCTTGCAGTCTTCAAGGCCAAATCTCCGCAACAATGTTTCAATATACTTTGTCTGACACAAAGCAATACCTCCATCACACTGCTTAAATTGTATCCCCAAATAATGATGCAAATGCCCCAAATCTGACATCTCAAAAGAGGCATTCAAATCAGCCTTAAAATCAGCAATATGACTCTTATTTGGTCCTGTGAGCAGCATGTCATCGACATAGAGAGCAATGATTAGATGTACACCATCCACACGTTTAACATACAAAGTGCTTTCTGTTGGACTATTCTGAAACCCATGTGCAGTCAAATATGCATGTATTTTTTCATACCAAGCTCGTGGAGCTTGCTTTAAACCATATAAAGCCTTTTTTAACCTGCACACTTTGTTTTCCTGCCCTCTTTGAACAAAACCACGAGGCTGCGATACATACACCTCCTCATGCAAATCTCCATTTAAGAACGCAGTCTTTATGTCCAGCTGATGTACATTCCAACCATTATGAGCTGCTAATGCACAGATGCTACGAACAGTGGTCATACGACATGTGGGAGCAAAAGTCTCATCAAAATCAATGCCCTTCTCTTGAGCATAACCTTTTGCAACAAGCCTAGCCTTATGGCGATCCACTGTGCCATCAGGCTTACGCTTCAATTTGTATACCCACTTAGTGCCAATGGCCTTCTTGCCAGGGGGCAAGTCACATAAAGACCATGTACCATTCTTCATAATAGCATCGTATTCTGCTTGCATAGCAGCCATCCAATTTTCTGAACTTTGTGCCTCATCAAATGAAACAGGCTCACTTTCATCGCACATACTAGAAACAGCCAATGCATAACAATCTGACGCATAAGAGGCACCATGAGAGCCAGAACGAGTGCGACTAGACAAAGGGGCATCCAACTTGCTGTCACGCAAAGTCTGCACCAGCCATCTAGGCATATTCCTAGAGCCCTCAATCTCTTGTCTCTCATCCTCAAGTGCATCATGCACATCTGCATCAGATATAGGCTGATCTGTGCCATCATTTAAAACCTGCATAGGCTGAAAAACTGCCTCATGAGGTATTGCACTTGACTGTGCACCACTGAAAAGAGGCAACAATGTATCATAGACATCACGTGAGCTGATATCTGTCTCCTTAGTACATGAAACCAAGGGCTGAACTGCATCTTCCACAAATACAACATCACGGCTAACCAAAATGCGCTTTGTCTGTGGATGATACAAACGATAGCCTTTGCTCTCAGCACTATATCCAACAAAAATACATTTGACAGCTTTGTCATCCAATTTTCTGTGATGTTGCACAGGCACTAATGCATATGCCAGGCAACCAAAAACACGTAAATGGCCAACAGATGGCTTGCGGCTATGCCAAGCCTCATATGGAGTGACAACCTGTAATGCTTTGGTGGGACACCTGTTTAGTACATAAGTGGCACACATGACAGCCTCAAGCCAAAAACCATGTGGTAGACTTTGACTCTTAACCATACATCTTGCCATTTCCATGAGAGACCTGTTTTTTCTCTCAGCCACACCATTTTGCTGTGGTGTATACGGCACTGTACATTGGTGTTTTATCCCACGCTCAGCCAGAAATGCATTAAATTCTGAAGACATATACTCCCCCCCTCGATCTGAATGGAGGGTGCCCATCTTACTTTCTGACACATTTTCAGCCATAACCAAAAACTGTTTGAAGCACAAAAACACTTCGGACTTTGCCTTCAAAGGATATACCCATGCATGCCTGGTAAAATCATCAATGAAAGTCACGAAGTAAAGGTAGTTTCCAAATGATGGAGTTTGCATGGGACCACAAACATCACTGTGAACAAGCTGCAATCTGCGTTCAGCTCTCACTGATCCATCTTTGGGAAAGGAAGCACGCTGCATTTTACCCAATATGCAGCCCTCACAAACATGCTTGACAGGTGCCTCAAGCTTAGGCAAAGAAGACACCATTTCAGATTTCTGCAGGCGCAGCAAACTTGCAAAATTCAGATGACCAAAACGTGCATGCCACAGTTTTGCATTTGAAATAGCCTACGTATCCATAATAGCACATGCTGAATCCTCTACACATTTGCCATCCATATTGAGCTTATACAGCCCTCGACATAGTGAACCAGATGCTACAATGATGTCACCACAAGAGAGATCATGAACAGTACATCTGTCATCCACAAATTTTACAACCAAACCTGTTTTGGCAAATGCGGAGACTGACAGCAGATTCTTTTTGATCCCTGGCACATACAATGCATCAAAAAGTGTAAAGGTGTTGCAATTTGCAACATTCAGCACAATCTGTCCAACTCCTTTAACGGGATAAGAGGAGTTATTGGCACAAGTGACAGTATTCCCTGTGGGAGCAGACTCAAGGAAAGTGAATAAACTGCGCTGCGAGGTGATATGCTTAGTGGCACCACTGTCAAAGTACCATACATCTGAATCTACTGCAGACATACATGTGTCATGCAAAGATGGGTCATAACTGCACTGCGCATTATTTCTCCACAGCCTCACCCAGGTTCTCCCCTTCTCCTTTGAAGGGTCCTGGCTGAGTCCTATGAAGTCTGCGCAGTACTTGGAATGCAAAAACGGAGGGCGAAATGACTTCAGATCAAAATTCTGAAACGACCAAGCCCTTCGGGCAGTCCCACTGCATATACTAACCTGCAGACGCTCGTGAAACCTCGTCGCAATCGGAGGAGATGAAGCGGCAGGTGCCGGTGATGCTGCCCGGGAGGAGGAAGCCTGCTCTGATACCAATTGTTGGAATTAGGGTTGCAGGAATGCACACACAACTTCAAGAAGATGAGGAAGCTTGAGCACAACACAGTAGTGTATTATGAGTGCCAAAAATGAAAAGATACAAGCCCTAGAAGATAATGGGCGTATATACAATGCACGGGGGAAAAAACCTCCTAGTGAGGGAAAAAGTGCCCCGGCGGTCCTAAGTGTGTTCACACACATCACTACTATAATATGGTAACACTCTTTACTGACAGTATATACGAGTAAATCTAAGACTTGAAATTGTAAGTGTTAATGCTATCCAGATGATGAATTCGAATGTGGTTGATATGATTTTTAATTCTGTTTGAGAATTAATGAATTGATTTGGATTCTGATTGAAAAATGATGATTTCTGAAATTTAGTTGAAATATAATAACCTGAGCAAAACCACAATGTGGATGATTGGGACGGGTCCCTGTAATGATATTCATAACTAGAATGATGATAATGATTTCAGCAAATCACTATGAGATTAGTGGGTTGTGTTGTCAAATTGTTAACACTTGACCGGTAGATCAAGTTAAGGGATGATAAATTGAGAACTTACTTGACTGAAATTCCCGTGGAGGAATGTTTAGAAGGAAATTTTTCGGTCTAATGGACCATTATCATGTTAAAGATATGAATGATATGATCTGAATGAATTGTTATTTAATGATGAGTTCTATATAAGGGATATTTATCCTAGTATTCTGTTGGGTTGACCAGAATATAAGGAACCCCAGAATAAAATTGGATCTTAAGAAAAAGAGTTGTCCTCTACCTTGTGAGATGAGGACATCTCGCATTTTTTTAAGTGGGGTAGAATGTAAGATTCCTCCCCAGCCTTCAAGGTATACAGGAGTAAGAACCTCCCTTTTTGATCTTATAACTATTCTCTCTCTAATATATAAATTTTTGACAGAATTATGAGACGAGGAAACCGTGGCCGTCAGCAGCAGCCAGACCCTGTCTCTGAAGATGACGAACTTAACCCTGATGTTCGCAAAGCAATCAATCCCTCTTCAGAAATATGAAAGATCTTATTTCTAACCGTTTTAACATAGAGAGAGAAAATATTCTAGAGAGAGAATATTCATATTTTTAATATTTTTGGATAGAAAATTATCTCATCTTATTAAAATAAGTTTCCCTAAAACAGAAATTCAAAAAGAACTTTCCAATGTGCAATTGGAATTAATTGGAAATGGGTATAAAGGACCTTAGCCTAAGGGTCTAGATTTTCAGAAATTTTTGGATTATGGTCCAATTAAGGTTTCTATGGGCCAATAGAATCAATCCATGTGTAGGGAGGAGATAAATCCAATTTTGTAAAAGAAGATACCCAAAAATGAGTAAATGCTCACATAAGATGAAGAGTTGACTATGTACAAGGTTTATTAGTAAGAAACTATGAGTAATATCAAAAATATGAGATATTTTGGATATCCAAAAATGAGTAAATGCTCACATAAGATGAAGAGTTGAAAATGTACAAGGTTTATTAGTAAAAAACTATGAGCAATATTAAAAATATGAGATATTTTAGGTATCCAAAAATGAGTAAATGCTCACATAAGATGAAGAGTTGAAAATGTACAAGGTTTATTAGTAGAAAACTTCTGAGCAATATTAAAAATATGAGATATTTTGGGTATAATGATTCCATTTTGACACCTAGGTAAGGAAGGTGAGTTCCTTCAATGCTCACATAAGATGAAGAGTTGAAAATGTACAAGGTTTAATAGTAAGAAACTATGAGTAATATAAAAATATGAGATATTTTGAGTGTAAGGATTCCATTTTTGACACATCAGTAAGGAAAAGGAGGGCCTTCAATGAGGCGCCTAATTCACATGCTTGAATGAGTTTTAAACTCATAAATGGTGAATTTTGATTTTTCTATAATTTCTCAATGTTTCTCTCTTCTCAACCCCTCTCAAGCTTGAGAAGCTTAATTGGTATGATTTTTGAATGTTATTAAAGTTAATTGATGAATAGTAGTGAAGAGTTACATAATTAGATGAATGCTATTGAAGTTAATTGATTAATAAGAATTACATAAATTTCCATTTATATTTAATTCTAATTTCTCTCTCTCACTCAAGAATTGGTCATACTCATGACCCATTCTCAATCCAAATGAAGCTTTTCATAAAGCTTTTCCTTAATCCAAGATTAATCTATGCTTGAGAACAAATTAATGATTTTTTTAAATCTATGCTTTTAGTTTATGTATTCCATGATTATTTTTGATTCAATCCATTAAGGGTTAATGATCCAACTAGGGATCATTCTAATCATTCCCTTAAAGATAAGCCTTATCTTTTAAAATAATTGAGATTTATCAGTCATAGTAGCGGAGCTATGGCAAAATTTTGTAAAAATTTACACATAAAATAATTCATTCAAAGCATGAAAAGAGAACTTCCTACCATATTCTAGGAATTATCATCCTAGATTAATTGAAAGAATTTCATTGTAATCATGGGAAAATTAAATTTTTAGGTATGCATAAAAGATAAATATTTTATTATAAAAGTGTTACTTTTAGCATAATTGAATTTTATGCATAAGAGGTATACATAAAAGATGAATATTTTATTATAAAAGTGTTACTTTTAACATAATTGAATTTTATGCATAGAGGCATGCATAAAAGATGAATATTTTATCATAAAAGTATTACTTTTAGCATAATTGAATTTCATGCATAGAAGTATGCATAGAAGATGAATATTTTATTATAAAAGTGTTACTTTTAGCATATTGAATTTCATGCATAGAGGTATGAAAAAAATTAATTATTTTATTATAAAATTGTAAAGAAAAAAATGATTATTTTATTATAAAAATGTTATTTTAAATTTCATGCATAGAAATGAAAAAAATAAATAAATTATTATTTTATTATAGAAATATTACAGAAAAAATGATTATTTTATTGTAAAAGTGTTACTTTTATCACAATTGAAATTCTTGCATAGAGGTATGCATAAAAAAATGAGATAAGAAGTGTATGTGATGGGAAAAGATGTATATGAGATAAGTTAGGATGTGATAAGATGAGTTGGGATGTGATAAGATATATATGAGATGAGTTAGGATGTGATAAGATGAGTTAGGATGTGATAAGGGGTGTATGAGATGTGATAAGATGTGATAAGATGCATATGAGATAAGTTAGGATGTGATAAGATGTGATAAGATGCATATGAGATAAATTAGGATGTGATAAGAAGAGTTAAGATGTGATAAGATGTGTATGGGATGAGATAAGAAGTGTATGTGATGAGATAAGATGAATATGGGATGAGATAAGAAGTGTATGTGATGAGATAAGATGAATATGGGTTGTGATAGGGTGAGAATGGATGTGATGAAAAAGAATAGATGAGAAGGCGTATGGGGTTATATGAATGGGAATGTGGAAATGGATCTAGATGTGGATGTATGCATATGAATGTAGATGTGGATGTGGATGTATGGATGTGAATGTGGATGTGAATGTATGGATGTATGCATGTGGATGTGAATGTATGGATGTATGCATGTGGATGTATGGATGTATGCATGTGGATGTGTATGTATGGATATATGTATGTGGATGTGGATGTATGAATAAGGATGTGAAAATGGATGTATGCATGGATGTGTATGAAGAATAATGAAGGTGAAGGTGTATGGGAAATAATGTGTCGTTGATATGAATGAATGGATGAGAATGAGTACATATGAAGGGAATGTGGAATAAGTAATGTGGTTTGAGGAGGGATAATGTGGAAAGACGGAGTTCGATATAGAAACTGTATTTTGTGACTGTTTGTAAATGACTGTTTTATGTCAAGAATGCTGGGGAAGCATTTTGACCGTCTTATGGATTAAGGTCATGGTGACCTAACTGATAAAGTTGCAACTGCTGACGGAGAGTCAATGGATGACGTCTCGCGTAGCAAGGTCAGCCGAGGTCTTGACCAGCCTTGGTTCGATTAAAATGGTGAGCTTCCGGTACGGTGGATGAGGGATCAAGGAAGCGGCCTATGAGTGAAGTGCTAGGTCACCTGCGAAGGATCCTAGAGGGTGCTGACCATACGGTGCTCGGGCTCTGGGTCGCCCAGGATACCCACGCGTGCGTCGAGGAAGATATTGGAACAAGGAGTAAGAGTTGTTTTGTGAAATCGGGCATGGATGTGATTGATTGACCTTGCTGGTCTTCAATGGATGAGTCCATGGCTCTTTATATGGATCTGTTGGTTGATCTTGCTGATCTTGAACGAGAGTCCATCTTGATTTTTATAAGTGATTATATTGCCGAGTATTATGGGCTAGGAACTATTGAAAAGGCCCCTGAGTGGACAGGTGGTGAGCGTTCTGGTTGCCAATGATGCCATAGATACTCTGATGAAGGAATGATGGGAAATTAAGAATCAACCGGATAATTGGAAGATTGTGATCAGTGATACTATGGTTTCATTAAAGGATTGTTTTAAAGTTAGCTGATGCTAAGAAAAAGGCAATTTCATATTGGGTGTGTAAGTGGTGTGGCTAATTTTATGTTTGCATGAACTTCCGGCTAGGGGGCCTTGGAACTCTTTTCCTTGGTACCCGGGACAAAACCTAACCAAATTCCAAATTGGATCCCATCACTACAGTGGTTGGGCGGTTGGCTAACCCATGGGATCGGCGGATGGAGTTAGGCTGGACTGATGGATCCGTAAATCGGGACTCAAATTCTGTTACTACGATAGATAAAGTAAATCCCGGATAGTAATTGTTCTATGGATAGGAATCAACGGCTGTGCCTCTTGATGAGGAAGAAAGCATTGATCCCAATGATCCAAGTGCAAGTTTCTTCCTTGATCTGACCAAGTATCTTTATAGATGCAGTCGGATCAGCTTGATCAAAAATGGTTTGACTACGTTAGAGTAAAAATTATCATAGTGGAATCGCCCGTGCTTTCCAGATAAGGGAAGTTTTTCCGAGTTCGGTTTTGGATAAATCGACGGATTAGTCTGTTGTCCGGATATCCGTGGTGGGGGGCGAGGCCCCGAATGTGGGACCCCTGTCCCTCACGAGAAGTACTACTTTCGCTGCTAGTACCCGAATCTGTTGCTCGGTGGGAACAGGGATCTCACAGTTGGTATCAGAGCATTTGGCTAATAAAGATCAACTGAGAAGGCAATTATGTCAAAAATTTTTCAAGAAGCACAAAAAGGTTGTAATTGTGTGATATAAGTCATACAATTTGATATTCAAACTGAAATTCGTAATTTGATAATTGGGTCTCAATTATATAGAATCCCTGACTTGCTTGAGGCCTAGACATGATGGTATTTACCTTATAATTCCAAGGGCCGTGACTACCCGTATATACCGAGAGTATAACTGCAGCTCTTTACTGACAGTATATACGAGTAAATCTAAGACTTGAAATTGTAAGCGTTAATGCTATCTAGATGATGAATTCGAATGTGGTTGATATGATTTTTAATTCTGTTTGAGAATTGATGAATTGATTTGGATTCTGATTGAAAAATGATGATTTCTGAAATTTAGTTGAAATATAATAACCTGAGCAAAACCACAATGTGGATGATTGGGACGGGTCCCTGTAATGATATTCATAACTAGAATGATGATAATGATTTCAGCAAATCACTATGAGATTAGTGGGTTGTGTTGTCAAATTGTTACTGTTAACACTTGACCGGTAGATCAAGTTAAGGGATGACAAATTGAGAACTTACTTGACTGAAATTCCCGTGGAGGAATGTTCAGAAGGAAATTTTTTGGTCTAATGGACCATTATCATGTTAAAGATATGAATGATATGATCTGAATGAATTGTTATTTAATGATGAGTTCTATATAAGGGATATTTATCCTAGTATTCGGTTGGGTTGACCAGAATATAAGGAAACCCAGAATAAAATTGGATCTTAAGAAAAAGAGTTGTCCTCTACCTTGCGAGATGAGGACATCTCGCATTTTTTTAAGTGGGGTAGAATGTGAGATTCCTCCCCAGCCTTCAAGGTATACAGGAGTAAGAACCTCCCTTTTTGATCTTATAACTATTCTCTCTCTAATATATAAATTTTTGAAAGAATTATGAGACGAGGAAATCGTGGCCGTTAGCAGCCACACCCTATCTTTGAAGATGACGAACTTAACCCTAATGTTCGCAAAGCTCTTCATAGGACTCAGCCAGGACCCTTCAACAAAGGAGAAGGGGAGAACCTGGGCGAGGCTGTGGAGAAATGGGTGGAAGCCATGGAAGAGTATTTTGACGTTAGAGGTTATAATGAGCTGAGCAAAATGGCTCTTGGCTGGTTGAAAATAGTGGAAACAGCCACGGTAGCATGGAGGAACCACTGTGACACCAACCGTCTGAGCAGAAATACTCAATCCTGGAATGACCTAAAAACCTATTTAAGAAAGAGATTTTGTCCGCCTGGATTTTTGGAAACCAAAATGAACGAATTTTTAGAGCTAAAGCAGGAGAACAAAACCATTGAAGAATATCACCAGGCCTTTGCTCTTCTACTCAAATACTCACCACCTCTAGATGAAGAACAGCTCATGGCCAGGTTCATTCGGACAATGAACGAACCTTTGGACACACTGGTCAAAAATGCCAAACCAGTGTCCATGGCTAAAGCAGTAAAAATGGCAAAGGATTTTGCCAAAGCCTTTGTAGTAAAGGTCCCGCCAAAGCCTGCACCCTCTAACTTTAAAAGATTCCAAGCCCAAGAAAGTACTTCAAACTTTCCACCCCCAAGAGGCAGCAAGGGCCGATTCAGAATCAAGATGCAGGAAGATTCCAAAGTGAAGGAAGACCCTTCCCCCATAATACTTTCTCAGGAGGACCACCTATTTTAAGGATTCAGAACGATGAGCTCATAAGTGAGAACCGGTGTTTTGGATACCAAGGTTTTGGTCATTAGTTAAAAGACTGCCCAACTCCTGCCATGTCAAGGGGATAGGGAAGTCTAGGACCCCGAATTCAGAGACCAATCCCTTCATATCAGTCTAATCAGGGTCCGTCTCACCCAAGCCAGGGTAACCCCAGAAGAACTCCAACCCAACCATCTGCCTCTATCCAGAGTAACCTCAGAAATCCTTTCCAGAACAGGGGCAACCAAAGAGAAAGAATTCCACCTCAAACTGCAGCAGCCAGAGCAGTCACAATTTCAGATGAAGTAGAAGAGGAAAAAAGGGCAGATCTATACTGCAATTGAAAACCAAGGGCTTAACCGATAGATCTCAAGTCATCCATACTCCAACAGAATACCAGGGAAAAATCGACCGTCCACTTCCAAGGCGTAACGCTGGAAGTGATTGAAGAAGAAGAAGAAGATGAAAGAGATCATACTCCACCTGGCGAGATGAGGACATCTCGCATTTTTAAAGTGGGGTAGAATGTAAGATTCCTCCCCCAACCCCTTTTTGATGTCTAGTATCTTCCCTTGTAATCAATCCCTCTTCAGAAATATGAAAGATCTTATTTCTAACCGTTTTAACATAGAGAGAGAAAATATTCTAGAGAGAGAATATTCATATTTTTAATATTTTTGGATAGAAACTTATCTCATCTTATTAAAATAAGTTCCCCTAAAACAGAAATTCAAAAAGAACTTTCCAATGTGCAATTGGAATTAATTGGAAATGGGTATAAAGGACCTTAGTCTAAGGGTCTAGATTTTCAGAAATTTTTGGATTATAGTCCAATTAAGGTTCCTATGGGCCAATAGAATCAATTCATGTGTAGGGAGGAGATAAATCCAATTTTGTAAAAGAAGATACCCAAAAATGAGCAAATGCTCACATAAGATGAAGAGTTGACTATGTACAAGGTTTATTAGTAAGAAACTATGAGTAATATAAAAAATATGAGATATTTTGGATATCCAAAAATGAGTAAATGCTCACATAAGATGAAGAGTTGAAAATGTACAAGGTTTATTAGTAAAAAACTATGAGCAATATTAAAAATATGAGATATTTTGGGTATCCAAAAATAAGTAAATGCTCACATAAGATGAAGAGTTGAAAATGTACAAGGTTTATTAGTAAAAAAACTATGAGCAATATTAAAAATATGAGATATTTTGGGTATAATGATTCCATTTTGACACCTAGGTAAGGAAGGTGAGTTCCTTCAATGCTCACATAAGATGAAGAGTTAAAAATATACAAGGTTTAATAGTAAGAAACTATGAGTAATATAAAAATATGAGATATTTTGAGTGTAAGGATTCCATTTTTGACACATCAGTAAGGAAAAGGAGGGCCTTCAATGAGGCGCCTAATTCACATGCTTGAATGAGTTTTAAACTCATAAAAATTGAGATATTTCATCTCTCCTCTCTCCTCATTCAAGTCTAGTTCTAAAAAGTTAGCTTAACTAACCTAAAAATGGTCAAAAAGTGACCAAACTGACTTGGAAAATTCTAGAATCAGTTTGCTTGGTTAGGAGCTCAATTTTTCCTATAAATAGAAGCCTCCCCTTGTTGAAAAATATATAGTGTTTACACATTGTTACTCTACTCCACCTAAGCCAAGAACTGTGAATTATTTAATAATTCACTAGTTTTTGACACTTTCCTCTTTCTTCAATCCCCATTGGTGGCTCCATCAACATACTAAACCAATTGATTGGTTGGGGGTCTCTACCGTGAACAAAGAATCAAGCAAATTGTAAGGTAAATGGTGAATTTTGATTTTTCTATAATTTCTCAATGTTTCTCTCTTCTCAACCCCTCTCAAGCTTGAGAAGCTTAATTGGTACGATTTTTGAATGTTATTGAAGTTAATTGATGAATAGTAGTGAAGAGTAACATAATTATATGAATGCTATTGAAGTTAATTGATTAATGAGAATTACATAAATTTCCATTTATATTTAATTCTAATTTCTCTCTCTCACTCAAGAATTGGTCATACTCATGACCCATTCTCAATCCAAATGAAGCTTTTCATAAAGCTTTTCCTTAATCCAAGATTAATCTATGCTTGAGAACAAATTAATGATTTTTTTTAATCTATGCTTTTAGTTTATGTATTCCATGATTATTTTTGATTCAATCCATTAAGGGTTAATGATCCAACTAGGGATCATTCTAATCATTTCCTTAAAGATAAGCCTTATCTTTTCAAATAATTGAGATTTATCAGTTATAGTAGCGGAGCTATGGTAAAATTTTGTAAAAATTTACACATAAAATAATTCATTCAAAGCATGAAAAGAGAACTTCCTACCATATTCTAGGAATTATCATCCTAGATTAATTGAAAGAATTTCATTGTAATCATGGAAAAATTAAATTTTTAGGTATACATAAAAGATAAATATTTTATTATAAAAGTGTTACTTTTAGCATGATTGAATTTTTTGCATAAGAGGTATACATAAAAGATGAATATTTTATTATAAAAGTGTGACTTTTAACATAATTGAATTTTATGCATAGAGGCATGCATAAAAGATGAATATTTTATTATAAAAGTATTACTTTTAGCATAATTGAATTTCATGCATAGAAGTATGCATAGAAGATGAATATTTTATTATAAAAGTGTTACGTTTAGCATATTGAATTTCATGCATAGAGGTATGAAAAAAAATTGATTATTTTATTGTAAAATTGTAAAGAAAAAAAATGATTATTTTATTATAAAAATGTTATTTTAAATTTCATGCATAGAAATGAAAAAAAAACAAATTATTATTTTATTATAAAAATATTACAGAAAAAAATGATTATTTTATTATAAAAGTGTTACTTTTATCACAATTGAAATTCTTGCATAGAGATATGCATAAAAAAATGAGATAAGAAGTGTATGTGATGGGATAAGATGTATATGAGATGAGTTAGGATGTGATAAGATGAGTTGGGATGTGATAAGATGTATATGAGATGAGTTAGGATGTGATAAGATGCATATGAGATAAGTTAGGATGTGATAAGATGTGATAAGATGCATATGAGATAAGTTAGGATGTGATAAGAAGAGTTAAGATGTGATAAGATGTGATAAGATGTGTATGGGATGAGATAAGAAGTGTATGTGATGAGATAAGATGAATATGGGTTGTGAGATAGGGTGAGAATGGATGTGATGAAAAAGAATAGATGAGAAGGCGTATGGGGTTATATGAATGGGAATGTGGAAATGGATCTAGATGTGGATGTATGCATATGAATGTAGATGTGGATGTGGATGTATGGATGTGAATGTGGATGTATGCATATGAATGTAGATGTGGATGTGGATGTATGGATGTGAATGTGGATGTGAATGTATGGATGTATGCATGTAGATATGGATGTATGCATGTGGATGTGTATGTATGGATGTATGTATGTGGATGTGGATGTATGAATAAGGATGTGAAAATGGATGTATGCATGGATGTGTATGAAGAATAATGAAGGTGAAGGTGTATGGGAAATAATGTGTCGTTGATATGAATGAATGGATGAGAATGAGTACATATGAAGGGATGAGAATGAGTACATATGAAGGGAATGTGGAATAAGTAATGTGGTTTGAGGAGGGATAATGTGGAAAGACGGAGTTCGATATAGAAACTGTATTTTGTGACTGTTTGTAAATGACTATTTTATGTCAAGAATGCTGGGGAAGCATTTTGACCGTCTTATGGATTAAGGTCATGGTGACCTAACTGATAAAGTTGCAACTGCTGACGGAGAGTCAATGGATGACGTCTCGCATAGCAAGGTCGACCGAGGTCTTGACGAGCCTCGGTTCGATTAAAATGGTGAGCTTCCGGTACGGTGGATGAGGGATCAAGGAAACGGCGTATGAGTGAAGCGCTAGGTCACCTGTGAAGGATCCTAGAGGGTGCTGACCATACGGTGCTCGGGCTCTGGGTCGCCCAGGATACCCACGCGTGCGTCGAGGAAGATATTGGAACAAGGAGTAAGAGTTGTTTTGTCAAATCGGGCATGGATCTGGTTGATTGACCTTGCTGGTCTTCAATGGATGAGTCCATGGCTCTTTATATGGATCTGTTGGCTGATCTTGCTGATCTTGAACGAGAGTCCATCTTGATTTTTATAAGTGATTATATTGCCGAGTATTATGGGCTAGGAACTATTGAAAAGGCCCCTGTGAGTGGACAGGTGGTGAGCATTCTGGCTGCCAATGATGCCATAGATACTCTGATGAAGGAATGATGGGAAATTAAGAATCAACCGAATAATTGGAAGATTGTGATCAGTGATACTATGGTTTCATTAAAGGATTATTTTAAAGTTAGCTGATGCTAAGAAAAAGGCAATTTCATATTGGGTGTGTAAGTGGTGTGGCTAATTTTATGTTTGCATGAACTTCCGGCTAGGGGGCCTTTTTCTTAGCTGATGCTAAGAAAAAGGCAATTTCATATTGGGTGTGTAAGTGGTGTGGCTAATTTTATGTTTGCATGAACTTCCGGCTAGGGGGCCTTGGAACTCTTTTCCTTGGTACCCGGGACAAAACCTAACAAAATTCCAAATTGGATCCCATCACTACAGTGGTTGGGCGGTTGGCTAACCCATGGGATCGGATGGAGTTAGGCTGGACTGATGGATCCGTAAATCGAGACTCAAATTCTGTTACTACGATAGATAAAGTAAATCCCGGATAGTAATTGTTCTATGGATAGGAATCAACGGCTGTGCCTCTTGATGAGGAAAAAAGCATTGATCCCAATGATCCAAGTGCAAGTTTCTTCCTTGATCTGACCAAGTATCTTTATAGATGCAGTCGGATCAGCTTGATAAAAAATGGTTTGACTACGTTAGAGTAAAAATTATCATGGTGGAATCACCCGTGCTTTCCAGATAAGGGAAGTTTTTCTGGGTTCAGTTTTGGATAAATCGATGGATTAGTCTGTTGTCCGGATATCCGTGGTGGGGGGCGAGGCCCCGAATGTGGGACCCCTATCCCTCGCGAGAAGTACTACTTCCGCTGCTAGTACCTGAATCTGTTGCTCGGTGGGAACAGGGATCTCACAGTTGGTATCAGAGCATTTGGCTAATAAAGATCAACTGAGAAGCCAATTATCTCAAAAATTTATCAAGAAGCACAAAAAGGTTGTAATTGTGTGATATAAGTCATACAATTTGATATTCAAACTGAAATTCGTAATTTGATAATTGGGTCTCAATTATATAGAATCCCTGACTTGCTTGAGGCCTAGACATGATGGTATTTACCTTATAATTCCAAGGGCGGTGACTACCCGTATATACCGAGAGTATAACTGCAGCTCTTTACTGACAGTATATACGAGTAAATCTAAGACTTGAAATTATAAGCGTTAATGCTATCCAGATGATGAATTCGATTGTGGTTGATATGATTTTTAATTCTGTTTGAGAATTGATGAATTTTTGGATTCTGATTGAAAAATGATGATTTCTGAAATTTAGTTGAAATATAATAACCTGAGCGAAACCACAATGTGGATGATTGGGACATGTCCCTGTAATGATATTCATAACTAGAATGATGATAATGATTTCAGCAAATCACTATGAGATTAGTGGGTTGTGTTGTCAAATTGTTACTGTTAACACTTGACCGGTAGATCAAGTTAAGGGATGACAAATTGAGAACTTACTTGACTGAAATTCCCGTGGAGGAATGTTCAGAAGGAAATTTTTCAGTCTAATGAACCATTATCATGTTAAAGATATGAATGATATGATCTGAATGAATTGTTATTTAATGATGAGTTCTATATAAGGGATTTTTATCCTAGTATTCTGTTGGGTTGACCAGAATATAAGGAACCCCAGAATAAAATTGGATCTTAAGAAAAAGAGTTGTCCTCTACCTTGCGAGATGAGGACATCTCGCATTTTTTAAGTGGGGTAGAATGTAAGATTCCTCCCCAGCCTTCAAGGTATACAGGAGTAAGAACCTCCCTTTTTGATCTTATACCTATTCTCTCTCTAATATATAAATTTTTGACAGAATTATGAGACGAGGAAACCGTGACCCTGTCTTTGAAGATGTTGAACTTAACCTTGATGTTCGTAAAGCTCTTCATAGGACTCAGCCAGGACCCTTCAAAGGAGAAGGGGAGAACCTGGGCGAGGCTGTGGAGAAATGGGTGGAAGCCATGGAAGAGTATTTTGACGTCACAGGTTATAATGAGCTGAGCAAAATGGCTCTTGGCGGCGGCCGGTTTTGAAAATAGTGGAAACAGCCACGGTAGCATGGAGGAACCACTGTGACACCAACCGTCTGAGCAGAAATACTCAATCCTGGAATGACCTAAAAACCTATTTGAGAAAGAGATTTTGTCCCCCTGGATTTTTGGAAACCAAAATGAACGAATTTTTAGAGCTAAAGGAGAAGAACAAAACCATTAAAGAATATCACCAGGCCTTTGCTCTTCTACTCAAATACTCACCACCTCTAGATGAAGAACAGCTCATGGCCAGGTTCATTCGGACAATGAACAAACCTTTGGACACACTGGTCAAAAATGCCAAACCAGTGTCCATGGCTGAAGCAGTAAAAATGGCAAAGGATTTTGCCAAAGCCTTTGTAGTAAAGGTCCCGCCAAAGCCTGCACCCTCTAACTTTAAAAGATTCCAAGCCCAAGAAAGTACTTCAAACTTTCCACCCCCAAAGAGGCAGCAAGGGCCGATGAAGATTCCAAAGTGAAGGAAGACCCTTCCCCCATAATACTTTCTCAAGAGAACCACCTATTTTAAGGATTCAGAACGATGAGCTCATAAGTGAGAACCGGTGTTTTGGATACCAAGGTTTTGGTCATCAGTTAAAAGACTGCCCAAATCCTGCCATGTCAAGGGGACAGGGAAGTCTAGGACCCCGAATTCAGAGACCAATCCCTTCATACCAGTCTAATCAGGGTCCGTCTCACCCAAGCCAGGGTAACCCCAGAAGAACTCCAACCCAACCATCTGCCTCTGTCCAGAGTAACCTCAGAAATCCTTTCCAGAACAGGGGCAACCAAAGAGAAAGAATTCCACCTCAAACTGCAGCAGCCAGAGCAGTCACAATTTCAGATGAAGTAGAAGAGGAAAAAAGGGCAGATCTATACTACAATTGAAAACCAAGGGCTTAACTGACAGTTCTCAAGTCATCCATACTCCAGCAGAATACCAGGGAAAAATCGACCGTCCACTTCCAAGGCGTAACGCTGGAAGTGATTGAAGAAGAAGAAGAAGAAGAAGATGAAAGAGATCATACTCCACCTGCGAGATGAGGACATCTCGCATTTTTAAAGTGGGGTAGAATGTAAGATTCCTCCCCCAATCCCTTTTTGATGTCTAGTATCTTCCCCTATAATCAATCCCTCTTCAGAAATATGAAAGATCTTATTTCTAACCGTTTTAACATAGAGAGAGAAAGATCTTATTTCTAACCGTTTTAACATAGAGAGAGAAAATATTCTAGAGAGAGAATATTCATATTTTTAATATTTTTGGATAGAAAATTATCTCATCTTATTAAGATAAGTTCCCCTGAAACAAAAATTCAAAAAGAACTTTCCAATGTGCAATTGGAATTAATTGGAAATGGGTATAAAGGACCTTAGCCTAAGGGTCTAGATTTTCAGAAATTTTTGGATTATGGTCCAATTAAGGTTCTTATGGGCCAATAGAATTAATCCATGTGTAGGGAGGAGATAAATCCAATTTTGTAAAAGAAGATACCCAAAAATGAGTAAATGCTCACATAAGATGAAGAGTTGACTATGTACAAGGTTTATTAGTAAGAAACTATGAGTAATATCAAAAATATGAGATATTTTGGATATCCAAAAATGAGTAAATGCTCACATAAGATGAAGAGTTGAAAATGTACAAGGTTTATTAGTAAAAAAATATGAGCAATATTAAAAATATGAGATATTTTAGGTATCCAAAAATGAGTAAATGCTCACATAAGATGAAGAGTTGAAAATGTACAAGGTTTATTAGTAAAAAAACTATGAGCAATATTAAAAATATGAGATATTTTGGGTATAATGATTCCATTTTGACACCTAGGTAAGGAAGGTGAGTTCCTTCAATGCTCACATAAGATGAAGAGTTGAAAATGTACAAGGTTTAATAGTAAGAAACTATGAGTAATATAAAAATATGAGATATTTTGAGTGTAAGGATTCCATTTTTGACACATCAGTAAGGAAAAGGAGGGCCTTCAATGAGGCGCCTAATTCACATGCTTGAATGAGTTTTAAACTCATAAAAATTGATATATTTCATCTCTCCTCTCTCCTCATTCAAGTCTAGTTAAGCTTAACTAACCTAAAAATGGTCAAAAAGTGACCAAACTGACTTGGAAAATTCTAGAATCAGTTTGTTTGGTTAGGAGCTCAATTTTTCCTATAAATAGAAGCCTCCCCTTGTTGAAAAATATATAGTGTTTACACATTGTTACTCTACTCCACCTAAGCCAAGAACTGTGAATTCTTTAATAATTCACTAGTTTTTGACACTTCCCTCTTTCTTCAATCCCCATTGGTGGCTCCATCAACATACTAAACCAATTGATTGGTTGGGGGTCTCTACCCTGAACAAAGAATCAAACAAATTGTAAGGTAAATGGTGAATTTTGATTTTTGTATAACTTCTCAATGTTTCTCTCTTCTCAACCCCTCTCAAGCTTGATAAGCTTAATTGGTACGATTTTTGAATGTTATTGAAGTTAATTGATGAATAGTAGTGAAGAGTTACATAATTAGATGAATGCTATTGAAGTTAATTGATTAATGAGAATTACATAAATTTCCATTTATATTTAATTCTAATGGTTTTTATTTAATTTCTCTCTCTCACTCAAGAATTGGTCATACTCATGACCCATTCTCAATCCAAATAAAGCTTTTCATAAAGCTTTTCCTTAATCCAAGATTAATCTATGCTTGAGAACAAATTAATGATTTTCTTTATCTATGCTTTTAGTTTATGTATTCCATGATTATTTTTGATTCAATCCATTAAGGGTTAATGATCCAACTAGGGATCATTCTAATCATTCCCTTAAAGATAAGCCTTATCTTTTAAAATAATTGAGATTTATTAGTCATAGTAGCGGAGCTATGGCAAAATTTTGTAAAAATTTACACATAAAATAATTCATTCAAAGCATGAAAAGAGAACTTCCTACCATATTCTAGGAATTATCATCCTAGATTAATTGAAAGAATTTCATTATAATCATGGAAAAATTAAATTTTTAGGTATGCATAAAAGATAAATATTTTATTATAAAAGTGTTACTTTTAGCATAATTGAATTTTATGCGTAAGAGGTATACATAAAAGATGAATATTTTATTATAAAAGTGTTACTTTTAACATAATTGAATTTTATGCATAGAGGCATGCATAAAAGATAAATATTTTATTATAAAAGTATTACTTTTAGCATAATTGAATTTCATGCATAGAAGTATGCATAGAAGATGAATATTTTATTATAAAAGTGTTACTTTTAGCATATTGAATTTCATGCATAGAGGTATGAAAAAAAATTAATTATTTTATTATAAAATTGTAAAGAAAAAAAAATGAGTATTTTATTATAAAAATGTTATTTTAAATTTCATGTAAAAATGAAAAAAATATTTAAATTATTATTTTATTATAAAAATATTACAGAAAAAAATGATTATTTTATTGTAAAAGTGTTACTTTTATCACAATTGAAATTCTTGCATAGAGGTATGCATAAAAAAATGAGATAAGAAGTGTATGTGATGGGATAAGATGTATATGAGATGAGTTAGGATGTGATAAGATGAGTTGGGATGTGATAAGATGTATATGAGATGAGTTAGGATGTGATAGATGAGTTAGGATGTGATAAGATGTATATGAGATAAGTTAGGATGTGATAAGATGTGATAAGATGCATATGAGATAAGTTAGGATGTGATAAGAAGAGTTAAGATGTGATAAGATGTGTATGGGATGAGATAAGAAGTGTATGTGATGAGATAAGATGAATATGGGTTGTGATAGGGTGAGAATGGATGTGATGAAAAAGAATAGATGAGAAGGCGTATGGGGTTATATGAATGGGAATGTGGAAATGGATCTAGATGTGGATGTATGCATATGAATGTAGATGTGGATGTGGATGTATGGATGTGAATGTGGATGCGAATGTATGGATGTATGCATGTGGATGCGAATGTATGGATGTATGCATGTGGATGTGAATGTATGGATGTATGCATGTGGATGTGTATGTATGGATGTATGTATGTGGATGTGGATGTATGAATAAGGATGTGAAAATGGATGTATGCATGGATGTGTATGAAGAATAATGAAGGTGAAGGTGTATGGGAAATAATGTGTCGTTGATATGAATGGATGAGAATGAGTACATATGAAGGGAATGTGGAATAAGTAATGTGATTTGAGGAGGGATAATGTTGAAAGACGGAGTTCGATATAGAAACTGTATTTTGTGACTGTTTGTAAATGACTGTTTTATGTCAAGAATGCTGGGGAAGCATTTTGACCGTCTTATGGATTAAGGTCATGGTGACCTAACTGATAAAGTTGCAACTGCTGAGATGGAGAGTCAATGGATGATGTCTCGCATAGCAAGTTCGCATAGCAAGGTCTTGACCAGCCTCAGTTCGATTAAAATGGTGAGCTTCCGGTACGGTGGATGAGGGATCAAGGAAGCGGCCTATGAGTGAAGCGCTAGGTCACCTGCGAAGGATCCTAGAGGGTGCTGACCATACGGTGCTCGGGCTCTGGGTCGCCCAAGATACCCACGCATGCGTCGAGGAAGATATTGGAATAAGGAGTAAGAGTTGTTTTGTGAAATCGGGCATGGATCTGGTTGATTGACCTTGCTGGTCTTCAATGAATGAGTCCATGGCTCTTTATATGGATATGTTGGTTGATCTTGCTGATCTTCAACGAGAGTCCATCTTGATTTTTATAAGTGATTATATTGCCGAGTATTATGGGCTAGGAACTATTGAAAAGGCCCCTGAGTGGACAGGTGGTGAGCGTTCTTGTTGCCAATGATGCCATAGATACTCTGATGAAGGAATGATGGGAAATTAAGAATCAACCGGATAATTGGAAGATTGTGATCAGTGATACTATGGTTTCATTAAAGGATTGTTTTAAAGTTAGCTGATGCTAAGAAAAAGGCAGCTGATGCTAAGAAAAAGGCAATTTCATATTGGGTGTGTACGTGGTGTGGCTAATTTTATGTTTGCATGAACTTCCGGCTAGGGGGCCTTGGAACTCTTTTCCTTGGTACGTGGGACAAAACCTAACCAAATTCCAAATTGGATCCCATCACTACAGTGGTTGGGCGGTTGGCTAACCCATGGGATCGGATGGGGTTAGGCTGGACTGATGGATCCGTAAATCGAGACTCAAATTCTGTTACTACGATAGATAAAGTAAATCCCGGATAGTAATTGTTCTATGGATAGGAATCAACGGTTGTGCCTCTTGATGAGGAAAAAAGCATTGATCCCAATGATCCAAGTGCAAGTTTCTTCCTTGATCTGACCAAGTATCTTTATAGATGCAGTCGGATCAGCTTGATCAAAAATGGTTTGACTACGTTAGAGTAAAAATTATCATGGTGGAATCGCCCGTGCTTTCCAGATAAGGGAAGTTTTTTCGGGTTCGGTTTTGGATGAATCGACGGATTAGTCTCTTGTCCGGATATCCGTGGGTGAGGCCCCGAATGTGGGACCCCTGTCCCTCGCGAGAAGTACTACTTCCGCTGCTAGTACCCGAATCCGTTGCTCGGTGGGAACAGGGATCTCACATATAATATAAGAAATTGCAACTTGTAAAAAAAGACCTTCATAAGAACAAAATTACAAATTGAGATTACAATTGTTGCCGATTTCCTTTCACCCATGTGCTCTTGTGAGGGAGATTAGAAAAAGAGCTGTTAAAATCAAGAGCTGACTAAATCAGTAGTGACTAAACTAGGAAATGCCGGAATGAGAGCTGACTGAATCAGTGCGAGGCAAAGGAGGGGTCAGGGGAGTCAGAATAGAGGAGTCAGAGGAGGAGTCAAAGGAGGGGTCAGAGGAGAGGTTAGAGGAGTCAGAGGAGGCAGAATAGAGGAGTCAAATGAGGGGAGGAGGGGTCAGAGGAGATAGAATAGAGGAGTCAGAGGATTCAAAGGAGTAAGAGGAGTCAAAGGAGTAAGAGGAGTAAGAGGAGTCAAAGGAGACACAAAAGAGGTGTCAGATGAGTCAAAAGAGGAAGAAGAGAGGAGGAAGAATAGAGGAGTTAGTGCATGAGTTAGAGGAGCTAGAATAGAGGAGTCAAATGAGGGGAGTCAGAGAGAAGGAAAAATAGAGGAGATAGAGGAGGGGTTAGAGGAGGCAAAACGGAAGAGTCACACGAGGAGTTGTCAGATGAGGAAAAATAGAGGAGTTTGTCAGAGCAAGAGTCAGATGAGGCAGAATAGAATATTCAGAGGAGGAGTCAGAGGAGGGGTCAAAGGATACAGAGGAGGGGAGTTAGAGGAGTAAGAGGAGGCACAATAGAGGAGAGGTCAGAGGAGGAAGAATAGAGGAGTAAGAGGAGGAAAATAAGAGGAGGAAGAATAGAGGAGTAAGAGGAGGAAGAATAGAGGAGTAAGAGGAGTCATATGAAGAGTCAGAGGAGGAAAATAAAGAGAAGTTAAAGGAGTTAGAGGAGGAAAATAAGAGAAGTTAAAGGAGTCAAAAGAGAGGAGTGAGAGGATTTAGAGGATTCAAAGGAGTCAGAGGAGGCAGAATAGAGGACTCAGAGGAGGGGAGTCAAAGGAGTAATAGGAGGCAGAATAAAAGAGTCAGAGGAGGAGAAACAAAGGAATTAGAGGAGGGGACTCAGAGGAGTTAGAGGAGGCAAAGGAGAGGAGTCAGAGGAGGGGACTTAAAGGAGTTAGAGGAGTCAAAGGAGTCAGAGAAGGAAAAACTAACATGAGTTAGAGGAGGGGAGTTAGAGGAGTAAGAGGGGTCACATGAGGGGAAACAAAGGAGGAAGAAGAGAGGAAGTAAGAGGAGGCAAAGTGGTCAAAGGAATTAGAGGAGTAAGAGGAGGTAGAAGAGGAGTTAGAGGAGGGGTCAGACGAGGGAAAAGAGGAGGGTTCAAAGGAGGAATAATAGAAAAGTGAGAGGAGGGGAGTCAGAGGAGCCAGAGGAGAGGAGCTCGAGGAGTGGTCAGAGGAGGGGACTCAAAGGAGTTAGAGGAGGCAAAGGAGGAGGCATTAACATGAGTCAGAGGTGGGGAGCTGAGTGTCAAGATAAGTCAGCTGAAGGTCTAGAAGGGTAAAAATAAGACTTTTGGACTGAGAGGAAGCTAGTTAGGGCCAAATTTGATAGCCAAATGTATGTCAGAGTCAGACAGAGTTTTGTGAGCTGGAGGATATCAAATAGGGTCAGTCGATAAGATAAGGGGTTGTAGTGCTGAATCATTATGGGATCTAAGGTGTTTGAGAGTTTGTATCAGAGGAGGACACATAATTCGGAAGATTTGAAGTCAAAGCTGAATCAGACATGAGTCAGTAATAGAGGGGTGTTCACCCCTCCTTTGAGTCCTCCTCCTTTGAATCCTTTTTGACCCCTCCTTTGACTCCTGTATTCTTCCTCCTCTGAATCCTCTATTTTGACCCCTTTGACCCCTCCTCCTCTAACCCCTCCTTTGAGTCCTCTGCTCCTCTGAATCCTCCCCTCCTCTGCCTTCTCCTCTGACCCCTCCTCTGAGTCCCCTCCTCTGACGCCTTCTCCTATGACTCCTTTGACTCCTTTGACTCCTCTGACGCCTTCTCCTATGACTCCTTTGACTCCTCTTCCAACTCCTCCTCTTACCACTCCTCTTGTGACCCTATGACTCCTCATGTGACTCCTTTGACTCCTCCTCTGACCCCTTTGACTCCTCCTCTGACTCCTCCACCCCTCCTTCTTTGACCCCTCCTCTAAGTTCTCCCCTCCTCTGACCCCTTCTCCTCTAACTCCTCTGACTCCTCCTCTAACCCCTCCTCCTTTTACTCCTCTCAGTCCTCCTCTGACTTTTATGACTCCTCCTTTGAGTCCTCCACCCCTCCTCCTTCGACCCCTCCTCTATGTCCTCCCCTCCTCTAACTCCTCTGACTCCTCCTTGTTGAGAAAAACAATGTGTGAGGCTGCATCATGAATAGATCAAGGGGAGGAGCATGCACATTAGAAAGAGGAATAGACTAAGGGTACATTGGAAAAGGTTGATTTGTTTGGTCATTTGTAAAAGGAGAAGTCAAAGGTCAAAAAGGTAGCACATGGAAAGTGCAAGGAGACACATGTAGTGTGAGCATTTCAGTTGGGGTAAGGTTAGCAGAGGAGGTTAGCTGAGGTGTTAGAACTAAAGATCAGGTGGGTGAGCTAGTTTAGACTGAGGCGATTTAGGTGTTTAACTATACCATGATTTGAGAGATAGAAGTAGATAAGATTTGGAGAGAGAGGAGGTGAACTCGTTTTACAATTGAAAAACATATAAACATTCTTACCTAACCATAATCTGAGAGTGATTGGCTTCAAAAAAGCTCATTAGAAAAGTAAATATGCTCATATAGTAGTACAAATAAGAGATTGGCTTCAAAAAAACTCACCAAAATAGGAAAAAATCTTACCATAGGAATCTCACCAAAAAATATTCCCCATAAAAAACAAATTTGTTCAAAATCTCATGCCCTATTCAATTATAGAATAAATAGATATTTTGAAGCCATATAAGAATTTTAAATTGGAAATTTTAAGTTGTAGGGTGGAATATTTTCCATATTCTTCTAAAGACATATGGTAGAGAGAATTTATGAGAGCTTCTAAAGGCTTTTCAAGTTTTTGGTTTTAGTGTTAAATACCCTATTTCTTGAAAAAATATTGTGGTTTCCATGTGTTGGAATTCTAGGAAATATCATTTTACCCTCTCCTCTCCCACTAAGCTCAGTCGCTCATGGGTTTTTTCTTAGAAAATGGTAGTCCCTAGAAACAAGAATGATGGACAACAAAAATAGCACGATTCCAATTCATGAATAAGTGGAAGAGGCCACTCCAGAGGTAAGGACAGTTCACAGAGGCCAGGGTGGTTGGCAAAAGAAATTAGAGTGATAGCATATAGTGCTATTACTATGGCAAAGTAGGGCATATAGCAAAGGATTTCTATAAAAAGCAAAATGACATAAAAATTGGGAAGTTATAGGCAAGGGATTATACATCATTGAGTAAATAGGATGTATGATATGTTGACTTGGGTGCCTCTAACAACCAACCATGGTGAGTGGTTCAAAGAACTAAGGGATTTCAAAAAACCAAGTTATGTAGAAAGAGGTCATGATATAACGCACCCTGTTATGCATGTTAGGATAGTCCCTTTTTCTGTGTAAGATGGAAAAATAAAGCATCTTATTGATGTGATTGTTTTGATGTTCTTCATGTGCTAATAATAAAGAACCTAGTTTTTACTAGGAAAATAAGTGAGCAGGGTTTACACGTGATGTTTAACTCTCATGGACATTATGTGGAAGATTTCAATAACCAGTGATCACTTGTGTTGGTTGCATAGGAAAAATGTTGGGATATCGAGTTCAACTAGTGTTGTAGACATTAATGAGCCTAGGTGATAGCTTCTACACTCATGCCACTGGCCACATGGTTGGTGATATTATGGGTAATATGTTTCCACCAATGGTTTATAGGCTGTGTGATAACCACTTTCATGTACTCGATTTATGGCATAGTTATGGTGATAACTCATGTATTTGGGTTCACACTATGTACATACTTTCACATATAGCATGTACTCAATTTATGGCTGTGTGATAACCACTTTCATGTACTCGATTTATGGCATAGTTATGGTGATAACTCATGTAGTTGGGTTCACACTATGTACATACTTTCACATATAGCATGTACTCTTATCTCTTTATGTTATGATTGTAGAGAAGAGAAGATACTAGAAGAAAATTCAACTATCCATCTCGCTTATCTCCTCTTGTGTGTGTGTGTGTGTGTGTTTGCTTGCCTAGGATCTCAAGCTCTCTCTCTCTCCTCCACATTTATCTCATGGTATCAGAGTGTGGATTATCTCCTCTTGTGTGTGTGTGTGTGTTTGTTTGCTTATCTCCTCTTGTGTGTGTGTGTGTGTGTGTGTGTTTGCTTGCCTAGGAGCTCAAGCTCTCTCTCTCTCCTCCACATTTATCTCATGGTATCAGAGTGTGGATTTGTATGAAGAGCTCGAGGCAAGCAAAGGAACGGGCACATGGGTAAGGGTAATCCCATCTCTTTCCCATTTTGATTTTGGAGCAACACCTTTGGTTAGCTATGAGAGCTACATGCAGATGGAAAATTCACTACCTCTCAGATTGAGGCATCCTTCTGGGGGTGAAGGAAGAAGACCCTGTTGTGTGAAACTTTGTGTTTCAAGGAAATTCAGGCACGTTTTAGGCCTCGTTTGTTTTCATAGATACTGTGTGAAAAGTTTTGATTCTGATTGTGTATGCCCAATTTCTAGTTCTCTACAAAGTTCTATTAGAAATTTGGTTGCAGGAAAGTTTATGCAAAAAATCTCAGATTTCCACATTATTGGTGGATGTATTTTTATGTGATTGTTCCATATTTAGTTTTAATATGACGTGTATGTTATAGGCTACACCATCCTTCTCCTAGTGCAATGAACAATGCTTACCTTAACTTGTATTGGTGAAATTTTGGGTATGCAAGCTTGTATCTTGGTAGACTCTAAGCTTGGATAGGGTAGCTAACACCACTCTATTGCCTCCTCCGAAAGCTGTCACCATGTTTTCTCTCCATACAAGGACACTCACTCCTCTATCAACTCTCATGCTTAAGAATACAAGCATAAGAGGAACATGAACCAATAATGTAGCTCTCTCTCCTCTCAACTCTCTCTCTCACACCATAGACATAAGAGAGAAAGGATATAAGATTAGACTCAATTGGCACAAAGGGGGATTATGTCTTGCCTTGGGGGGTGCACTACTAAGAAATCCTATGTATCACCTGTGTTGAAGGAGTATTTTAAATAAAATGACCCCTTTTGCTTTATGGAATTATGGTTTTTATTTCAAAATCGATTAAAAAAACCCCTTTTGTAAATGTATTTTTTATAAATTTACCTTAAAATTTTGAAGTAAAAAACCCCTTCATTTGAACTCACGTGCTATATTAAACATATTTTTAGGTGAACCCCGCATTATAAGAATGTTTTTATTCACATAACTAGCTATTATTCATACCTTTATGCCTAAAACTTAATGAAATATGAACTTAAAACTTACAAGTTGCATACTTTTATGGCATATCTAGCTATTTTCATAATTACAACATTTAGAGTGTCATTTTATGATGACACTTGTTGTGCTATCTCTCTTATGTAATAGAGAGATGGTAAGTTAACCCAAAATGGGGTTAACATTGCCCCTACCTAATGGAGATTGTATCCTAATAATCTATTGTCACCATAGGGGGTTTGCTGCCCCAAATATTTCTTATAGAGCGGCTCTTTCTTGTTTGGAGGACAAGAAGGGTGTGGCATAGGAAGTATAGTCACCTCCAAAAATTTGTGTCAACAATCATATTCTCAAATGTTGTATGCATGTATGAGGGAAGGTGGAGGCAATGATAATAATACATGATGCTGCTGTCCGAGGGCCCTCTGTTGAGATCAAAGTGCATGCCCTCCCTATTGTACTTATGTACATAATCGTCTTGGATGTCAAAATCAAAATAATGATGGAGCTTAAAGAACATGGTAGTAGCTATGATGTGGTGGGATCTCAAATCACCGGGCCATGCATGGACAATAGTTCAATGTATCAAAGAAAGTATGCTTGAAGTAAGGGAAATTGCAGATCATGTGAGAGTCCCAAGCACGCCTTTCGTGGAACTCTCTAGCAGTGAACCTTCATTTGATTGGCATGAATAGTGGGTCAATACCAAGGTTCCTTGAAGAAGCCATGTATATATATGGGCGAAAGCAAGGGATGGTGGTACAAAATTGGTTGTCCTTGACACCACCTAGGCTTGGTAGAACGAGAGTAAAGAAAAAGAGGGCAAAAAGGAAATAAAGGAGAAATATTAAGCTGTGAAAATTCCCTGAGGTGTTATACTTTAGTCTTTTTTTTGAAACGTCCCATAACAGATAGACGTGGGTGGAGACGTGTGTGCAGACGCAAGGAAGCAGATTTCTCTCTCTCCCTCTCTCTCTCTCTCAGACCTCCCCTCTCTGTCTGTCTGTCTATCTGTCTCTCTCTCTCTCTCTCAGACCTCTCTCTGCACATCCTCTATCCCCTGCGGAACACCATAGCCCTCTCTCTCTCTGTATAAACATGGCAGCTCAGGCCGTCAGCATATTTACAGAGACGATGCTGGAGGTTGAGTGTGATTCCTTCACTAACCTTGAGTCAGGGATACCTGCATTTACAGAGGATACTATCAATGAAACCCAAGCTGCTCACGAACCTATCGGCAACCAAGAATTTCTCTGGGGCTATTGGGCGCAAAAGAAGCGTGAGCAACGATGCAAGGAGCGCAACCCTGCTAGGGAAGGTAGCCTTTCAAGAACCAGGTCAAGGAACAATATATGCAAAGCCATGGCTAGATGTTGGCGTCGACAGACCCAAGGACTAACAATAGTAGAACAACAGGAAATTCTAGAGCAGCTCATGCATCATCAGCCGTTTTCCAAGTTGAGGAGTTCGGATGTGCAATCGAGTCTTCTTTCCAACGTTCACAACACATTGACTCAATTGAACGTACCTCACTCTGCAAGTGAGCTGTTTGTAAAGAGAGCCTCTTTGATGATGATACTGAACAATGGTGATCAGAGAACAATGTCAGTGAACCAGTCCAAAATTGCTGCTGTCTTGGGTGTTCATCGACGGAATATAGCGGCAGCAAGCAGTCGACTGGAAATGAAAGATGAGAATGAAGTGTTGCCACTTAGTGCTTGTTCACAGACAATTGCCTTTGTATACAAGTATCACAAGTGAAACTAGAGATTTGGTGACCGCTTTTTGGAAATCTGAGACGAGAGTTTCACCAAACAAAAAGGATATTTGTAAGCAGAGGATCGAGGCAAAATGTGTCATCAAACATCCAATTCATCTTCTAGATGACTCTCAGGTAATATGTTTTTGCTACAATGCAATCCATGGTGGCCTTGATTTTCTGTTGGAATAGTTCAAAATTTGTAGTCTTTGGGTAGCACTGAAAGCTTGGCTGTTCAGTACCAAACTGGAAGTTTTTTACCAGTCTTTGGGCAGCACTGAAAGCTTGGCTGTTCAGTACCTAACTGGTAGTTTTTTACTAGCAATCACTCTAGGCCATAAGTACCAATTTGGTACTGCAATCATTGTAGGTACTAATTCCCATATCCAAGTACTTACCATTGTTTGAATTCCCAGCTCCATAATAGTATCATTGTAGGTACCAATTCCACCTCCATAGGATTAAATTTGGCACGTCTCTGAATTTTGCATTGTACCCAACAGGATTCACGGTACAACTTTTGGTTGCAATGTCCAAGAGTAAGGAAGCACAGTCTCAATTTGGCACTTTTGAGAAGCACTCACACTTGGTAGTGTAATACTAAATTAGGTTTTGGAGACAGATTTGGTGCTTTCAATGTATCTTGCAAAGTACCAAATGGATGCATAGTACCAATTTTGGAGCGTTTTATATCCAGAAAAGTATCCAATTTTGTACTAAGCATCCAATTATGGTACTGTAAAGTATACAGAGAAATAGCCAATTTGGTACTGTGGATCAAGTTCGGTACTATGCAGGGTGCTTTAAGTGTGCTTAGTTAGTACCTAAGGTGTTCCACAGCTCCAATTTGGTTTTTTTGGGCACCACTTACACTTGGTAGTATAATACCAAAATGGTTTTTTTGGGCACCACTTACACTTGGTAGTATAATACCAAAATGGGTTTTGGAAACAGATTTGGTGCTTTTAGAGGATACTGAAAAGTACCAAACTAGATGCATAGTACCAATTATGGCGCTCTTTGTATCCAAAAAAGTATCCAATTTTGTACTAAGCTTCCAATTATGGTACTGTGAAGTATACAGAGAAATAGCCAATTTGGTACTATGGATCAATTTTGGTACTATGCAGGGTGCTTTAAGTGTGCCTGCATAGTACCTAAGGGGTTCCATAAATCCAATTTGGTGTTTTTGGGCACCACTCACACTTGGTAGTATTATACCAAATTGTGTTTTGGAAACAGATTGGGTGCTTTTAGTGAATACAGAAAAGTACCAAACTGGATGCATAGTACCAATTTTAAAGCTTTTCTGTATCCAAACAAGTACCCAAATTGCCACTATGGATCCATTTTGGTAATATGCAGTATGTAAAACAGTATCAAATTGGGTACTATGGTTCCAGCTTGGTACATAGAACCAAATTTGGTGCTTTTTTGTATTCACAAAAGCACCCAATTTGTTACTATGATCCAATTTGGTACCATGCTTAATGTAGAAAAGTATCCAATTGGGTACTATGGACCGCCTGGTAATAAATAGAGCCTAATATGGTGCTTTTCTACATCAAATTTGGCACTATAGTCTGTTATTTGGCACTACAGTTCCAAATTTGGTACTTTAGAATGAGTTGGTGGTTTATAGTACCAAATTTTGTACTGTAAATAGCTTTGGTGCTTTACTCTTGTTTGATAGTATTCTGAGCTCTAACGTGGTTCATTTTTCGTTTAAAGGTGGAGCTCTACAAAAGATTCAAGAGCATGTATCCTGCGGTGAAGTTGTCACTTAGGTCCTTTGAGACACTCAAGCCTTTTTTTGTCCGAAGATTGAAAAAGCGCTATACTTGCTACTGTATTTACCATATCCAGATGGTATACTTCAAGGATGCTTTCAATCAAATGCGCCAGAACAAGTTTGGGCATCACGGCAAAGAACATCCATGTACATGCTCCGTTTGTGGTACATGTAGTGAGGCAGGCCAATGTTCTGCAAACCAGGCTGTTTTTCAACACATAACTTGCTGGATTTTATATTGTGCCCTCGCCCTAAGGAGGGTGAATATCATGCAAAGAGATGCTTGCTTGGAGAGTGCCCCAAATGTGGTGTACGAAAGTTGTCATTCTGCCCAGCCGAGATTGCAACAGATAGCAAGGAGGTGACTGTTAAGATATTCCAGGATGTGGGCACTGGACAGGTTAATGGTGATGGAAAAGAGAAGAAGCGAAAGGACTTGGTCGTGGAAAGGATGAAAAGTGCAACTTTCATTCATCTCTTTTCAGATCATCTGAAAAGCTTTGTTAAGCACAACTTTATGTTTAGGTGGCAGGCCCAACAATTCAAAGACTGCTTGCTTAAGTTTCCCAGAGATGTTGTGGTATCTGTTGTTGATTTTGCAGAGAATTACAGCTTTAAAGTGCAAAATGAGATCCAGTCCATGCATTGGTGGTCAACACAGGTAACAATACTGGTACACATCTCTTATATCAGAAATTCAGTAGGAGCTATTGAGAAGACTGTGCATTTTTACATATCAGATGATAAGCTCCATGACACACTCTTTGTTCAGCATTGTTTTATGCTGCATGACAACTGGATGAAACAACAAGGACATTGTTTGCGTTATCATTGGGTATGGTCAGATGGTGCCGCTTCACAGTTCAAGGCACGAAGACCACACTATTTCGTAGCTAGGTATTATCAGTTGACAGGATTGCTTATGATGCATAACTTCTTTGCTTCAGGGCATGGAAAAGGAGAGCATGATGGTGCAGGTGCTATTATCAAGAGAACCCTGACGCACGAAGAGCTAAAACCTGATGGCTGGCCCATGAAGTGTGCGGCTGATGTGGTCAATTTTTTGAATGTCAACCGACAACGGAAGATGGAAGCGCCAGCACAAGGAGGGTGTTCTGGTTGGTTTCACCGAATGATGTGCTGCGTTTTCCGTTGTGGGACTGATTGCAAGCTCTCGCTCATTCCATTGTGTTGACGGCTACTCCGCACAATCCATGTGATGTGCGTTTTCGTACGCTGTCATGCTTCTGTGATCCATGTGTGAATGGGCAGTGGAGGAGATGCAATAATAAACAGCACATTGAAGAATGGAAATATGTCTCCATCGAGCCATTGACAGAGTCAGTACAACCTACAAATAGTGATGAGGACGACGATGATGAGGAGAACTACAATGATTTGTTTTCCTCCCATGTGAGTGAGGATTTAAGCATGCCTATGTATGAAGGAGACCCCGAGGTGTTGAGCCAATTATTGTCCATTGGGGATAACTTTGCAGTGAACGCAGCCGAGGAGAAGGAGGACTTCTACCTTCTTAAGTGCACAAAAACCGTTTATGTAGCACCAAGAGTACTGAAGGACCTTTGGCATAACAAGATCGTAAGAGGTGGATTGCTAGTTGAGGGCTTGTACTATGCCCAAGTTGAGGGCAAAGTTGATACCTATACCCTATTAGATCAGACACCACCCGGTGATGATCTACTCGCATCTTGTTAGAGCCATACGGTTCCCCATGGAGGCTATCCCTGGCCTCCATCACCACTTTAAACTATCCTCAGAGATATATGAAAATATCTACAACAGTATGCCATATGAAGACGGAAGTGACCAGGACGGGAGCCATACAGTGTTTACCCCAACTACAATTCTAACCACTGGCAACAGTTGTAATTCTCTTGAATAGAATCTTGCTTGTGATCAGTACTGTCTAATTCTCTTGATTAGAATCTTACTTGTGATCAGTACTGTCTAATGCTATTGCTGTGTTATCAATTTGGTACTGTGCTTTATTGTTTTTAGCTCTGCTGTGTTTTTGCAGTACCAAATTTTGGTACTATTCCTTTTTGTTTTCACCAAGTAGTAACAGAAAAGTACAAAAGCAGTAGCCAAGAAAAGTACATGTACAAAAAGATAATTATCATTAAATGCCAAAGGCAATGTACAAGCATATAGAATCTTTTACATGGGGGTCAAAGCGGTACGAATACCCCTCCATAGATACAAAGTAGTTGACAACGAACGAGGAAATGTCATCCTCAACATCAAACAAGGGATTCCGGTGGCTGTAAGCAGTGGGGAACTTATCAGCTAGCCACCCGGAGATCCACGAGAAAATGACATCCATAAGATACTTCGGCTTGTGGGGGTCATAATACTTAGGCTCATATGACCGGATGCAGCAGCACGAGTCGTAATCATTCTTCAAGGACTTGTATCTCGTGTCGTCCCCACAAGGAGGGTGTTCGTTTCATTGAATTGCGGATACTTGCGCCACACTATTCTTAGGAGCTTCAGAAAAATAGGCTTGTTACCGAACTCCTTCGCAAGGAGACTGGCACATCTCTGAGTTTGGTAGCCCACCTCTCACAATGAGACTGGTCAAAAATATCTGTAAAACAGGTAAACCAAGCAATTAGAATAGCAGCACAAATAAGAGTACCAAAGCTAACAAACAGTACATAACAGTGAAAAGGTACCAAACTTGGTACAACACAGTACCAAAGTACCAAATAACCAAAGTACCAAACATTATAAAATGGTGTACACAAATGTTACCAAGCACAGAACCAAGTACCATAGTATCAAAGCACCAAACAGTACCAAATTGTGTACAAAATAAAAAACACAATTTCAAACTACCATAGCATCAGAGTACCAAAGTACCAAAGATAACCAAAGAGTACCAAATTATGTACAAAACAGTGCCAAATTGTGTACACATGAACAAACATAGTCCAAAGCAGCATAGCACCAGAGTACCAAAGTTCCAAAAAGTACCAAATTGTGTTAGCAGTGCCAAAAGTACCAAACTACCAAATAGTACCAGATTGTGTACAGAACAGTAGCAAAGCTAGCCAAACAGTATCAAAATCAATAAAACCAGTTGTGAAAGTTTAGGGATAAATACCTAAAAAGAGGCCTTTCATCTTCATCAACCGAGGGAAGCAAGCATTCATTATGGCCATCAGGTTCTTCCTTTGGCTACATGACCAGAGCATCACGTCGCATCGCTTCCTCAAGTTGACGATGAAGTCCTCCGCATCAGGTCTGACGACACAATATTTGTATTGAGACACTTGCACACCTCGGGGCCTAACTCCATTTGGGAACGGGAGCTGCCACAAATCCTTGGGTGCTTCAACATAATCCTTCAGTAGCACTCCATTCCAAAACAACAAGATGCCTATTGCTTGCCATTACATGTATCGACAGTGATGTATCCGGTGGTTGTTCATGTAGCCACCAATGGTCCCCTGTTGTTGTAGTACCACTAAACTATATGAGTAGAAGAACACAGCTTTTTCGCAAAAGCAAAGTTAGACATTGGGCACCAATAAAAGGTTACAAAACAGTGACAGTAGGACATGACAGTTTACAAACACATTGACACCTTTCAAGAGTAGAGCGGCATGACACAAAACGCATCGACAAAAGCAAAATGGGCTGGTATTTCAAATTAGTCCAGAAGCAAGTACAAAATGCTGTAACATCAGCTAATTTTTGCAGCCTTGCGGCTTGAGACCACCACCAACGGGGCGCTTTCTACATTTCATAGCGAAGAGCTCGAAGAGGGTGGATGAATCATTGCTATCACCTATTTCTAAGGGTGTTGCATCAGGTGTCTCCTCCGTAGCTCTGTCCTTCCCCACACCTTTTGTATCCTCCGTGCCTTTAGGCAACTCTACACCTTCACCCTCCTCTGCACCTTTAACCTGCTCTGCACTTTCAGTAGCTTCCCCCGCCTCTTTGGCCTCCTTCGCGCTTTTAGCCTCCTCTACACCTTTAGCCCCCTCTGCACCTTTAGCCTCTTTGGCCTCCTTCGCGCTTTTAGCCTCCTCTACACCTTCAGCCCCCTCTGCACCTTTAGCCTCCTCAGCACTTTCAGTAGCTTCCCCCGCCGCTCTGGCCTCCTCATTGCTTTTAGCCTCCTCAGTGTCTTTGGGTTCCTCTACACCTGCAGCCTCCTGTGCACTTTGGGTAGCTTCCGCTGCCCTATTTCCGTTCTTCCTCCTCTTTCTACCTGCCTTGTCCTTTGCAGATGTTGATGCCGTAGCCAAAACCTCTGCCTCTGAGAGAACTTCAACTGTCACCTCCTCAACAGCCGGCATCTCTTCATTGTTCTTCTCGCCTTGGTCAATCTCTTGCTCAGCAACCTCCTCAATCAGATCACTTCCCCCCTGTTCTTTCTCCTCCGGTCCCTTTTCGTCTTTGTCTCTCTCCTGCACTTCCGCTTTTAGTCGATCTTCCCCCATGCTTGAGTCTACAGCCCCTTTCCCTTCCCTTGTGTTGGCATCAAGGTCTTGCAGTATTTTCTGCACTGACTTGTAAGGATATTCTTTAAACATGTAAGTGGCATCTGACTTACTGTGACCAGGAAGATCCTTCCTATCCTTTGGGGTGGTGTCACGGGTGTCCGCACCGAAAGATTCTCTACCTACATATGCACAAAGATGAAAGACAAGATTAGATCATCAGTTCAAACAATATAAACATACAGTGTCCAACACAAACACCCCACTTACTCTTCAATAATGACCTCCCTGACACCCAGGCCTTTGCCTCCGAAGGGATTGCGGTGTTGCAACGTGCCTTCACGCACATATCTCTTGTTCTCAACATAGCTGCAAAACACAATGGATGGTACTGATGCCTGCAGGGAAGCATGAAGGTACCAACCACGTAAGAAGCCTCCAAAGCCTCCCCACAGGCAACACAAGTACCAAACACATGAATTGTGTTGGCAGGGTCCACAACATGAGGCCTTGGAGTCAATGTATATTTCATCCCCCTCTTCACATCAGCACACAACTTATGTACAAATTCTTGATGGTCTTGGGTCTCCAAGCATTCATTGTGGAGCTTCACATACTCCATCTGCAAAACAGACATACTCTATCTACTTATCCACCAAAACAAACAATTAGCAAGGAAGTACACAAGCAGTACAAAAACTGAACCAGAATAGGTACCAAAACAGGTAAATTGTACCATAACAGTTCTAAACAGCACTAAATGGGTACAATGAAGTTTCAACAACTCCCAAGCCAAACCCAAGCAGAATAAAAACAGTACTAAAAAGGGTCGGATTGTACCAAATTAGTTTTAAACAACACTAAATTGGTACATGAAGTACCAAAAACTACCAGAACAGTACTAAAAAAGGTTGGATTGTACCAAAATAGTTTTAAACAACACAAAATTGGTACATGAAGTACCAAAAACTACCAAAACAATACCAAAAATGTAGCAAAGCAGTACCAAAATAATATCAAATAGTAGCAGAATAGTACTAAATACTACTAAAATAGTACCAAATAGGTTACAGACAGTGCTAAAAAGGTAGCAAATCAGTACCAAAATAGTAGCAAACACAGTAGCAAAATAGCACCAAATAGGAAACAAAACAGTACCAAAACAAAACCAAAAAGTAGCAAAATAGTACCAAAATACGTAACAAAATAGTACCAATACAAACCAATGACAAACCAAAACAGTACCAAAAGGTTAACAAATCAATCTCAAAAAAGTACCAAAAGGTAACTAAACAGTACCAAAACATGTAAATTATGCCAAAACAGTTGTAAACAAATAATTTGGTACAATTAAGTACCAAAAACACACAAGACTCCCAAAAATACCCAAAAGACCCAAAAACTTGTCACACTGAAATTCCAAACTAGTACCAAAATAGCACAAAAAGTACCAAACGAATCAAAGAAAACAAAAAATACCAAAGATAATACCTAGATAGCACCCAAGACATATTTAGCACTACCATATAAGACCAAATAAAAGCTCAACTTCAGTACCAAAACACTTCAAAAGAGTACCACATGAAGCAAAGAAGCACAAAAAGTACCAAAGTTAGTGCCAACATTGAACCCAAGATGTAACTGCAATACCTTAAAGACTCTAAAACTTGTAGCTAGAAAGTCCCAAAGCAGTATCATAATAGGTCAGAAGAGTTTCAAATGAACAGCAAAGCACCAAAAGTACCAGTCATGGGTGTAACCAATTATCCAAGACAACCAAAGGTGCCCTATTAGACTAAACTCAGTAACCTGAAAGTACCAAAACAGCACAAAAATAGTTCAATAGAGTACCAAATGAAATAAAGAAGCACCATTAAGTACCAAGAAAGGCAGTAGCACAACACCAAGTGTTATAAAAAATACCAAAACAAGTAAAGAAAGTACCAAAACAGTTCAAGAAGTTCCAAAACCACCAAAAATGTCAGCAGATAAACCAATCAAGAAGTGAAACATGCCAAATTGCCAAACCATGTGCAAATTAAACACTATCAACAGTCAAACACAATGCAATAGGCCAGAAATACAATACCTCCTGCTGTTCAACCTTCGCTTGGAGCTTTTGGATATTTTTGAAAACCCCGTGTCGTCGCAACAAGCGCCGACTTGCTCCCAGTTCAGCCTCCACCTCTCTGATCTCTTCATCCGGAACAGGGATTTGTTGGCTGAAGCTGAACAATGCGTGCTTCCAGGGTATCGATGTCTTCCATCAAACTCTTCGCCACGTCCTTTCTACCTTCATATACCAGTAGTTGGTCCTTGTTTGCTTGAATAGAGGCCTTCAGGCTTCTGAGGTTTGACCATCCTGGATGTGACACTGGGTCTGCCAGTCTTTGCAGCAATGCCTCTAAATCAGGTAGGTAGTCAGCAATTACCCCTCTGCAAGCATTATCTGGTTCTGTGCAGATATTACTACCACTTTGAGTCATCTGGGCCTTCTTATCTGAATGCAGGACACTGCCAGGAGAGGAAGCATTTTGCCTCCTCCATGCCTCAATTTTACGCTCAAGCCCGCCACTCCTAGATGATATCATCTGCAACACTCCTTCCCCAAACCGGGCCCATGCTACTTTATGCCCTGCTGGGTCTTTTTTTGCTGCATGGCATTTCTCAAAAGCGTAGCACGTAGCAAATTTGTTGGTCAATTCACCACATGAAGGGGGCCCCTGATAAACTTTGGAGAATAGAAGTCTGCAGTCTTCCACCAGTTGTGGTTGCAAATGGTTTAAATAGATCTTGCTGTTCTTTTGGTACTTGAACTTGAATACAGTTAACCATTGGTCGGGTGGCATGTCCTCATCAGTCAAGTCCTTGAAGAGTTTGCCCTCAAGACTGAGACCGTACTCTTCATGCAGGTCCCGTGCTGTGTAACAGCACCTGGTTTGTTGAGGGTACTCCTCCATTTTGTTCTTACCTAAAATGTGTTCAAAACAAATCAGAGAATTGCTGACTCCTATAGATTAAATGTGGTGCCCGACATTATGTCTAATGTGAGGTGATGCCCTACAGAACCATTTGTGGTACTCAAAGAGTACCAAATTTGCTACTGCAAAGTACCAAATATAGTACTGTTCATTTAACTTCAAATGTCAGTGTAGGGAGTGAACATGCACCATTTACTTAGCACATGCATATGCCAATGAATAGCGTACCACGTCTTGACTTGCTGGTAGATTTTGATTCGTCGTCGTCGAAGAGGAGTGAGGTCCGTTCGGAGTCGACCTTGCACTGTTTTGCACTTGCCCTTGTGTTGGGACTGGCTATGTGCTCCGGCTTTGTTTGTTGGGGGGGTGTGGTGGAAGCACCCTTCTTGTTGCTGCTGCCAGGAGAGGAACCATGCCCTCCTTTGCCTTCGCTTTCGGTTTGCATGTTGTAGGTGACGCTCCCAAATATAGTACTGTTCATTTAACTTCAAACGTCAGTGCAGGGATTAAACATGCACCATTTACTTAGCACATGCATATGCGAATGAATAGTGTACCACGTCTTGACTTGCTGGTAGATTTTGATTCATCGTTGTCGAAGAGGAGTGAGGTCCGTTCGGAGTCGACCTTGCACTGTTTTGCACTTGCCCTTGTGTTGGGACTGGCTATGTGCTCCGGCTTTGTTTGTTGGGGGGGTGTGGTGGAAGCACCCTTCTTGTTGCTGCTGTCTGCCAGGAGGCACCATGCCCTCCTTTGCCTTTGCATGTTGAAGGTGACGCTCTGCTGGCAGCAGCTCCCTTGGCCTTTGGGGTCCTCATGGCTAGACGACTGCTCTAGAGCAGAGCAGCTCTGCTACAATCGAATGCGGGGGAGAGAGAGAGAGAGAGAGAGAGAGAGAGAGAGAGAGAGAGAGAGAGAGAGAGAGAGAGAGAGAGAGAGAGAGAGAGAGAGAGAGATGGTAAGACCAAACGACGCCCGCTTAGTTCAAACAGAAATGAGCAAAAACAATAAAAATTTGAAACCATAAAAAATTGAAACCACTACCACCACTAATGACACCACTACTCTCACGGGGTGGTACTGCACAAAAGATTCTCAAAGATCTTAAAAATAGTTCCTAAATACAAACCTTTTACCCTCAAATTCCCCCCCCCAAAGTACCAAAAAGGTGGAAAAAAAATTGGCCCTTTTCTTGTACCACCAACCCTTGCTTTCACCCATATGCATATTCTTTGATGATGCAAGGAAGAGCAATCTCTAGGTTGATTGGATATATACCAAAGTGAGCAATTGCAACTTGACCATTAGCATCTACATGTATCTCTTCATAACCGCCCCCTGACTTACCATCTGCATGTATCTCTTCGTGATTCTACCATATGCTTGTGCCAGCATCACCTATAGATGTGGGCAATCATAAATGTGACTATTCTTATCTCAGCCAGCCACCACGGGTTGGCAAGCCGGGATCCTTTGGCCACACTGGACCACAGTGACTCTTGGTGCTCCAGTTGGCCTAGCTCGCTTGCATCTAGCCTATTACCCACTAAAGGGTATGGTATAGTAGAGCTGGATGGACCCCTCTGGCATAGGCTTCTTCTTGGATTGGAGTGGCGGGGTCGCATGGAATTATCTATAATAATACATCTTGTCACATTAAATTAGGCTTTAATAGTGGATTCTTGCTCATGAATGATTAGTTCGTATTCCAAATCCAGGAGATCAAGTATGGGGTCAATGGTAAAACCCATCTGTAAACGAAGTAGAATTGATGTCACATGCACATGGGGGATGGGACCTATGCACTTGGGTTTAGAGTCATTTACATATGTGCCTTTGGGGGCCTTGGGCTATCGGATACATTTGGCTTATAGGCATTGTACACACAACTTATGATCATTTTTTACTATTACTTTCTTAGAGCTCTCATGCCTAAGCTTTCATGGTGGTGAACTTCTCCCATATGAGATGTGAGGATCGTGACCCACACCCATGTTGTCACTCCATGCCTTGAGTGGCCAACCCTAGTTTCTTGCATTGAGCTTTGAATTGATGTCTTTGATCCAATTTTCTGAAATTTTCCTAATTTCTTGCATTTTCTTGGTTTTCTTGAACTTTCTTGATTTTCTTAGACTTTATTGGTTTTCTTGATCAATAAGTGGGAAATGGTAATTTGTATTGGTGGGTGAAATTGATCTCTCTTGAGCTGATTTCCAACGTTTTGAGGTCATGGGTTGGTTGGGGACCAAATTTTGAGGGCAACCGCTCCAAATTTTGAATGACGGAACCAAAATTGGGGGAAATGCACTAATCTTGATTAGTGAGACTAATCAAAACGTTTTTGAGTAATCCTCTTATTTTGTGCAAGCTTTTCATAGCCATTGAATGCATTTTAAGATTTTCTTGGCTACCATTTCTTGGGGCTTTGATTAGCCATGATTCACGCTTCTTATTGATCCCATTTTCTTCAAGCTTCATCATGGTTTACTGTAGAATTTTCAGCCCCTTTTGTGCTCCAAGAAAACCCTAGAATCCCATGGATTTTATCAAATTTCTTGCTCATACTTCAAGTGCATGTAGCCAAGCCTCTAAACAAGCATTAGTGATGATTATTGGTTGGGCACATTTGATAGGAGATCTGAACCTTGGAATGGGAGCAGCTGGGCGGCAATTTTCAGCAAGGGAGGCACCATTTTTCGTGAGAAATGCACCATGGAAGCCTCAACTACATGTCGAATTCCCTTGTTTATCTAGCAATGGAGTATTTGGCCATTTTATCCCTCTTGGGAGGCCTATTTCTTGAGATATGAAGCTATGAAACTCTCCAAAATCTGAAAAAAAGAGGTCCACATTTTTCTTCATGGCAAAGGTATTCTCCACCATACACTCAAGAGACTATGGTTTCTTAGTGATATTTGAACAATTGCTAAAATAAGCACTTCCTTGCATTTCTTGCTTGAATCTTATATTTCTTGAATCCTTCCTTGAGATTCAAGGCTTTCTTCTAAGAAATCCTAATTTCTTGACATTGGCCATTCCAACTGGCCATTAGCCTTGTCTTATCATCATTAATTGCACTAATGATGCCATTACACAAGCTAATACTTCAAATAGACCAATGATCAAGCCATTTGTCTCAAGTTTGGGGTTTTTTTAAATCAAATCCATACACCATTGGATGCCATTGGAACCATCTGATGCTTCTTTAATCATTGGTGTGACATTCACATCATAACTATGATCCACATAAACATCATCATGAAGAACTATATGCTTATCACATGAATGTGAGAATAAATCCGCACTAAGAACCAATGAAAATCCATCCATAGAAGTATCATCGCCATCATGAAGAGAACCACAAGTTAGCACATCATCCATGCTTAATGCACAATCCATAAAAATAGGAGAAATATGCTCCATCCTCCATGTGTGTGGCCAAGCACCAAAAGAACCTTCAAGGACCTTATCCTCCATGTCAACATCAAATAATATGAACAAATAGAACCATAGGTGAATGATATCCCCATGATAATAGCATAGAAAAATCCATGCTCTCTTCCTACCATATATCATCCATAAGCATATACCATAATGGAAACCATCATCAATATGAGAGCCCATGGCATGGATAGGCACATCAGCCCCATCATGCCTCATAAAAGAATGGGATAAACCCTTCATCACATGGAAAAATCCATCAACATGGATCCCATCATGCATAAAAACACCATGAAAATTGGCATGAACCATAATAACATCATGGAGATCACCATCATGTGAATGATCATCACATAAAAGAGCATAAGGGAATTTGCATCCTTCATGAATCATCATACACGAGCCTACACATTTGCAACATTGCTAGCTAAAGCTAGCTCCTCAGGATCATCATCAAGAACTAAAGTATCCATGTGAGAAACATCCTCCTCAACCATGAGAGAAATAGCATCATGAAGCACATCATCTCGAGCATGTAGATGTGGGAACAACATCCATAATCACACTATCATCATAAACATCCTCAGGATCATCATCAAGAACTAAATTATCCATGTGAGAAACATCCTCCTCAACCATGAGAGAAATAGCATCATGAAGCACATCATCTCGAGCATGCCAGAACATCTACACATGTAGATGTGGGAACAACATCCATAATCACACTATCATCATAAACATGAGAAGAAACCTGGCTATCATCAACCATATCTGAAATGGAAGCATGTGGCACCATCGACTCCACTGAAAATGAATCACACACTCTCCTCCTCTCCATGAGAACATCAGCCCACAGGGAACGATCACAACATCCATGTGGTGCCGTCTCATAACAAGAGACTCCACTCTATGCACATCATCACAACAATGTTGACCATCTGTCAAACCCTGGGACCCATCCGATGCGAAGCTAGGGACATCCGAGAACTCCTCCTGGCATTTCCTGCCTTCTTGGGTCTCCCATGCACCCTCAACCTCCACCATATCCATCCCAACATCATGACAAACAATGCCAACATCCTCATCACTCTCAGAATCACTCTCATATGCCTCCTCTAAGACCTCCACTACTGATCTTAAAGTCTCTATCCTCCTCAAGCTTGAACAAGACTTCCGTCCAAGATGCCACTCATAAGCACTATCTAATGCACATGAATAATGCTCTAATTTTTCCCTAGCTTTCTCCATTCTCCTAGATGATGATGCCCTTCTCAAGGATTTAATGATGCCATACAATTCCTCCACAAGCTAAACCCTGAACCATTTCCTACAATCCTCCCCCTTGCGACAAGGCTCACATAAGTAGGGGCATGCAAATGTTTTATGATCCCTCTCTAAGCAAATCTCACACCACTTTTTCTTCTTCTTCTTCCCCATTACGACGATGAGAAGTGTGGGCCCTCACGAACAACGCACCACGTCGACGTGAGACCCGACCTCCTGCACGACACTATAAGGAGAGCTCGGTAGTACTATACCGAGGTCCATGCAATGCATGAAATCGAGCTGCCCATACAACTCAATATCAAATATGGAGGTAAGAAAAGAGACATGCTAGTAAAAATTGTTATTCAATTATTTCTCCTCTCCCCAATTTTGGAAATGAGTAATGAATTTTATGCTTAATTATGGATAGTCAAAAGAAACTTTGACTCTCGGACTTCTATGGACTTCGGCTCGGACGCGGCCCTCGGAATCGAATCATCAGGCCCATCTCGGACCACCTCGGCTTTGCCTGCCAACTCAGCTTTCAAGTGTTGAACTCCAGACTCGGATCTCGGCGTTAGATTCAAATCTCTAACTCCGGATCGCGGACTCTTGAGAGATGCAGACTTGGATGTTAAACTTAACGAACTGGCAACTTCGAACCTGCCGAGATCCACAGTCCAGACTCTCCGGTTCCGTCGCTGGATGATCTATTCCGACCCCCCTGCCAGATGATCCGACTACGCTCCACAAGGCATAGCAGACCCGTGCATTCCATCGCTTCGCCTTCTCGGCCTGCTGACTGCCCAATGCAGATCGGCTATTCCACCTTCCGCTTCGGATGAGAATTACTTAAAAGGACCTTACACCCAAGAAAAAAAAACTCACCAATGGCTTCGGCTGCACCTAGCAACGACAGCATCAACAGTTGCATCCTATCACCCAGACACCCCGTACTGAAGCCTCTGTTGTAGCCTCCGTGATCCCACAGTGAACCCATTGTCAGGAAATCATGGACCGTTTCATCTTCGTCTTGAGGGCCGGAGTTCTTTTGATGTCGTCGTCACCAAGTGTTGAAGGAAAAATGTCTTCAACGTGCTGAGGAACATTGCATTAAAGCACACGAAAAGAGCACATAGATAGATAGATAGCTTGCCATTAAAGCTTAGTCATGATTTCTTCATTTATGAATTGTGTAGAATGCAAGAGAGAAGTGGTTATACTTTAACGCACATGAAGGTGAAAATGAAAAGGTATGTGGGATGAGAAGGGGTATGGGTTGCCACCCTTCAAATGTATTATTAAATGCCTAAGGTTATTTGTGGTAGGTTCATATGCATATCTATGGAGTGCATGCACACAGCTAACATTGAAGTGGATGAGACGTTTTTGCTGTAATTTCTGGACAGCAAGTACATGAGGAGATCTCTATGTTCTCTCTAGACAAGACACCACCAATGTATTCGTGGCCAATGGGAATACACAAGTTGAAAATGGGAATGCTCGGATTACTTCCATAAGTACTTTGATGGATACATTTTCAGATTATGATATGATGCCACGAGATCATAAAGATTTGATCATTGAGGATATTTTGGATGTGCATGCAATTGTGTTTGACACAAGGGATGATGATTCATGTGATGAAGTGACATGCACATGAGGATGCATTTGACATATTCCATGCACATGTGGATGAGGATTATACATATGGTGAAGACATATGCATTATAATTAGTCATGGTGACATTAGACATCTTGATAATGATGCTTATACAAGTGTTGATGATTCATCTACTATCATCATTATTTGTGAGTTGATGAGGAGAGCATGCTACATATGATGAGGATGAGTTTTATGATGCTAGTGAGCATGTGGATGACATTATCGATGTGGGTGACATCGAGTGAGCTTATTTATGCATCTAGTAGTGAGCAGCTATATTAGACACTTCATGGAGGTTCTATGGGAACCCTGTCTATGACCCTTTCTTGGGAGATGAGTGGAGAGTCTATGATTGTGACCTCTACCAGGTTTGTATGGATAGTGATGAGGATTATGCCTTGGTACATATGGATTATGCTAAGGTAATCATTTGTGATGTGGATCATACCTATGGACCTATGCATGGTAATGGATGCAGTGCGGACATGTGAATTCTCTTTTGATGATCATGGATGCCTATGCATTGAGTGCATTTTTGGCTTTTGTATATAGCCTCTTGTATATACTTGTGCACAACCAGCCTTCGATTTCAAGGATGAAATCATTATAGGAGGGGATGGTTTGTAACGCACATGCACATGGGGGATGGGGCCTAGGCACCTAGGTTTAGATTCATTTACATATGTGCCTTTGGGGGACCTGGGCTATAGGATACATTGGGCTCATGGGCATTGTACACACAACTCATGATTATTTTTTACTATTACTTTCTTGGAGCTCTCATGCCCAAGCTTTCATGGTGGTGAACTTCTCCCATATCAGATGTGAGGATGGTGACCCACACTCATGTTATCACTCCATGCCTTGAGTGGCCAACCCTAGTTTATTGCATTGGTATCAGAGCTTTGAATTGATCCCATGTCTTTGATCCAACTTCCTTGGTTTTCTTAACTATTACTTTCTTGAGAGCTCCAAGAAAGTAATAGTAAAAAATGATAATAAGTTGTGTGTACAATGCTCATGAGCCCAATGTATCCTATATCCCAAGGCCCCCAAAGGCACATATGTAAATGACTCTAAACCCAAGTGCCTAGGCCCCATCCCCCATGTGCATGTAACACCAAATCTACTTTGTTATACCATCACATCTAGTTCATGTTATGTAGTGTCAACCTCAGCCTCTAGCTAGTTGACCAGGGTTCCTTATTGCCACTAGGGGTTCCTCTGTGGGGGCGAGAGTGTTTGTGGGAAAATCAAAGAAAGAAGTCGAGAAGTTTCTTAATTTAATGGTGTGTTAGTGGAAAAATCAAAGGAAGAAAAGCAAGGAAATCTCCTTAGTTAATGGTGTGTTAGTATCATCCTTATTTTTATTATCATAAATGGTAGATAAGTAAGATATTATTGGACTAAACAGAGGATAGCTGTTGTCCTCTTTGTCATCCCTTTTATCCCTATCCCCATCATTGGATAGGGGTGGTGGTTTCTTTGTGATAAAGAAATCATGTAGGGCATGCAAATCTTCTTCCTCGGGGAACAAGGGATACTCAATGTGCACTTGCTAAGTCATAGACTAATGTTGTTAATACGTTTTGTAAGTGTGAAAAAATGAGATCAAAAAGTCATATAATACTAGAAGGATGATAGAGTTTACTATTATGGATTAGCAGGTGCTGATGGGTGTCTAAGCCTCAACCCACCCTTGCGTTAGCATCCAATTTAGGCTTTCTTATATTTTAGGTAGGGGAGCTATAAAAGAATTGATGTTATATGGTTTCATTAATTCAATAGTATCTTCCCCCTCGCTAAAGCTAGTAGACTAATGAGTACCCAACACCAAGATTGGAAGTAAAGGACAATTGGGTGTAAGGGGTAAATATACATGGAGTGACCCTTGTTAAGTTTGAAGTTCCCCCCATGAACATAGACATGATAATGGTTGGATTAGCCTATCGAGTGGTATTTTGCTATATAAGAAACATATCCCCTTGTGTTGTTCCTAAACTAAGTTAATATTATATTTGTGAGACCCTTGCCCCCTTCGCGCGGCCTCCTTTCGGGGCGCTGGCAGAGCGGAAGCAGCAGCCTCTCGCATAGGGCAGGGATTCCCGTACCTCGAGGCCTCACCCACCATGAAGGAAGGAGTCGGTCTCTAAATTCTAGGACCTTGGCTTCCTTGGCCCATTGACATAGAAGGAGTTGGGCAATGGTGCCCAAAACCTTGACAACTGAAACACTTGTTTTCACTTCGAAGCTCTTCCTTCTGCTTTCTGGAAAGAGCTAGAGTTCCTAGGAAAAGGTCTTCCTTCATTTCTGAAGTTTCCCATCTCTTGGTTCTGATTAGGACCTTGGTGTCTTTTTGGAGGCGAAAGCTTGGAAGTACTTCCCGGTATTTGGAATCTTTTGAAGGACGATGGAGCTAGCTTTGGGCGGGACCTTAACAACAAAGGCCTTGGCGAAGTCCTTGCTATCCATACCGCTTCAGCCATGGAAACTGGCTTGGCATTCTTTACCAGGGTGTCCAAAGGTTCGTTCATTCCTCGAATGAACCTGGCCATGAGTTGCTCTTCGTCCAACGACGATTGGCAAGTACTTGTGAGGAGAAGAGCGAACGCTTGGTGATACTCTTCAATAGTTCTTCTCCCCTGGGTTAACTCTAAGAATTCATTCATCTTAATTTCCAAGAAGCCGAGAGGATAGAATCTCTTCCTTAGGTATGTCTTGAGATCATTCCATGTCTGGGTGTTCCGATCCAGATGGTTTGTCTCATAGTGGTTTCTCCATGCTAGTCTCGCTGTTTCTACTATCTTCAGCCTTGCAAGAGCCACTTTACTTTTCTCATTCTATCCCAATGACATCGAAGTATTCTTCTATTACTTCGATCCACTTTTTCACAGCCTTGCCCAAGTTTTCCCCTTCACCTTTGAAGGGACCTGGCTGAGATCTCTGAGGGCTTTTTGTGAACATCGGGGTCAAGTTATTCCTCATTGAGAGAGGATCAAACTTGGGACAAAACTCAACCAAATTTTTATATAAAGGGATTCCACCAATACAATGGTTAGGCGGTTGGCTAACCCATGGGCCGTTTGGGGTAGGCTGTATCGGTGGATTCCTATGATGCACTTAGATACGTTCAAGTTACATTGGTTAGAATAAGTTCCTGGAAGATTCTTGTTCTATGGGAAAGAATCAGTGGCTGTGCCTTGCTCTTAAGGGGGGGAAAAGCGATGATTTTTATGAACCAAGTGCAAGCCTCTTCCTTGATCTAGCCATGTGACCTACGGGCTCGGTCGGATTAGAATGGATAGTTAAGGCCTTGACCTGTTAGATAAATCTTCCCTTAGATCATTTTCCTGGTGGAATCGCCCATGCCTTTTGGGAGCGAATGAAGTTTTTTCGGTCTTGGTTTCAGAGGAACCGCCGGATTAGTCTCTTGTCCAAACATTCATGGGAGAGGCCCCGAGTGGGAATCCCTGCCCTGCATGTGAGAGGCTGCTGCTTCTGTTGTTTGCCAACCAGTGCGAGGCTGTGCAGAGGGGCAGGGGTCTCACAGCTGGTATCAGAGCTTTGTTGAAAGATTAAGAAGGAATAATAAATTTTATCAGAAATTTATTTAAGAAAAAAACTTAGAAAGATGCATTTTCATGTTGTATTCTCATTCCTTAAGCTTCATTAATAAAGACTTTTAATCGATGAATTGGATTTTTTAGATGGACATTCCGTGTTTATCTGGTATTCCCGATCTTACTCAATCTCAGGATATGACTGCTTTCACTTTTGAGCATATCCTCTCCTCCGCTATACGACTCGAACAACGAGCAGAGCAAGACTCGCAAATCATTTCGAAGGAATTATATTTTCCGGACTCGGCTGAGAGATAGCAGCATAAGTGGCACGCAGGGCAATATGTATATGCCTCTTACAACCAACGCCTGATGGTGAGGAAGAATATCTCTTTAGCCATGGTCCTGTTGAGGCTAAAGGTGGTTTGCGGTGTTATCCTGTATCACCCTACATCTCGATATTTTAAGCTTTCTTGTCATATTTATAGACTTCTTATATGTTTTATCTCGAGTAGTAAGATTGTAGCACCTTTACCAGTAAGGGAACTATTGTATCACGGCATGCCAGTAGCCTAGTATCGTCGTCTCATGCATATACCACTGAGGTTTTGATTTTCTAGAGCCATGTTGCTCTATGTATATATTGCAAACCTTATGTAAATAAAGATTCTTTTGTGAAAAATTTCCAGTTATCTAAGTGATTTGACTATCCGCCGATATCGAGTTTAAAGAAATAAGATCTGTTTCCTCGGACGTATGTTGTAGTTCTTTAATAAGATCGATTATCTTGTTTAAAGTAATTATTTTTGAACTTCTTATGTCTTAGCATCTCGATGACGAAATCAAATATAAATTTAACGGTGTATCGTTTTGGCAAAATCATGAGACGTGCGAACCGTGGGGGGCAGACAGTGCCGGCACTCATGCAAAATACAATTTAGACACACCACTTACGCACAATATGAAATTACCTTTTACTGATTCAGCTGTCTTTGAAGGAGACTTGAAATGAAACCATAGTATTTCGAATCATAATTTTCCAAAATATTCAGTCCATTCTTTTACAATCAAAATATCATCCGAAATCTCCGTTGAAGACCAGCTAGTCAACCAACGAGATCCAAATTCAAGTTCTAATTCACATAGATAATTCCTTGTCAGTCCATCCATATCTTCCTTGCCATACGTGTCCTAGCAACCGCGAGCCCGTGCATCGCCGCCTGGTCGTCAGAACCCTCTAGGATCCTCCTTAGGTGTCCTAACACTTCACTCAGGGACCGCTTCATCAATCCTCGCCCATCGTATTGGAAGTGCACCATTTTAACCATACCAAGGCTGGTCAAGACCTTCGCAGGATTTGCCAGCAAAGCGACATCCTTTGATGACTCCCCGCTAGCTATTGCAACGAAACTCTCCTTAGTTTAAACCATAGGCCAAATGCTTCCTCCAACATTCTGGCATAAGATAGTCCTTTTTTCAGAAAACATAGTTTCTATGCAAGTAAGAATTTTTTGTTGAGTTTGATTCCACAAGACTCTTTTTCTCAAAATCCAGATTTTCTTAATGAGAATCACGAATCTCGATCAGGGTAATCCACCCATTAATTTCGATGAATTTCTAACTTATTTCTCGACGGTTTTGGTCTTAGGGAAAACTTCTCTAAATCTGCCGGAATCCATTCTTTTAGTACTGCAGAGATGGGAATGGTCACAAGGTTTTACTTAATTTTTGATTCGAGAGATGGGCAAGCATCCTACTAGCCTACCTTTCTCATGTGGTCGTGGTCCAAATATAAATTATTTGGATTTGATCCTAGCTTGATTCCTAAGGATTTTTCTTCTATTTATCTGATAATTTAACGGTGATTTCCAATCGAAAAGGTTAAAATCCAAAATTATGAAATTTTATTCTTTCCTGGTCATAATAGAATTATAAATAGTTCTATTCGAGAATAATGGATTTTTATAAAGATAACTCTCCTTCCAATAATCCATTTGTGAATATGCATACATCATATTATTGATTTATTCGTATAGAAATATCTTAAAATATTCTTTTCTCCGTTTTGATCCTCAGCATTAATATACCATAATTTTGTACATAAAATTATGGTGAAACCTTCTCTTTTAACACCGAATTTAATTCATGTATTAAAGTAAGATGAAAATTCCTCTCTTAAATAAATAAAAATGCCCATGTTTTGAATTATACCAAGAATTCCTCTTTTAATATTTATAATATTTCTACCTAGAATATCGTGGGAATTCCTCTTTTTGCATCTAAAGTTTTATGCATGTAAAAATAAATATAACAAAAGTTTCTCTTTTCATTATTTAAACAATTATGCATAAATACTAGAAAAGTATTTTCTATAAATATGACAAAAATCATTCTTCTAGCATAAAAATATCTATGGCTAGAATATGATGGGCATTCCTCTTTTTGTATTATTAAATTTATGCATAAAAATAAGATTCATCTTTTTTTTGGAAAATTTTGCCATAGCTTCGCTGTAATTTTTGAGAATGTTCGAATTTCTAAACTTAAATAAATACTCATAATTAAAATATGATACGAACTCCTCTTTTAAACTAAAATTTTTTCATGCATACATAACATAATTATAATTATAATTATAAACATAATTACGATTAAATCTCTTGATTATTCTTAAATATCTAGTACTCATTTCCAAAAATGTTAGCATAACCCTCTTTCAACTTAAAATGAATTAATATGATTTTTATTAATCATAAACAAGCTTAAAGAAATTAATCATCATTTTCAACTAGATTAAAATCATAAAAATACCTAATCTTTTTCTCTAGCTTGTCAAGCCTAGAGTTTTTTTTTAAGATAATGAGTTTATCATTAAGAACCATCCTTCTAAAGATGACTTATCTTTCTAAAAAGAGAGATTTATTAATAAAAAAACATTATAATTAAGCATAAAAATTAGCATTAAACCATTTAAGCATTATGAATCAGTAAGAAAGCTTGATTTCAAGAAAAAACCATTTAATTGAAAGCTTCCCACAAGCATTAGAGGGGTTGGGAAGAAGAAAGTCATTGAGAAAGATAGAAAAACCATTGAATTAAGGCTTACCTTTGATTTTGGCTTGATTCTTTTGGAGAGAAGTGAAGCCCACAAAGCAAGGTTTAGCCACCAAGTTGGGTAGGGTAATCTCCAAGAGAGGATGGAGAATTGAGAAGCTCTAAAGCTCCCAAAAGTAGAGGCAAAATAGAGGGATAATAGAATTACACTAAAATGAAGATAATACTAGCATATGTAATTACTCAAAGATGAAAATACAAAGGAATGAGGGTCTATTTATAGGTGAGGGAGGCCACTAACCAAGTCCAACTAAGTTCTAGAGGCTTCCAACTTCAGTTTGATCTAGTTTGGATAAGATTTGGACCAATTTGGCTCCCTTTTTGATCCAGTTTGCATGAGGAGAGAGGAGAGATAAAAATATCTCATTTTTTGAATTGAAAATGCCAAGTAATGATGAGAAAAAGGTGCCTACTTCATGGTGCCTCTCCCTCCTTACTGAGGTGTCAAAAATTGATTTTTATAGGAACATTAATTTTTAACTAATAAACCCAGTACTCAGTCAACTCTTCATCTTATATGAGCATTTACTCATTTTTGGGGTATTTTCTTTTATTCTTTGTAATTTTGTCATCCCAACACTTGGATTAATCCTATTGGCCCTTTAGAACCTTATTTGGACCTCAATCAAAAATTTCTGAAAATGTGGACCCTTAGGCTAAGGCCTTTAATACACATATTGAATTAATTTCTAATGCACATTGGAAAATTATTTTTGAACTTCTATTTCAATTGAATTCATCTTAGATATTAGGAGAAACTTTGTATCCAGAAATATCTCAATTTTGAATTACCTCTCTCTATGCCAAAACAAGGGAAAACAATATTTTCTTGCATTCTAAAATAGGGGATGATTACAGGGGATTGAGGTGAGAGCTTATACATCTTCTAGGGATGAGGAGGAATCTTACAATATTGGCACAAAAAGAGAGGGTTAGTGAAGAAAAAAATAAGGAAAAGGTTTAATGAGGGGCCCAAGGAACCACTGTGGAAGGTCAGCTTGAGGGGATGCCTTATCCACTAGCTTGTTGTAAGTGTCATGCTCTTTGATTGCAGTGGTGGGTTCCCTCTGTGAACATAGCTCTTATTGGAGGGTTTTAACTTATTCTTCATGAACTGCTAACATCTGGACTATGTCCACTTCCCTATGCTGATGGGGGCATCTTGGAGCTAGAGATTCTATAGGATGAGGTCATTAGTATCTTTCAAAGTACTCCCATTTCTACCTATAAGCATGTTTGTCACTGAGTAGGCATCAAGTATTTTCTCATTTAGGTGAGAGGTGACTTGTTGATGGCTATCCAACATCATCACATATTTGGTTTGTAGACTTTGAGGTGTCTCCTTGAGATCTCTAACCTGTATGAGGTGTCTCCTTGAGATCTCTAACCTGTATCTCATAATTCTCACCACCATAGTAGGCTGATCTCATAAATGTCCTTGTCTTGCAATAGCTACCCTTTCTAGCTGCCCTTCCAATGCTACCACATTTTTTCTTTTAGAGATTCAGTAGCCTTGAGCTCTCTGTCCTTCTCTTCTAACTGGTTCTCTAAGGCTTTGTTTGTGATCATCCGCTGGGGCATTGGAGAGCTCTATCCTTCTCTTCTAACCAGTTCTCTAGGGCCTTGCGATCATCTTGTGACATTAGAGATCTTTGTTTGGAGGTTTAATATTTGGGTTTTTGTTTTAGCCTGCAGCTTTGCCACCTCAGCTTTGTGCTTCTCCTTGAGGTTGTGCAATTAGATTTGCAATTGCATGTGGTAGGTCCTTTCTTCTATGGCCTCTGCTTTTGGGAGTCTAGCTATTGGAGAAGTTCTTGAATTTTTTGGGTGAGGGTGTGGTTTACTTCTATGATACCCTTATGCCTTTACTCCGCCTCCTTAGTGAGTTGATCCATTTTTGGCACATCAATTACGCATTAAGCTTCATTTGTGATGCTTGCATGTCATTTTAGTAGTCAGTTTGCAGAAGCTTGGATATAAAAATTGTGTTCCACTTGGGTGTGCTTTGGCTTTAAGAAATGAAGAAGGCCCTTTTCCAACTCATGAACTACCACCCACCTAGCTGTGGCATCCATGTCTTGTAGCTATAAGAAGAGGGGCTTGAAGGGTTCTTCTTCACTCTTGGATGCTTTTAGCTTCTGGCATTTGGTTGGCTACAGTATCCACCTCTTCCCTAGAATTGATTGGAATGCTCTGTCGTGCATGCTTCTTGGAAGATGAGGGTTTGAGAAAGGTGCAGGTCTAGAATCGGGCAATCAAATCTTCAGTTCAAATAGGTCCACCAAATCTCGAGAAGATGGTGGTGCAGAGGAGCTTGGGGCTTCTTCTATGGTGTTTTTGTGTCCCCAGCATGAGAGGAGGTTGTCGATGGGGAATCAAAAAGGGGCCATCAAGGAGTTGTTTTTCCTCTTTTCTTTAATCTCTTAAGAGATTAAACCAATTTGTGTCACCAATTTCTTTGTATCTGCTATGACTGCCAGTTGATCCCCTTGCTAGCTCTCTTTGTATTACCTCTTGTTTGGAGGGTTGATACCTTGGTTTCTTCAAGTTGACCTTTCGATAATGGAATCTTAATGATAGTATGTCTTAGAATTTATGTAAGGAAGTATAGGTTCACTACCTTATTTCCATGCTTCACGAGATAGTGTGTGAAATCTCTATGGAGCATGCTTGCCCAATCATCTTATTTCTCCCTATGCAAGCGATAGACTTTGTGCATATCTAGTATGTTATAACGGTCTGTTGGCTTCACTTGCATTATCATGGAGGCAACCCTACATGCCTTCTTCTCCAACTTGGGATCTTTTTTTAGGGTAACGGACTCAGCTCCATTGTTGTTAACTTTAATGGGTGGGGAAATGTCTGAGAAATCTAGCTTCTTTGAAAAAGTGGGGGCGATTGTTCTCACGAGCAGGTGGAGAGCATCCGAATAAGTTTTTTCATTATCAAAAAAGGTTTCTTAGATCCATCTACACATGTAACCATGCCTTTTTGGTGCCCTACTGATGATAAGAGACAAGAAACTTGACACATAGTTTGGTGTTGACCGTGCATTGCATAGCCTCGACTAGGTTTCCAAGTCCTGTCTGCTCTAGCTTCTCCTTAACTTTTACCAACTACATGAAGCTGGGTGAATGATATTAGAAGTACCCATTTTTTGTCTAATGTCTCTCTATAGTGGTTGAATATTGTGCCTTAGCATTGGTACATAAGTGGTCCGAGATAGTTGGCTTTTTAATGGACTTGCTTGACCTTTCCCTTGAACCACTTCTTAGAGGTTTGGTCATCACTGCACAAGGAAATGGGTAATCTTGGTTCCTCGCATAGGGGATTTGCGTTAGTATATTTTCCTATCGTAATGATAAAAGGGCGAACTTAATCAGTATATTGGCTGGTAGGAGCATCATGCTCCCTTGTTAGAGGTTAAATGTTAGAACTATGTGTTAGCATAGAACTGTGAGGGGTTTGGAATGAAATGCATCTCTTTGTTTTTATAGTCGTGATTTAGTAGATTATAGAATCACGATGTGACAACTCCCATGATTTTAATTATTTATAGTAGCAGCACACTAGAGAAGGCTCGATGGTGAAGGTTGGGGTTTATGCATAAAGAATCAAATTTCATGATAGTGCAATCACAATGTTGGGGGCATGATTATGTAGAGATAATGTGGCAATCACACCGTGATTTGGTTATATTGGTGACATGCGAATTATGGGCATAATTTGGTGATGTGGCACCATGATTTTTTTGGAGTGACTAGTGACATGGTACCGTGATTTTTGAGGTAATACTAGTGACATGGCAATCACCACGCACTGTGATTTTGCAGATTATAGAATTACGGTTGCCCTTGGATGTGTTTAATGAGGCATTAAATCCATTGGATGTGTTTGATGAGGCATTAAATCCATTGGATGTGTTTGATGAGGCATTAATGCCATTGGCAACATGAATGTTCTTGTAGAGGGGTGAATTTTGGCTTGTGTTAGGTTTGAGATGACATGATTCTATTATGATGGTGTTAGAGACCATGACTATACAATTTGCATAATGACAGCTAGGAGCACATATGTCCTATAAGTTCTAGAGAGAAATGAAGAGATTTGATAGAGGTATATTTGTGTGGGGGACCTTTAAAACAAGAAAACGTGTGGAATATAAAGAGAACATAGAAGTTCATGTTGTGATACACCAACTCGCTTTTTGAGTATGGATGTCTTATAATTTCGATAGATGCAAACAAGCATAGTAAAATGAAGAGAAGACTAGGCACATGATTCCTAACCTAGTAGGAGTTGTAGCTAATGTATTTAAATACATGCAAGCAGGCAGCTGTTGTAGGTGCAGGCTTAATCGCTCAAAGAAGATTATGAAGAATTGAAAAATGATGGAAAACAATGTAAATAATAGAAGTAATCATTTATTTATGGCCAAGGGGGATCGCAAAGGGGGATCGCAATGGGGGCTAGAGGATAAATGTTAAGATATAAAGCTCATCTAGTGCCGTAGAAATTGATGGCCTACCTGGGTGATAGTTTTCACACTTATGCCACTAGCATGGTTGGTGAGATTATGTTGATATGCTGCTAGTGGATGATAGGCTATGTGACACGCCACTTTAAATAGAGTACTAGAGTTATGGCATAGATATAGCACCAGCACATATAGTTGAGTTCACACTATGGAGGACTGAACATTGTATGTTATTGTAGGAGAGTACTTTCCCTTATAGTATGTACTTTTATCTTTTTAGTTATATAGTTGTAGAGAAGAGAAGAAGATAGAAGCAAATTTAGCCATCCATATCTCTTGTGTCTTACTCTCTCTTGTGTGTGTGTGTGTGTGTTTGCAAAAGGAACTTAAGCTCTCCCTCACCCCACATTCTCTTTTTGATATCAGAGCTCCAATTTGTGTGAGAGCTAAGGAGGCAAGAACAAAGCAAGCAAGGAAGTAGCACATAGGTAAGAGCATCATCATCTATTCCCCTTCTTGTTTAAGTACACGTCTTTGATTGAGGAGCCATCTTTACAAGCATGGAGGTGTCTATAAGGTGCACAATTTTCAAATTGTGTGGCCAAAATCACATTTTGAACATGTTTCAGTCTCTGTTTGGTCACTGCAAGGTGTTTTTGGTAGTTTCAAGAAGTTTTGGTTGATAACTTTCTTTGGTCAAAATTTGGTTATTGCAGTGCTATAATGCATTTTGGAAGTGCAGACATTGTTTGCAAATGTATTGCTAGACTTGGGTGTATGTACATGTACTCTTGTCAAATCTAGTGACATACAACTTATGCTAAAGTACCGCTACAATAGCCATAGAAGATACTGTTATGCTAGAGTACCACTATAGGAGTCATAGAAGATATTGTTGTGTTCAAGGTTGTATACAAAAATTATATATTTGTAGGTTTCTGGTTTTGTAGAAAAACATGTCTAATAGACTCAATCATATTGTTTAGTGAGAAGTTGGACAAGAAAAACTTCCATGCTTGGAAGTTTAGAATGACCAATTTCCTCATGGGTAAAGGATTTTGGGATTGTTGAAGGAGACAATGGGGAGCCTCTAGAGTTGTCTAAAGAGAATGCAAGGACTAGAAGTAGGGTGCAAGAAAAGTCATCTATTGGCATTCAATCAATGTCATATACACAATGATAGGACACATATAGGATCCCAACACTCCAGCATTGCATGGAAAAACCTAGTGCAGATTTTTCAAACCAACACAAAGGCAAGGAAACTGTAGCTAAAAAAAGAGCCCCATAATGTCAAGAAGAAAGCATGTCTATCAATGTGTATTCTTTAAAGAAAATTGTTGTATCCCTTGGGTCTATTAATGTATCAATGGAAGATGATGATTTAGTGAGCGTCTGTCTAAATGGACTTAGCAAAGAGTACAAGCCATTCAAGACCTCCATTGCAGTCAAGGAGAATGTTCCTAACTTTTGGGACTTAGTTTCTATGTTGATCATAAAAGAAAATTCTCTTGGTGAGGAATCTTTTTTACAAAGCAAGTACACATCAAAACATGCCTTCTACTCTAATTTAGGTAGAGGGAAGGGGTAGAGGTCATGGTGGTCGAGGCTAAGGGGGTGGCTAACATGGAAACCAGAATTATGAACAATAATAGTGGTTGGACAATGATTGCAGCAACATCAACAATCATACACGAGTGGAAGAGGCCAGTCTAGAGGCAGGGGGGACAAGGGGGCTGAGGTGGTTGGCAAAGGAATGAGAGTGAAAATAGCATAGAGTGCTATTATTGTGACAAACCATGGTACATGACAAAGAACTACTTTAAAAATCAGAATGACATTAAAAGTGGAAAGTTGCAAGGCAACGATGCATCTTTGTGATGCAACACATGCTCAGTTCCACAATAGGAGATATTTCAGGATTTAAAGATATATGGTATATGGATTCTAGCACCTCTAACCATATGCCCAATCTTGGTGAATGGTTTAGAGACATGTAGAAAATGGAGAAACCAGGTTATGTAGGAATAGGTCATGATACTATGCATCCCATTACGCATGTTGGTCTCGGGGGGTTCACTATATGTAAACCCTCTATATCATGTGCATTCAAGGCCTACTTTAAAAACCCCTTATTTGTGAAAATTTTATGAATAAAACATACCCTTTCTCTATTTAACCTGTAAATACCCCCTGGTACCCTTCTGTATGATGTAAAAAATGTGTAAGAAAGAGATTTTAAAAACTCCTTTTGTTGAACCCACATGCTACGCTTACATATTTATGAGTGACTCCCCTGAGATGTTGGTAAAGGGTCACTTGGTTGCAAAGGGCAACAGAAATGGTAGGATGCTTACTTTGGATGTGAACATGCCTAAGGTAAAGGCAGCCATGTTTGCATATAGAATAGGTGTCATTACAGATATTGACATATGGCAAAGCGCATTGGTCATGTGAAAATATAGTAGACTAAAGTTTATGTAGCCCCAAAATATTGCAGGTTTGCCAAAGTTTAAGGTTGATGGTATTAATAAAGTATGTGAAGCATGCCAGCTTCGTAAGCAGACCAAACATGCTTTCCCACATAAAAAGCATATGAGTGCAAGGCCATTAGATGTTATTCATTCAAATGTATGGGGACAGACCAAGACTGCAATAGGTTAAAGGTATTATGTTACATTCATGATCACACTAGGAAATGGTGTGTTTATTTCATGAAGGAGAAAAGTGAGGTGTTTTCTCACTTTCAAAGATTTAAGTCTTGGTTGAGAAGGAAAAAGCCATACAAATAAAATGCCTGAGATCACACTAGGAAATTGTGTGTTTATTTCATGAAGGAGAAAAGTGAGGTGTTTTCTCACTTTCAAAGATTTAAGTCTTGGTTGAGAAGGAAAAAGGCATACAAATAAAATGCCTGAGATCAAATGGTGGGAGAGAGTATTTCTCCAATGACTTCAATGATTTCTTGAGAAAATAGGGAATCAAGAGACAATTTATATGTAGGTACACTCCGCAAGATTGGTGTTATAGAAAGACAAAATATGTAATTACAAAGGCATGTGCCTTGATGCCTAAAAAGAATATGCCACATTATTTTTGGGCAGAAGCAGTAGCAACTACTGTGTACATTATGAAAAAGAACCTCAGTTGTTCATGGTATGATTCCTGAACATAAGCTTATAAGAATAAAACCAAATGTGTCTCACTTGAAAATGTTTTGGTGTTTTACATATGTGCATGTTTCTAATGAAGTGAGAAAGAAGTTGGATCCAAAAGGTAGAGAAATGCATCTTCATTGGTTATGCTTTGGAGCAGAAAGGTTATAGATGTTATAACCCTACCACACACAAGAGGTGTAATTAAGCAAAGTTGTTATCTTTGATGAGATGAGTAGCTAGTAGTGAAGGCAACATAAGATGTAAATGGAAGAACTGCTGATGCTGCACCACCTGTAGAGAATTAGCCATAGGTGCTTAGTGGACCTGGAGAGTCCTCTAGTAGTGGATCCAATGTTGGTCAGGTAGGTTGAGGATATAGATGTAGGTACACATGTATCATTAAAACAGAAGGAAAAATTAGATCAACCTTTTATGACTAATCTGTTAGCAAGTCTCTCATATGTAGATGGTGACTTTACAGCTCTAAGCAGAGCCTTGATGTGAGGAGCTTGGGATTTTGTCTATGGTTACTCATAGTGTAAGGAGAACCATGGCTATTTTGAGGACACCTGGCTGCAGTGATCCACATGTACGTAGGTCTACCAGGGTTAGGTATCCTGTTGACAAGTTGAGATATGATGGATATACAGCCCATCATTATGCTTACACGGTTAAAGCAATATAGGAGTTGGAGCCCACTTGTTTTGAGCAGGCACTTGGAAATGAAAAATGGGAAGATGCCATGAATGAAGAGATAGTAGCATTGGATGCAAATGTAACATTAGAGTTTTAGTGCCTTTGTCTAAGGAAAAGAAGGCAATTGGATGTAAGTGGGTGTATAAGGTAGAGCATAACGTAGATGGTTAAGTGAGAAGGTATAAGGTAGAGCATAACGTAGATGGTTAAGTGAGAAGGTATAAGGTGAGATTGGTTGCCAAGGGCTATGTGTAGACCTATGGCATTGACTATGAGGAGACATTTATCCCATTTGCAAGAATGGTAGCTATGAGAGCTGTCATTGCTATGGCTGTAGCAAAGGCTTCGTCTTTATATCATATAGATGTAAAGAAAGTATTCTTGTATGGTGATTTGCAAGAAGTATATATGATGTGGCCACACCAAGTTATGAGAATGATGCACACCCATATTTTGTGTGCAGGTTACGCAAAGCCCTATAAGCAGACACCCAAAGCATGGCCAAACAAGATCGGTGGAGTATCTTGTCAACATTGGATTTCATATATCCAATCCTAAATTTTCACTTTATGTGAAAAAGATAGATAGGGGGATCATGCTATTTTTCATATTTTGTGTGCAGGTTACGTAATGCCCTATAAGGCAGACACCCAAAGCATGGCCAAACAAGATCGGTGGAGTATCTTGTCAACATTGGATTTCATATATCCAATCCAAAATTTTCACTTTATGTGAAAAAGATAGAGGGATCATGCTATTTTTTATTTATGTGGATGACTTCATATTACCATGTGATAGTGATGGTGATGTACATGATGTAAGGAGGCTTTTGAAGCAAAAGTTTGAGATGAAGGATTTGTTGGCAATAAGCCCAACTTGTAGTCCCTAGCCTTTTCAATTCTTTTGCATAGAATATCTTTTACTCTAAGATCAAAGATGTAATCCACCACCAAATTCCATAAGCAATGATGTCATCCTAGAAATGTATCCAGTCACATTGAGTGTACCTCTCATGTGTTGAAATTAGAGCAATGTGATGAGCTATGGTGGATCAAATACTAGAATCAACATCATTAACAAAGTGATTAGTAAATAATTAAGATGTAATTAGTGAGTAATTAGTAAATAGCTTAATGTAGGCATGGATAATCAAAAACCAGCAAATTCTCATTAGGCCAATGCCTCAATTTATAGAGTTTACATCCAAGCATCAAATCCCATTGATTTCTCCTTGATTCACTCCACCTCTCCCAGAATATCTCCACCTCTTTTGCTTGATTCTCTCCACCTCTTCACTTTTCCTAGAATATCTTCCAGAATATCTCCACACTTCCTAAATCTTCTCATTCTACCCTTTATTCTCTCCCAGTAGATTCTTCACCTCTTCACTTTTCCTAGAATATCTCCCAGAATATCTCCCAGAATATCTCCACACTTCCTAAATCTTCTCATACTACCCTTTATTCTCTCCCAGTAGATTCTTCTCACCTTTTCACAGGTTCTTTCATATTTACACATCCTCTTTTACAGCCTCTAACCAAGGGCTTGTTCCTGCACACACCCTATTCCCTTGTATATTTCAACACCTCCCCTCAAGTGAATACTCCTAGAACACCTAGACCCTATACCAAGTTTCCCTCTTACTTGATAGTCCGCGACTAGTGTTCAGCACTCCTCCCCTCAAGTTAACTTAGCACACCTGGACCCTGTACCAAGTTTCTCTCTTACTTGATAGCCCGCGACCAGTGCCTCAAGTCCCTAAACTCATAGTCCTTGACACTCTCTCTCTCTATGTGTCCAAGGCTTACTACAAGTTCCCGCGACCTTGACTAAAGTGCTCACACATACATCTACCATGTGGCCTATATCATCGATGGCTCAGAGGTAGTTTTACTTTGTTGGGGAAGGTTACATTGGGCTGTGGGGTCTCTCTCTCTCTCTCTCTCTCTGAAAAGATGATCCGACTCCACTTCCTTTGGAGAAGTTTGCCGATGTCGTTCCTTCTCCACTGGGTTTGCTGTAGCAGTCTCTTGCCATGTGTCCTGGATTTCCACAGTTGTGGCAAGTGAAGGTCCTTCCTCCTACTCTGCCTCTTCCTCGTCCTCATCCTCAAGAGAATCCTCCTCAGGTGAAGAATGCTTTTTCTTCTCCTGCTGTTGAGTCGAGCCATTTCTTCTCTTTGCCTCTGCTCTCTTGCTCTAGAAGAGCTGCTTCTATCTCATGTAGCTTCAATTCAGGTACATTCTTTAGTGTTGCTACAATATTTTCATATTTGTCCACACTCTTCAAAAGTACAGCTAGTGCCTCATCATCTTCTACCTTTTTGCCAATAGCTGCGACGAGTTGTTGCTTAATGTTTTTATATCTGTTCAAGTTTGTGATTAAAGGTTCACTTTCCTTCATATCCTATTTGTAGAACTGCATTAACAGATTTATCTTTGAATTTTTAGCTTGTGTGCCAAATAATTTATTGAGTTCATCCCATGCATCTTTTGCCCATTGTTTTGCCCATTGTATCCCTGTGATGTGATGAATGATTTCATCATTTAAACTGAGTGCAATAAGTCCCAATGCTTTTTCATTCCTGCTCTTCCACTCATTTTCCCCTTGCCTCTGGGCATTCATCTCTTCCCTCAACTAGCCCCCACATATTTTTCCTCATGAGCAAATACATGGTTTTTGTCTGCCATGTGTAAAATTTCTCCCCATTAAATTTGGCTATTTCTTGTGATGTACTCATGATGATGTGAAGGGGGTCTTACCTCTTGATCCAATTTCAAGATTCAAGGGCAATGTCTACCCTTTTACAACTCAATCTGGTGTTTAAGAGATGATTACAACAAATTTATCAGCATAAAATCACCAGAAATTACATTAAATCAAGGGTAACCAATTTGTAAGGAATGGTTGGAGTATCAAACCAACTGCGAATTTCAATCTGAAGTTATAGGGATCTGTATCAGATACCTAATGGTTAATTTGAACCCCAATTGTACCAAAATATAGTGATTAGCATTGATTAATCACTGATTAATCACTGATTAATAAATTAATTTGAACCCCAATCGTACTAAAATACAGTGATTAGCATTGATTAATAACTGATTAGCAAATTAATCCACTATTTTGTGTACAGCAAATTAATCCACTATTTTGTGTACAGAAAATAGAGTATGCGGGGAGTCCAGTTCTGGTGCATTAGACTTCAAATGAGCTCAAATGCTTTCAAGGCCATCAATAGCAATGAGTCTAGTAGAGGATTAAGCCAATAAACATAAGATTTGACCAAATATTGAATGCTTAATCTCTGTTTTACCAAAGTCACCTGCAAATTTGATGAAGAGCTTGGATCTCACTGTAGACTTGATCAAATTAAATTCTGTCTTCACCAGCTTGTAGAGCATGCTTGAAAACCCCCGGGGCTAAGAGAAATTAGGCTGATTTGCTTTGATGAAGTGAAGATCTCAAATTTTCTCAGAAAAAACTGCACTGGAAAAAAACGTAAATCCTCCTAGATGTGCCAGCGGTTTGCGCTTGTGATTGGCTTGGCTGGAGCTCCGATGGGTTAGCTATCTTGGGCTAGAAGGGTTTGGGCAATGGTTGAGTGTGCAAGGAGAGAGAGCTCCTCCACTGGCTGGGGGTGTAGAGGTGAGTTGAAAAATAACTAAAAATTTGATTAATTTCTAATTATCTACTAATCCTAATTAACTAGCTATTGGGCTCATAAACTTGATGGATTCTAGACATGGCTCTGATACCATGTTGAAATTAGAGCAATGTGATGAGCTATGGTGGATCAAATACTAGAATCAACATCATTAACAAAGTGATTAGTAAATAATTAAGATATAATTAGTGAGTAATTAGCAAATAGCTTAATGTAATTAAGATGTAATTAGTGAGTAATTAGTAAATAGCTTAATGTAATTAAGATGTAATTAGTGAAACAAATAGCTTAATGTAGGCATGGATAATCAAAAACCAATAAATTCTCATTAGGCCAATGCCTCGATTTATAGAGTTTATATCCAAGCATCAAATCCCACTGATTTCTACTTGATTCACTCCACCTCTCCCAGAATATCTCCACCTCTTTTGCTTGATTCTCTCCACCTCTTCACTTTTCCCAGAATATCTCCACACTTCCTAAATCTTCTCATGCTACCCTTTATTCTCTCCCAGTAGATTCTTCTCACTTTTTCACAGGTTCTTTCACATTTACACATCCTCTTTTACAGCATCTAAAACCAAGGGCTTGTTCCCGCACATACCCTATTCACTTGTATATTTCAACATCATGGCTATATAAGCCTTAAGTAAAAGAGCATTTGATATAGTGCAATCAAATCTATTTATGAATGGCTCACTTTTCTTTCCCCCTTAAATTTTAACATGGTATCAAGCGCATAGGTTATTATTACCTTTAGACCTCTATGAATTCTTTGTGAGAAATTTTTTTGGGGAATTTTGTTATATTTGGGCCTTTTTCAAATTGGGAATTTTGTGTGACATTTGATGTCAATTGGGATTAATAAGCTTAATTTTAAGCTCCATTTATAACCAATTTCTTTGTTTCTTTAATCCTATCTACTTTCATTTTCTTAATCATGACATCACCAGTTATTACCTCATCTTCTAAGTTCCTAGATAAGTTTAATGGACAAGGATTTCATACTTGGCAAATTAAAGTAAAACGGCACTTAATGAAAAAAAACCTATGGGGTCTTATGAAACCATTGAGTGAGGAAGAGGGGGTTTCTACTAGAGCTACCACAATTGCATTACAAGCCAAAGATGAACAAGCCTTGGGAGTCATCATCACATCACTTGAAGATAATTTTATACACTACATAAATAAAGCCGATATACAGCTATCAAAGCTTAGGAAACCCTAGAGAGGATATTTGGAGGCAAGGCTAAACAATCCAAAATTAGCCTTAAAATACAACTTTATGGGTTAAGTATGGAAGCTAATGAAGACATGTCTAGTGTTGTAAATAGGCTCAAGAGCCTTATGACACAAGTAGTGTATGTTAAATCACCTATTCTAGAGGAAGATGCTATAGCAATCTTACTCAAAAGCATGCCTCCCACTTTTGCTCAAATTGTGATAGTTCTAAAGGAGAAGGAGCCCATCCCTTCTTTAGAAAGTATTATTAACTCTTTGCAAGAAGAATCCTTCACACATCATAGAAGGCACATATGTTGTGTCCTACTTCAACAAGAAGAAATGTGATCATTGCAGAAAGACCAATCACTCATCTAAAGACTACTTCATCAACAATCCATGCTCTCATTGTGGGAAAACCAACCACTCAGCTAGCAGGTGTTACCTCAAGGAAAAGCAAGAGAAGAAAAAGGAGAAGACTCACATTGTCAAGGCGGCAGAGGAAAGCCACTTTGTGGCAAACAGGTGGCATTGAAGATTTTGATGATTCTTATGCATTTTTAACTCTTTTGTACACTCCTTTTTTGGATTATAAGCCTTTGTTTTTGTCCATTCCCTTGATTATTGTAAGAGAACAGTACACACGCCCTATTGTTATAAAAAAAAGGGGGGGGATCTATTTCATTTTTTCAAGGAGGATAGTTGTAGGCTAAATCCATGCATTGAGTGTCTTTCACAAGTTTGGATTGGGGGGGGGGGGAGGAGGGGTGGTTGTTGTTGTTAGCAATAATCCCAACTTGTAGCCCCTAGCCTTTTCAATTATTTTGCTATCTTTTAATCCAAGATCAAAGATGTAATCCACCACCAAATGCCATAAGCAGTGATGTCATCCCATAAATGTATCCAGTCACATTGAGTGTACCTCTCATGGCTAGATAAGCCCTATGTATAAGAGAATTTGATATAATGCAATCTAATCTATTTTCATTATGAATGGCTCACTTTTCTTTCCCGCTTAAATTTTAACAGGATTTGGGTACACTATGGTATTTCTTGGGCATAGAGGTGGTGTGATCACCTCATGGCATTTTGTTATCATAGAGGCAGTATGGCTTGGACATGTTTTCCAAGTATGGTATGATAGGATATAAGCCTATTTCAGTGTCATTGGAGCATAACACAAAGCTTTCCACAAATATAGGTGAGCTTTTGGAGGACCCTACTATGTACAAGCGCATAGTGGGTAGCTTGATCTACATGACCATTACTAGGCTAGACTTGAGCTATGTTGTTTGACTTATGAGTTAATTTATGTAGCCCCCTAGGAAGCCACACTTGGATGTGGCTAGATGGATTCTTAGGTATATAAAGTCCATAGTTGATTATAGACTTTTCTATGAGGTTGGTACAGAGATATAACTACATGGGTATATAGATGTTGATTGGGCTGGTAGTATCAAAGACATGAGGTCTACGAGTGTCTTTATGTTTTTGTTTGGGAGTGCTGCTGTGAGTTGGAGCAGTAAGAAACAACCAAAAATTGCTTTGTTGAGTACAGAGGCAGAGTATAGGGGTGCTACGCAACTTGTGAATTAGCTTGGTTTTAGAAGATACTTGGTGATATGGGTGAGCCCATGGATAGGGAAGTTGCCATTTATTATGACAACATGAGTAGCATAAAATTTGGTAGTAAGCCAATATATCATGCTGCAATGAAGCACATTGAGGTACATTATCAAATAATGAGAGGCAGAAGGTTATATGTCAACACACAGAGGATCAAGTAGTTGACATCTTCATAAAGGCATTGGGCACAAATAAGCTCCACAAGTTTAGGAGCTTCCTTAGAGTGTAGTGTGTAGAGTTAAGCTCGAGGGGGAGTGTTGAGATATCAAGATCAACTAGTGCTATAAACATTGAAGAGCCACCTGGGTGGGTGATAGCTTCCACACTTATGCCCCTAGCATGGTTGGTGAGATTATGGCTAATATACTACTAGTGGATGACAGGCTGTGTGACAAACACTTTGGAGTACTAGAGTTGTGGCATAGTTATAGTGCCATCTTATATAGTCGAGTTCACACTATGGACCGGCCGTTGTATGTTATTGTAGGAGAGTAATTTCCCTTATTTACTCTTATCTTTTTAGTTATATGGTTGTACAGAAGAGAAGAAGATAGAAGAAAATTTATCCATCTATCTCTCTCGTGTCTCGCTCTCTCTTGTGTGTATGTGTTTTCTTGCAAGGAATTCAAGCTCTCCCTCTCCCCTGTATTCTCTTTTATAAATACATGCAACATGTGGAAAAATATTAGTGGTCTTAGAATGTGCACCGTGATCAATGGTGATTGTTGGCATGATTGTCATTAATGGCCATGATCCCAGCCGTGATTACTATGTAATCACGCTAGGTGAAAGTACTAAAAGTCATGTGATTTCATCCTAACTAGGCACATGACATGCCTAGGGCTCAAAAAATATTAGGTTGAGCCAAGTTTTTGTGGCATGATTCTACAAGTGTGAGAATCACGGCCATGATTCTACAAGTGTGAGAATCACGGCCATGATTCAACCAGAATCATGGTGACACTGTAGCCATATTTGGCATTGATGTGTGTGAATACACTAGGACCAGCCGAGCCCCTTTTTTCCACTTTAGGAAGTTTTTCCCCTCATGCTACTAGTATACAGCCATCTTGGGGTATACTTATCATCTTTATACAACTTACATTCATTATCTATCTGTCATCTCATTATTATGTGTTCCCTTGAGCTTCTCCAATGTGTGTGTTTGCATTCTTGCAATCCTGTTTCAACATTTGGTATCAGAGCATACACTCCTTGCTCCTATTTACCCTTCACTCTAAGTTTCTTATCTTCTTAAGTTGGATCAAGGAGCCCTTTTGGGAGAAGAATGAGGACCTTAAAGTGTGCAATACTTTTTACTACAAAGTTTATCAGATTTTTATTTCATGCATGTTTAGGGGTAGTTCACATGGTTTTTGATTTTTTACAAACATTCTCAAGGACTAGATACTTTGTTCTTCATCATATTATTTTGTAGTAGTATTGTCAAATATACTACATATGGGTGTGTAGATACACGTGAAATCATCATTAGACACTCGCGACATCGATCTTGTCTATGAGCTACACCAGCGACATCGATCTCTATATCTCACAAGTAAAATTTCTACTCACTTTACTCTACATTTCTTTCATACACGTGAAATCATCATTAGACATTCGCGACATCGATCTTGTCTATGAGCTACACCAGCGACATCGATCTCTATATCTCACAAGTAAAATTTCTACTCTACATTTCTTTCATACACCTTGTATGTCTCCATTGTCAATGGCCTTATTAGAAGCCACCTTGGTTGCATCAAAGGATCACTCAGGACTTTGCAGGTTGCATGATTACTTGCTTGGGTATTATCAGAAATGGCAGATAGTGATGCATTTTAGATCTTATCCGTGTCATAAGCTTGACAAGACCAACTACCCGTATGGTCCTATATGATGTGGCATGTATTGGTAGACCAACTACCCATATGGTTCTATATGATGTGGCATGTATTGGTAGCCAAAGGGCTATGGAATGTTATAGTTAGTACTAAGAAACATGATGGTTCCTATGATGAACATGCTATAGAAGAGGCACATCTATAAAAATAGACTTAGTTTCACATGGTACATTACTATAGGATAACATACCTCCTATATAAGAACAAATAAAGTGGGATGAAAGAGATGCACATGCACATGCATTTCTTGCTTTCTCACTCAAGAGGAGTATCATTCCTTACATTTAGTCATGTAGGACTATTAAACATGCTTGAGGTGCACCTGCATCATTATACCAAGTACATAATAAAGCATGTGTTGCTTATCTATGCAAGCAATTAGAATCAAGCAACATTTTTAACCATAGCAATAAAGTTCTTAAAGCACATAAAAACCTCTAATTTCTGTTTCAATGGATATACCCAGATATGTCTAGAATAATCATCAACAATGAATGAAAGATCCCTGCCCCCTCCGCGCAACGAATTTCGGGGTGCTAGCAATGCAAGTAGCACTTCTTACATAGGGAAGAGCCTCTCACTCCAGGGCCTCGCCCACCACGGATATCCGGAAAAAAGAATAATCCCTCGGTTCTTCCAAAACCAAACCCGAAAAAACTTCCCTCGCCCAGTAAACATAGGTGATTCCTCCAGGATATTTTATTCTAATGTAGTCAAGGTCTTACCTAACCAAACTGATCCGACCGAACCCGTAAGTCTCGTGGTCAGATCAAGGAAGAGACTTGCACTTGGATCATAGAGACCAACGCTTTTTTCCTCATCAAGAGGCACAACCATTGATTCTTTTCCATAGAACAAAGGTTATCTGGGATTTACTTCAACTATCGTAACTTAACAGAATTGAGTCTCATTTTAGGGATCCATCAGTCCTGCCTAACCCCATCCAATCCCACGGATTAGCCAACCGCCCAACCATTGTAGTGATAGGATCCATTTAGGAATTTGGTTATGTTTGCCCCGGGTACTAGGGAAAAGAGTTCCCAAACCCCTAGCTGGCACTTCAAACAAACTTCAAGATAGTCATACCACTTACACACCCAATATGAAATTGCCTGTTTCACAGATTTAGCTGTCTTTAAAACAATCTTTTAATGAAACCATAGTATCACTGATCATAATCCTCCAAAGAATCTAGCTTGAATTCTAATTTCTAATCATTCCTTCGTCGGTGTACCTATGGTATCATTGGCAACCAGAATGCTCACCACCTGTTCACTCAGGGGCCTTTTCAATAGTTCCTAACTCATAGTACCCGGAAATATAATCACATAAGAAAAATCCAGATGGACTCTCCGTTGAAGATTAGCAAGATCAACCAACAAATCCATATAAAAGAGCCATGGACTCATCCGTTGAAGATTAGCAAGATCAACCAACAAATCCATATAAAAGAGCCATGGACTCATCCGTTGGACTAGCAAGGCCAATCAACCAGATCCATGCCCGAGTTCAGATAGTGCTTCAGTCATATGCCGCTTCCTTGGTCCCTCATCCATTGTACCCAGAAGCTCCCCATTTAAATTGAACTGAGGCTGGTCAAGACCTTGGCTGACGACCTTGCTACGCGAGACATCCTCCATTGACTCTCCGTCAGCTATTGCAACTTTATCACTTAGGTCTCCACCACGACCTCATTCACAAGATGGTCAAAATGCTTCCCCAGCATTCTTGACATAAAACAATCATTTAAAAACAGATTTCATAAATTCAATTTCTAAATGAACTCCCATCTTTCCATATTGTTCCACATCATTTCTCGTTATTCCACATTCTTCTACATCAATTCACATTGCTTATTCCACATCCAGTCATATGTATTCCCATCGTCTTCATCCATTCTCATCCAATCACATCATATTACCCCTCATCATATCTATCCCCTCATCACATCTATCCCCTCATCACATCATGTCACATCCATCATACTCGTTTGCATCCCACATTCATTCACATCTCGTCAACGTCCATCCTCATCTTATCACATCTCGTTCACATCCATCCACATCACATCACATTTATTCCATCCACATTACATCACATTCACATCTATCCATATCACACCACATCCATTCATAGCTCATCACACTTATCCGTATCCAATCATTCATTCACATTCACGTCTATCCACATCCATCCATTCATTCACATCCACATCTATCCACATCCATCCATTCATTCACATGCACATCTATCCACATCCATCCATTCATTCACATGTACATCTATCACATCACATCTCATTCTCATCCATCTACATCACATCACATCTCATCCACATCCACTCACATCTCATCACATCACATTCACATTTTTAGAAAATAATATCACTTCACATTTTTTTGAATTAAAAAACCCTTCCACAATGTGGAAAAGGCGCCTACATCAAAGGTCCCCCTTTCCTTACCAAGGTGTCAAAAATGCATCGTTACTCCAAAATATCTCATTTTTTAAGTAATATCTCTTAATTTTTAACTAATAAACCTTGTACTCAGTCAACTCTTTATCTTATGTGAGCATTTACTCATTTTTGGCTATTTTCTTTTATTCTTTAGATTTATCTCATCCCAACACTTGGATTAATCCAATTGGCCCATTGGAACCTTAATTGGACCATAATCCAAATTTTTTTGAAAATGTAGACCCTTAGGCTAATTTCCCTTTCAATTAATTCCTTATGCACATTAGAAAGTTAATTTTGAACTTCTGTTTCAGGGGAATCCATTTTAGACACTAGAAGAATTCTTGTATCCAAAGATATCTCAATTTTGAACTATCTCTCTCTAGACATTTTCTCTCTCTAGGTCAAAACATGGTAAAACAAGATATTTCTTCTATTTCAGAGAGGGGAATAATTACAAGAATAGAAGGGGAGGTTCTTACACTTTTACACCTCAAAAGCTAGAGGAAGGAATCTTACATCCTACTGCACTTAAAACACGCGAGATGTCCTCATCTCGCAGCTGGGGAGGATAATCTCTTAGTTCTCTTTCTTCTTCTATTACTTCCAATGTTACTACCTTGGAAGTAGATGGCCAATTTGGGAACATCTCTCTTTGACTTCCCCTATTCTGAGGCGAAGGGCTTGTATTACTTTGGATTGAAACTGAGGGTTGATTAGAGGGTCTACCTCTGGGATTTCTCTTATTTTGACGGAAAGGAACCTGATTACTTTGGAAGGAAGGAGCTGGAGTTTGGAATCTTGGTCCCTAACTTCCCTACCCCAAAAACCTTGATCCAAAAGGAGGGCAATCCATACTACGATGTCCAATTCCTTGACAGCTATAGCATTTCACTTCTTTGTTCAAGGGTGGAACTTTTGAAGTTGAATTCCAGGGGATTGAGTTCTCGGAAAAGGACCTTTCTTCCATTCTCGAACTTCCCATATCCTGAGATTGAACTTGTTGTCTCTTAGGTGGTGGAAAGTTGGAATCACTTTTCGGAGCTAGAAATCGTTTGAAAGATGATGGTATTGACTTCGGCGGGACCTTGACAACAAAGGCCTTGGAGAAATCCTTCGCCATACATACGGCTTCAGCCATAGAAACTGGCTTGGCATTCTTCACCAGGGTATTCAAGGGTTCGTGCATTCCCCAAATGAACCTGGCCATCGGCTGTTCTTCATCCAGCGCTGGCGACTACTTGAGGAGGAGAGTGAATGCTTGGTGATACACTTCAATAATTCTGCTCCCCTGGGTTAACTCTAAGAATTTGTTCATCTTGGTTTCCAAAAAGCCGGGAGGACAGATTCTCTTCTTTAGGAAAATCTTGAGATCATTCCATGTCTGGGTGTTCTGATCCAGTCGGTTTGTCTCGGAGTGGTTTTTCAATACCACTTTAGCTGTTTCTACTATCTTCAGCCTTGCAAGAGCCATTTTACTCTTCTCATTGTACCCCCAGTGACATCGAAGTATTCTTCCATTGCTTCGATCCACTTCTCCACAACTTCTCCCAAGTTTTCCCCTTCACCCTTGTAAGGTCTAGGCTGCGATCTATGAAGAGCTTAACGAACATCTGAGTCAAGCTCTTCCATCGAGTTGGGGGTTAACATTCCTACCACGATGACCTCAATCCATGATCCTATCAATACAAAAATTCTTGTCAAGTCCCTTTTTCTCCATATTAACCAAGCCGCTCAGGTGAAAAGACCACTTTATTTATAATTCAAATCTGACTTTAGATCCAACTGATTCTGGGGTTCTTTATAGTTTGGTTAGCCCCCCATAGAATCCCAGGATAAAGATCCCTTCTACAAGAAGGTCATATAGAACTCATTATCAGAGAACAATTCATTCATATTCTTAACACAATAATGGTTCATCATACCGGAAATTCCATCTGAACATTCCTCCACGAGAATTTCAGTTATGCAAGTTCTCAATTTGTCATTCCTTAATTAGATCCAATGGGTCAAAGGTCAAATAGCAAAAATCTGTCAGCACAATCCGCTAATCTCATAGTGATCTGTCGAAGTCATAATCGTCATTCCTCCACGAGAATTTTAGTTATGCAAGTTCTCAATTTGTCATTCCTTAATTAGATCCAATGGGTCAAAGGTCAAACAGCAACAATCTGTCAACACAATCCGCTAATCTCATAGTGATCTGTCAAAGTCATAATCATCATTCCAGCTACTAACATCATCATTGGGATTCTCTCCATTCATCCTCATTGTGGCTTTGTTCAACTTATCTTCTTTCAACCAGAATTTAGAAATCATCATCTTTCAATCAAAATCCAAATCAATTCATCAATTCGCAACCAGAATTCTAAAATCATATCAATCAACATTCGAATTCATCATTTGGATAGCATTTTTGCTTATAATTTCAAGATCTTAGATTTACTCGTATATATTGCCAGTAAAGAGCTGCAGATATACTCATAGTATATACGGGAAATCATAGTCCTTGGAACTATAAGGTAAATACCATCATATCCAGGCCTCAAGCAAGTCAAGGATTCCACACAATTGCGGTACTTCCATCTAAAGACCCAATTTTCAATTTATGAATCTTCATTTTGAATATCAATTTGTATGAATTTCATCACACAATTACAATCTTTTACTAGTACATAAATTTTTGACATTTTTGGCTTCTCGGTTGTTCCACTTTAGCCCATTCGCTTTGATACCAGCTGAAAGATCCATGCCCCCCTCTGCGCAACGAATTTCGGGGTGCTAGCAGCGGAAGTAGCACTTTTTGTGCAGGGCAGATCATTTCACGCGGGGCCTCGCCACCTGGATATCCGAAAAAAAGACTAATCCCTCGGTTCTTCCAAAATCGAACCCGAAAAAACTTCCCTCGCCCAGCAAACATAGGCGATTCCTCCATGATATTTTATTCTAACGTAGTCAATGTCTTAACCAACCAAACTCATCCGCCGACCGAACCCGTAAGTCTCGTGGTTAGATCAAGGAAGAGACTTGCACTTGGATCATAGAGACCAACGCTTTTTTCCTCATCAAGAGGCACAGCCATTGATTCTTTTTCATCGTAGAACAAAGGTTATCCGAGATTTACTTCAACTATCATAACTTAACAGAATTGAGGCTCATTTTAGGGATCCATCAGTCTAGCCTAACCCCATCAGATCCCATGGGTTAGCCAACCGCCCAACCACTATAGTGATAGGATCCATTTAGGAATTTGGTTATGTTTTGCCACGGGTACCAGGAAAAGAGTTCCGTAGCTAGCGCTTCAAGCAAACTTCAAGATAGTCACACCACTTACACACCCAATATGAAATTGCCTATTTCACAGATTCAGCTATCTTTAAAACAATCTTTTAATGAAATTGTCTGTTTCACAAATTACCTGTTTCACAGATTCAGCTGAATCACATCATATTACATCTCATCACATCTATCCTCTCATCACATCACGTCACAACATATCCATTCATATGACATCACATCCATCTATATTCAGTTAGATCACATTCACATCTCACCACATCCATTCAAATACCATCACATCACATTCACATCCATTCACATGTCATCACATCCATTTGCATCACATTCACATCCATTCACATCTCATCACATCCACTCGCATCTCATCTCACAACCGTTCACATCTCATCACCTCACAACCGTTCACATCTCATCACAACCATTCACATCTCATCACACCCATTCACATCCATCACACCCGTTTGCATCCCACATTCATTCACATCTCATCACGTCCATCCTCATCTTATCACATCTCGTTCACATCCACCCACATCACATCACATTCATTCTCCCTCCACATTACATCACATTCTTATCTATCCATTCACACCACATCCATTTACAGCTCATCACATTTATCCGCATCGAATCATTCATTCACATTCACATCTACCCACATCACATCACATTCATTCCCTCCACATTACATCACATTCTTATCTATCCATATCACACCACATTCCCCCCACATCACATCACATTCATTCCCTCCACATTACATCACATTCTTATCTATCCATATCACACCACATCCATTCACAGCTCATCACATTTATCCGCATTGAATCATTCATTCACATTCACATCTATCCACATCCATCCATTCATTCACATGCACATCTATCCACATCCATCAATTCATTCACATGCACATCTATCACATCACATCTCATTCTCATCCATCTACATCACATCTCATTCTCATCCATCTACATCACATCACATCACATCTCATCACATCCACTCACATCTCATCACATCTTATCACATCACATTCACATCTTATCACATCACATTCACATCTCATCCACATCCACTCACATCTCATCACATCACATTCACATCTCTTCACATCTTATCACATCACAATCACAACTTATCACATCACATTCACATCTCATCCATCTACATCTCATCCACATCTCATCACATCAACTCACATCTCATCACATCACATTCACATCTATCACATCACATTCACATCTTATCCATGTACATCACATCACACCTAATCCACATCCACTTTTAGTACTGTTTTCTACTTTCGATATACGTACTTCTCATTGCCATCGAGGGAAATGATAACAAAGACATCATCCATGATGAAGAAATCTGTAAGCTCATCATAGTTATCAAATGTTGGAAACATGGCACCAGCATCATGTGCCATAGGTACAACATGCATTGGATGCTCAGGTGTTCTCACTCCCTCACTCCAAGGATCACACTCACCCTAATCACCATGTGTGCATGCTTCACAAAATCATGCAAACCATCATGTGAAGATAGTTTAGTCACCGGCTATACTGTGAGAGGTTCTCTAAATGGACTGAAAGCCCAAAGAGCATGGAACTATCTAGCAAATCGAATGCCACCAAGTGATCGACATTGCTACCATCCACATACTAAACATATCTCTTGATTATCCTTACATTATGTGAGGGATAAGAAGAGGTCACGCTACCATTCAAGTACCATGTACATTGTTAAATTTGCAGCAATGTGATGAGCTATGGTGGATCAAATGCTAGAATCAGCATCATTAACAAAGAGATTGGATGATAATTAAGATATGATTAGTGAGCAATTAAGCTTAATGTAGGCATGGATAATAAAAAACCAGCAAATTCTCATTAGGCCAAAGACTCAATTTATAGAGTTTGCATCCAAGCATCTAATCCCACTGATTTCTCCTTGATTCACTCCACCTCTTTTGCTTGATTCTCTCCACCTCTTCCCAGAATATCTCCACACCTCCTAAATATCCTCATGCTACCCTTTATTCTCTCCCAGTAGATACTTCTCACCTTTTAACAAGTTCTCTCACATTTACAGATTCTCTTTTATAGCCTCTTACCAAGGGCTTGTTCCCGCACACACCCTATTCACTTGTATATTTCAACACCTCCCCTGAAGTGAATACTCCTAGCACACTTGGACCCTATACCAAGTTTCCCTCTTACTTGATAGTCCACGACTAGCACACCTGGACCCTATACCAAGTTTCCTTCTTACGTGATAGTCCGCGACCAGCGCCTCAAGTCCCTAAACTCATAGTCCTTGACACTCTCTCTCTCTATGTGTCCAAGGCTACTACAAGTGCCCGTGACCTTGAATGAAGTGCTCACCCATACATCTACCACATGGCCTACATCATCGGTGGCTTAGAGGTGGTTTTACTCTGTTGGGGCAGGTTACATTGGGTTGTGGGGTTTCTCTTTCTCTCTCTCTCTCACCACAGAGATTTTCACATGGTCCCCCTTTCCTTACCAAGATGTCAAAAATGCATCGTTACTCCAAAATATCTCATTTTTCTAGTAATATCTCTTAATTTTTAACTAATAAACCTTGTACTCAGTCAACTCTTCATCTTATGTGAGCATTTACTCATTTCTGGGTATTTTCTTTTATTCTTTGGATTTATCTCATCCCAACACTTGGATTAATCCAATTGGCCCATTGGAACCTTAATTGGACCATAATCTAATTTTTTTTGAAAATGTAGACCCTTAAGCTAAGGTCCCTTATACCATTTTCAATTAATTCCTAATGCACATTGGAAAGTTAATTTTGAACTTCCGTTTCATGGGAATCCATTTTAGACACTAGGAGAATTCTTTGGTATCTAAAGATATCTCAATTTTGAATTACCTTTCTCTAGATATTTTGTCTCTCTAGGCCAAAATAGGGTAAAACAAGATATTTCTTCTATTTTAGAGAGGGAAAAAATTACAAGAACAGAAGGGGAGGTTCTTACACTTTTACACCTCAAAAGCTAGAGGGAGGAATCTTACATCCTACTGCACTTAAAACACGCGAGATGTCCTCATCTCGCCAGCTGGAGGATAATCTCTTAGTTCTCTTTCTTCTTCTATTACTTCCAGCGTTACTGCCTTGGAAGTAAATGGCCAATTTGGGAACATCTTCCCCTATTCTGATGCGAAGGGCTTGTATTACTTTGGATTGAAACTGAGGGTTGATTAGAGGGTCTACCTCTGGGATTTCTCTTATTTTGACGGAAAGGAACCTGATTACTTTGGAAGGAAGGAGCTGGAGTATGGAATCTTGGTCCCTGACTTCCCTACCCCAAAAACCTTGATCCAAAAGGAGTTGGGCAATCCATACTACGATGTCCAATTCTTTGACAGCTATAGCATTTCACTTCTTTGTTTAAGGGTGGAACTTCTGAAGTTGAATTCCAGAGGATTGAGTTCTCGGAAAAGGACCTTTCTTCCATTCTCAAACTTCCCGTATCCTGAGATTGAACTTGTTGTCTCTTAGGTGGTGGAAAGTTGGAATCACTTTTCGGAGCTAGAAATTGTTTGAAAGATGATGGTATTGACTTCGGCGGGACCTTGACAACAAAGGCCTTGGAGAAATCCATCGCCATACATACAGCTTCAGCCATAGAAACTGGCTTGGCATTCTTCACCAGGGTATTCAAGGGTTCGTGCATTCCCCAAATGAACCTGGCCATCAGCTGTTCTTCATCTTGCGATGGCAACTACTTGAGGAGGAGAGCGAATGCTTGGTGATACACTTCAATAATTCTGCTCCCCTGGGTTAACTCTAAGAATTTGTTCATCTTGGTTTCCAAAAACCCGGGAGGACAGATTCTCTTCTTTACGTAAATCTTGAGATCATTCCATGTCTGGGTGTCCGATCCAGACAGTTTGTCTCGCAGTGGTTTTTCCATACCACTTTAGATGTTTCTACTATCTTCAGCCTTGTAAGAGCCATTTTACTCTTCTCATTGTACCCCCAGTGACATCGAAGTATTCTTCCATTGCTTCGATCCACTTCTCCACAGCTTCTCCCAAGTTTTCCCCTTCACCCTTGAAAGGTCTAGGCTACGATCTATGAAGAGTTTTAGGAACATCCGGGTCAAGCTCTTCCATCTCTGACTGTAGATCCAACTGATTCTGGGATTCTTTATAGTTTGGTCAGTCCCCCATAGAATCTCGGGATAAAGATCCCTTCTACAAGAAGATCATACAGAACTCATTATCAGAGAACAATTCATTCATATTCTTAACACAATAATGGTCCATCATACCGGAAATTCCATCTGAACATTCCTCCACGAGAATTTCAGTTATGCAAATTCTCAATTTGTCATTCCTTAATTAGATCCAATGGGTCAAAGGTCAAACAGCAAACAATCTGTTCGCACAATCCGCTAATCTCATAGTGATCTGTCCGCACAATCCGCTAATCTCATAGTGATCTGTCGAAGTCATAATCGTCATTCCAGCTACTAACATCATCATTCGGATTCTCTCCATTCATCCTCATTGTGGCTTTGTTCAACTTATCTTCTCTTAACCAGAATTCAGAAATCATCATCTATCAATCAGAATCCAAATCAATTCATCAATTCTCAACGAGAATTCTAAAATCATATCAATCAACATTCAAATTCATCATTTGGATAGCATTTTTGCTTATAATATCAAGATCTTAGATTTACTCGTATATATTGCCAGTAAAGACCTGTAGATATACCTACAGTATATACGGGTAATCACAGTCCTTGGAACTATAAGGTAAATACCATCATATCTAGGCCTCAAGCAAGTCAGGGATTCCACACAATTGTGGTACTTCTATCTGAAGACCCAATTTCCAATTTATGAATCTTCATTCTGAATATCAATTTGTATGAATTTCATCACACAATTACAATCTTTTACTAGTATATAAATTTTTGGCGTTTTTGGCTTCTCGGTTGTTCCACTTTAGCCCATTCGCTTTGATACCAGCTGAAAGATCCCTGCCCCCCTCTGCGCAACGAATTCTGGGGTGATAGCAGCGGAAGTAGTACTTTTTGTGCAGGGCAAATCATTTCACGCGGGGCCTCGCCACCCACACGGATATCTGCAAAAAAGACTAATCCCTTGGTTCTTCCAAAATCGAACCCAAAAAAACTTCCCTCGCCCAGCAAACATAGGCGATTGCTCCATGATATTTTATTCTAACGTAGTCAATGTCTTAACCAACCAAACTCATCCGACCGAACCCGTAAGTCTCGTGGTTAGATCAAGGAAGAGACTTGCACTTGGATCATAGAGACCAACGCTTTTTTCCTCATCAAGAGGCACAGCTGCTGATTCTTTTTCGTAGAACAAAGGTTATCCGAGATTTACTTCAACTATCATAACTTAATGGAATTGAGGCTCATTTTAGGGATCCATCAGTAGTCCAGCCTAACCCCATCAGATCCCATGGGTTAGCCAACCTCCCAACCACTGTAGTGATAGGATCCATTTAGGAATTTGGTTATGTTTTGCCCCGGGTACTAGGGAAAAGAGTTCCGAGGCCCCCTAGCTAGCGCTTCAAGCAAACTTCAAGATAGTCACACCACTTACACATCCAATATGAAATTGCCTATTTCACAGATTCAGTTGTCTTTAAAACAATCTTTTAAAATGAAATTGCCTATTTCACAAATTACCTGTTTCACAGATTCAGCTGAATCACATCATATTACATCTCATCACATCTATCCCCTCATCACATCACGTCACAATGTATCCATTCATATGACATCACATCCATCTATATTCATTTAGATCACATTCACATCTCACCACATCCATTCAAATATCATCGCATCACATTCACATCCATTCACATCTCACCACATCCATTCAAATATCATCACATCCATTCACATCTCATCACATCCATTCGCATCACATTCACATCCATTCACATCTCATCACATCCACTCACATCTCATCACAACCATTCACATCTCATCACACCCATTCACATCCATCACACCCATTCACATCCATCACAACCATTCACATCTCATCACACCCATTCACATCCATCACACCCGTTTGCATCCCACATTCATTCACATCTCATCACGTCCATCCTCATCTTATCACATCTCGTGAACATCCACCCACATCATATCACATTCATTCCCTCCACATTACATCACATTCACATCTATCCATATCACACCCCATCCATTCACAGCTCATCACATTTATCTGCATCAAATCATTCATTCACATTCTTATCTATGCATTAGGAAGTGAATGGGGTCTTCTTGGGCCCTTTAATTTGCCCAAGCCTAATCAAGGTGATTAAGGAATAGCCAAATGGGAGGTTGCCATGTGGACTGAAATGTTGGGTTTGTAAGAGAGGTGTAAGAGTGGTCAAAGGGTGCACTTTTTCCCCCAAAAAGGGGGGGAGGCAATTTTACAATTTTCGGACCTCCATAACTTCTACATACAAGCTCCGATTTGAGCGGAGATTATAGATCCGTGATCTACGCATCAAGAGCTTTCCATAGATATGTTACATGATATGGTTTTGTCCACTAGATTTTAAATTCCATTTTCCCTCCAAAATTCAAATTTGAATAAAGTAGCCGTTTTGAAGCTTCTAATTAGAAAACGTTTCTTCTTAAGAGAAAAGGTTTGACTCCTTAAACTGCCAAATAAAAGGGCCCAAGAAGCCTTCCATTGAGGTCCTAATGCACATCCATCCATTCATTCATACGCACATCTATCCACATCCATCAATTCATTCACATGCACATCTATCACATCACATCTCATTCTCATCCATGTACATCACATCTCATTCTCATCCATCTACATCACATCACATCTCATCCACATCTCATCACATCCACTCACATCTCATCACATCACATTCACATCTCTTCACATCTTATCACATCACAATCACAACTTATCACATCTCATCCACATCTCATCACATCTACATCACATCACATCTCATCCATCTACATCACATCTCATTCTCATCCATCTACATCACATCACATCTCATCCACATCTCATCACATCAACTCACATCTCATCACATCACATTCACATCTATCACATCACATTCACATCTTATCCATCTACATCACATCACATCTCATCCACATCCACTTTTAGTACTGTTTTCTACTTTCGATATACTGATAGGACTTCTCTAAGTTTCTGCCAATTGCTTGGCCTAGTTAAAGGTACTTTTTCTTGATCCCATTGAATCTATGTATCAGAGTGTTGTTGAAGATTTAAAAAGGAAAAAGAAACCTTATCAGAATTGAATAGTAAAAACTCAGAAAGAGCATTTACGTAATGTATTTTCATTTCTTAAGCTTCATTAATGAGAATTAATTCTAAACTTTCGTTTACTCATTAGATCCTCGATCATCCTAGGGATTGCAGATTCTCTTTTCTCTTAATAAGAATTATCCAAGTTTTGATGAAGGATTTTTTTAACATTCTTTCTCAAATTTCTTAAGGAAGATATATTCAATATTTTCCTTTTTGAATAAAACATTCATGGGATTTACAAAAATTAATTTTACGTATATTTTCCAATAAAAATAATAATACACAAAATTTCACTTTTGATAAATACTCATAATTTGAATTATGCCAAAAATTCCTCTTTTACCATTTAATTACTTAGATCTCAAATATCACCCCACAACCCAATGTAACCTGTCCCAACAGAGTAAAACCACCTCTGAGCCACCGATGATGTAGGCCATATGGTAGATGTATGTGTGAGCACTTTAGTCAGGGTCACGAGCACTTACAGCAGTAAGTAGCCTTGGACACATAGAGAGAGAGTGTCACAAGGACTATGAGTTAGGGACTTGAGGAACTAGTCGGCGGGCTACCAAAGTAAGAGGGAAACTTGGTATGGGGTCCAGGTATGCTAGAATTATTCACTTTGAGGGGAGGTGTTGAAATATGCAAGTGAATGGGTGTGTGTGGGAACAAGCCCTTAGCAAGAGACTGTAAAAGGGAGTCTGTAATTGAGTGGATAGCAGTGAAAAGGTGAGAGGAATCTACTGATGAGAGAATCAAGGGTAGCATGAGTGAATATAGGGGTGTGGAAAGAGTCTAGGAAAAGGTGCCCCTATAGGAGTAGGACCAATTTGGCTCCCTTATTGATTTAGTTAAATCCAAGAGAGAGGAGATAAAAATATCGCATTTTTTTGAATTCAAAAACCCTTCCACACATGTGAAAAAGGCGCCTACCTTAAAGGTCCCCCTTTCCTTACCAAGGTGTTAGAAATGCATCATTACTCCAAAGTATCTCATTGTTTCAGTAATATCTCTTAATTTTTAACTAATAAACCTTGTACTCTGTCAACTCTTCATCTTATGTGAGCATTTACTCATTTTTGGATATTTTCTTTTATTCTTTGGATTTATCTCATCCCAACACTTGGATTAATCTAATTGGCCCATTGGAATCTTAATTGGACCATAATCTAATTTTTTTTGAAAATGTAGACCCTTAGGCTAAGGTTCCTTATACCATTTTCAATTAATTCCTAATGCACATTGGAAAGTTCATTGTGAACTTCTGTTTCAGGGGAATCCATTTTAGACACTAGGCAAATTTTTGTATCCAAAGATATCTCAATTTTGAATTATCTATCTCTAGACATTTTCTCTCTCTAGGCCAAAACAAGGTAAAACAAGATCTTTCTTCTATTTCAGAGAGGGGAACAATTACAAAAATAGAAGGGGAGGTTCTTACACCTTTACACCTCAAAATCTGGAGGGAGGAATCTTACCAATGAATGTGACAAAATAGAGGTAGAACCCAATAGATGGTGTCCTCATAGGACCACATACATCACTATGTATAAGCTATAATTTCTGGATAGATCTAGTTGAACCATCTTTGAGAAATGATTCACATTGCATTAAGAGAATTAAAGATGAATTTTGGGTCATTGTGCTATACATTGATGACATGCTGCTCACAAGCCGTGATAATGATCATATTTTAGCTAATCATATTTAAGCTTTTGTAGAGGTCTTTTGAAATGTCAGATTTTGGCTATATACACTATTATTTGGGAATTAAGTTTTGGCAATGTAATGATGGAATTGTTATGTTGCAGACACAATACATAAAGGCATTGTTGAAGAGATTCAATCTTGGAGAGAGACTACAACATATTGCTACACCTATGGAACCTGTTTTGTGACTTAGTCTTGAAGATGCAAGTGACCCTTTCAATGATGGCCTATATCAAGAAGCTATTTCATGTCTTATCTTCTTATTTAACACCAAGGTTGACATTCAGTATATGAGGTCTCCGTATTGAGCAGATTTATGCATAGCCCAGGTGTAAAGCATTGGTAGTCTTTTAAATGGGTTTCCTTTTACCTAAAGGGCACCAAGCACTTTGGGTTGTTTTATCCCAAGGGGTTAAATCACAGTTGTATACATTTACAGACTTACACTAGGTTGGGTGTTATGACACATGAGTATCCATGAGTGGTTTTTTATTTTGCCTTTAGTGATTCATGTATATCATGGCTCAGCAAGAAGCAATCCACTATGGCCACTTCTAGCTATGAAGCCAAGTACAAAGAAGTGTTTATAGCTATAGTTGAATGTTTTTGGCTTAGATGGCTTATTGGTTGATTTGGGAATTGGAGTAAGTCCTTAGCCACTACCATCTTTACTAACACTCAGAGCACTAGCTGGCTGCAAGGAATTAAGTTTTTCATGCTTGCATAAAGCACATTGAGGTGCATTATCATTATGTTAGGGAGAGATATTCCGTAGGGAAAATCATCTTAGCTTATTTGCCAACATGGTAGTTTTATTCTCAAAGGATCTCTCACGAGAGAATTTTGAAGCTTTGAACTTACTCCCTTTGGGGATTAGTCTAGGCTCCTTCTCATAGTCCAAATAGTCTAGCACATCTTGTAATTTTAGTGCCAGCTCACCTCTTGTTCACATCATCACTCTAATTTGGATGTTAACATGCTTCAATAAAGGTAGCCATGTTTACACACATGGGACATGTGTCCTTATAGATATTGAAATACGACACAAGCCCATTGTCATGCCACCTGTCCCATGTTTGCACATGGAATAAGTGTCATTGTAGATATTAACATATGGCATAAGTGTATTGGTCATGTGAATATATAGTAGGCTAAAGTTTATGTAGCCCCAAAATATTGTTTTAGGTTTTCCAAATTTTAAGGTTGATGATATGCACAAAGTATGTGAATCATGCTATCTTGTTAAGTAGGCCAAACATGCTAAGTTCCTGCATGTTATACATTCTGATGTGTATAGGGAGGACTGACCAATACTGCAATAATTTCAAGTTGCAAATACTATGTTATATTCTTAGATAATCACACTAGGAATATATAAGTTTACTTTATGAAGGAGAAAAGCGAGTTGTTAGTTCATTTTTAGAGATTTAAAGCCTTAGTTGAGGAGGAAAAAGGCATGCAAATCAAATTCCTAAGATCAAATAGTAGGGGAGAATAGAATGGTTGTACAATAATGGTCCTCACTTTGGGATCGTGTTATATGTAGATGGACACCATTGAGCCTTGAAATTGGGCTTTTGGTTCACATATTGTAACCAAATGTGCTCCGATGGTGACCAAACTTTGTAAGAGTGAGGGTGGGGTCCACATATACACACTTGCAAAGTTCGGTCACATCAAAGCACATTTGGATGCAATGTGCATGCCATTTGCTTAATTTTCTGTGTGTCATAGCCTTAAAGGAGGGACCTCTTGAAATTGGGCCCTTGGCTTGCACATTGTAATCAAATCTATTTGCATGGTGACTAAAATTTATAAGAGTGAGGGTGGGGTCCATAGATACACACTTTTTGCAAAGTTTGGTTCTCATCACCACATCGGAACACATTTGGACACCAAACAAATAGATCCGACAAGATGCAATGATAAAATATAGAAGAAAAACTACAATGAGAAAAATTGAGATACCAATAATATAATTAAAAAAATCTAAAGTACAACTCAGGATGATATCAAACTAATCATTAGCATCCTCTACAAATCTCAAAACATCTAATATGCTACCTAAGAGATTGAGCATTGCTTTTGCAACTTTAAAATCAATCAAGATGAGAGAAGATGTAGGCCTCACGATCAACTGTATACTATTGGAACTGAATGTATCTCCCATGCCTACAAACCTAATGAAAATAGTAGCCTGCCCATGACCATGCTATGTGCATCAAAGTGAACCCCATGACCATCCATGGCATCCTTGTTGAGAGTTATCTTTATCATAGAGCATCTCAAGAAATAATAGTCCATGTACTTCTCATTGCCATCCTCATTGCCATCGGGGGGAAATGATAACAAAGACATCATCCATGGTGAATAAATCTATAAGCTCATCATAGTTATCAAATGTTGGAAACATGGCACCAGCATCATGTGCCATAGGTACAACATGCATTGGATGCTCAGGTGTTCTCACTCGCTCACTCCAAGGATCACACTCACCCTAATCACCATGTGTGCATGCTTCACAAAATCATGCAAACCATCATGTGAAGATAGTTTAGTCACTGGCTATACTGTGAGAGGTTCTCTAAATGGAGTGAAAGCCCAAAGAGCATGGAACTATCTAGCAAATCAAATGCCACCAAGTGATCGTCAACATTGTTGCCATCCACATACCAAACATATCTCTTGATTATCCTTACATTATGTGAGGGATAAGAAGAGGTCACGCTACCATTCAAGTACCATGTACATTGTTAAATTTGCAGCAATGTGATGAGCTATTGGTGGATCAAATGCTAGAATCAACATCATTAACAAAGAGATTAGATGATAATTAAGACATGATTAGTGAGCAATTAAGCTTAATGTAGGCATGGATAATCAAAAACCAGCAAATTCTCATTAGGCTAAAGCCTCAATTTATAGAGTTTGCATCCAAGCATCTAATCCCACTGATTTCTCCTTGATTCACTCCACCTCTTTTGCTTGATTCTCTCCACCTCTTCCCAGAATATCTCCACACCTCCTAAATCTCCTCATGCTACCCTTTATTCTCTCCCAGTAGATACTTCTCACCTTTTAACAAGTTCTCTCATATTTACAGATTCTCTTTTATAGCCTCTTACCAAGGGCTTGTTCCCGCACACACCCTATTCACTTGTATATTTCAACACCTCCCCTCAAGTGAATACTGCTAGCACACTTGGACCCTATACCAAGTTTCCCTCTTACCACGACCAGTGCCTAGCACACCTCCCCTCAAGTGAATAATCCTAGCACACCTGGACCCTATACCAAGTTTCCTTCTTACTTGATAGTCTGTGACCAGTGCCTCAAGTCCCTAAACTCATAGTCCTTGACACACTCTCTCTCTATTTGTCCAAGGCTACTACAAGTGCCCCTGACCTTGAATAAAGTGCTCACCCATACATCTACCACATGGCCTACATCATCGGTGGCTTAGAGGTGGTTTTACTCTGTTGGGGCAGGTTACATTGGGTTGTGGGGTTTCTCTCTCTCTCTCTCTCTCTCTCTCTCTCTCTCTCTCTCTCTCTCTCACACACACACACACACACACACACACACACACAGAGATTTTCACATGGCTCCTCACTTCTTGGAGCCTCACATCTTCTCTTGTGTTTAGTCTTCTTGTTGTGGAAGCTTCACTTCACGCATCCATGTCTTCCTTCAATGCTTCCTCTAGCTCTTCTTCTCGGTGTTGATCCTCCTCTTGGAAAGAGATGTTCTTCTTCTTTCATGGCTGGCTTGATTGTCAGTTCTTTCTCCATGTGAGCAACATGTTTTAATGTATTGTTGATAGTTCTTTTGGGCTTTTGATGTTTATCTTGTGTCATTATGCAATGGAAACTCAAATCTATGCTGGAGGTCTTGCCTCTTGCCTTATTCTGGACAAGGGTAGTGTCTGATCCCATTTTTACAATGATGTAATGTGCCCAATACATAATGCATATAGCATTCATTCTTATGCACATTCCCAAATGCAACTCTACCTATAAATAACTTGAATTTGTGTGTGGGTTAAATTCAAGACGATGATTACCACAAATTTTTCAGCATAATTTTACCAGAATTACATTAAATCTGTACGGAATGGTTGGAGTATCAAACCATCTCCGAATTGCAATCTGAAGTTATAAGGATATGTATCAGATACCTAATGGTTAATTTGAACCCTCAATTGCACCAAAATATAGTGATTAGTGTTGATTAATCACTGATTAGCAAATTAATCCTCTATTTTGTGTACAAAAAACAGAGTATGCGGGGAGTCCAGATCTAAGGCCTTAGAGTTCAAATGAGCTCAAATCCTTTCAAGGCCGTCAATAGCAATCAGTCTTGTAGAGGATTGAGCCAAGAAACACAAGATTTGACCAAACATTGAATTCTTAATCTCTGTTTTGCCAAAGTCACCTGTAGATTTGATGAAGAGCTTGGATCTCACTGTAGACTTGATCAAAACAAAATCTATCTTCACCAGCTTGTAGAGCACCCTTGAAAACCCCTAGGGCCAAGAGGAATTAGAGCAATTTGATCTAGAGAAGAAGACATTTCACATTTTTTTGAATTAAAAAAACCCTTCCACACATGTGAAAAGGCGCCTACCTCAAAGGTCCCCCTTTCCTTACCAAGGTGTCAAAAATGCATCGTTACTCCAAAATATCTCATTTTTTTAGTAATATCTCTTAATTTTTAACTAATAAACCTTGTACTCAGTCAACTCTTTATCTTATGTGAGCATTTACTCATTTCTGGTTATTTTCTTTTATTCTTTGGATTTATCTCATCCCAACACTTGGATTAATCCAATTGGCCCATTGGAACCTTAATTGGACCATAATCCATTTTTTTAAAAAATGTAGACCATTAGGCTAAGGTCTCTTATACCATTTTCAATTAATTCCTAATGCACATTGGAAAGTTAATTTTGAACTTCTGTTTCAGGGAAATCCATTTTAGACACTAGGAGAATTCTTTTGTATCTAAAGATATCTCAATTTTGAATTACCTCTCTCTAGACATTTTGTCTCTCTAGGCCAAAACAGGATAAAACAAGATATTTCTTCTATTTTAGAGAGGGAAATAATTACAAGAAAAGAAGGGGAGGTTCTTACACTTTGACACCTTGAGGGAGGAATCTTACATTCTACTGCACTTAAAAAACGTGAGATGTCCTCATCTCGCCAGCTGGAGGATAATCTCTTAGTTCTCTTTCTTCTTCTATTACTTCCAGTGTTATTGCCTTGGAAGTAGATGGCCAATTTGGGAACATCTCTCTTTGACTTCCTCTATTTTGAGGTGAAGCGCTTGTATTACTTTGGATTGAAACTGAGGGTTGATTAGAGGGTCTACCTCTGGGATTTCTCTTATTTTAACGGAAAGGAACCTGATTACTTTGAAGGAAGGAGCTGGAGTCTAGAATCTTGGTCCCTGACTTCCCTACCCCAAAAACCTTGATCCAAAAGGAGTTGGGCAATCCATACTACGATGTCCAATTCCTTGACAGCTATAGCATTTCACTTCTTTGTTTAAGGGTGGAACTTTTGAAGTTGAATTCCAGGGGATTGAGTCCTGGGAAAAGGACCTTTCTTCCATTCTCGAACTTCCCATATCCTGAGATTGAACTTGTTGTCTCTTAGGTGGTGGAAAGTTGGAATCACTTTTCGGAGCTAGAAAAGTACCTTTCTTCCGTTCTCGAACTTCCCATATCCTGAGATTGAACTTGTTGTCTCTTAGGTGGTGGAAAGTTGGAATCACTTTTGAAAGATGATGGTATTGACTTCGGCGGGACCTTGACAACAAAGGCCTTAGAGAAATCCTTCGCCATACATACGGCTTCAGCCATAGAAACTGGCTTGGCATTCTTCACCAGGGTATTCAAGGGTTCGTGCATTCCCCAAATGAACCTGGCCCATCAACTGTTCTTCATCTAGCGATGGCGACTACTTGAGGAGGAGAGCGAATGCTTGGTGATACACTTCAATAATTCTGTTCCCCTGGGTTAACTCTAAGAATTTGTTCATCTTGGTTTCCAAAAAGCCAGGAGGACAGATTCTCTTCTTTAGGTAAATCTTGAGATCATTCCATGTCTTGGTGTCCGATCCAGACAGTTTGTCTCACAATGGTTTTTCAATACCACTTTAGCTGTTTCTACTATCTTCAGCCTTGCAAGAGCCATTTTACTCTTCTGATTGTACCCCTAGTGACATCGAAGTATTCTTCCATTGCTTCGATCCACTTCTCCACAGCATCTCCCAAGTTTTCCCCTTCACCCTTGAAAGGTCTAGGCTACGATCTATGAAGAGTTTTATGAACATCCGGGTCAAGCTCTTCCATCGAGTTGGGGGTTAACATTCCGACCACGGCGACCTTGATCCATGATCCTATCAATACGAAAATTCTTGTCAAGTCCCTTTTTCTCCATATTAACCAAGCCGCTCAGGTGAAAAGACCACTTTATTTATAATTCAAATCTGACTTTAGATCCAACTGATTCTGGGGTTCTTTATAGTTTGGTCAGTCCCCCATAGAATCCCAGGATAAAGATCCCTTCTACAAGAAGATCATACAGAACGCATTATCAGAGAACAATTCATTCATATTCTTAACACAATAATGGTCCATCATACTAGAAATTCCATCTGAACATTCCTCCACGAGAATTTCAGTTATGCAAGTTCTCAATTTGTCATTCCTTAATTAGATCCAATGGGTCAAAGGTCAAACAACAACAATCTGTGTCAGCACAATCCGCTAATCTCATAGTGATTTGTCGAAGTCATAATTGTCATTCCAGCTACTAACATCATCATCGGGATTCTCTCCATTCATCCTCATTGTGGCTTTGTTCAACTTATCTTCTTTCAACGAGAATTTAGAAATCATCATCTTTCAATCAGAATCCAAATCAATTCATCAATTCTCAACCAGAATTCTAAAATCATCTTTCAATCAGAATCCAAATCAATTCATCAATTCTCAACCAGAATTCTAAAATCATATCAATCAACATTCGAATTCATCATTTGGATAGCATTTTTGCTTATAATTTCAAGATCTTAGATTTACTCATATATATTGCCAGTAAAGAGCTGCAGATATACCCATAGTATACACGGGTAATCACAGTCCTTGGAACTATAACCTGTAAATACCATCATATCTAGGCCTCAAGCAAGTCAGGGATTCCACACAATTGCGGTACTTCCATCTGAAGACCCAATTTTCAATTTATGAATCTTCATTTTGAATATCAATTTGTATGAATTTCATCACACAATTACAATCTTTTACTAGTACATAAATTTTTGACATTTTTGGCTTCTCGGTTGTTCCACTTTAGCCCATTCACTTTGATACCAGCTGAAAGATCCCTGCCCCCCTCTGCGCAACGAATTCCGGGGTGCTAGCAGCGGAAGTAGCACTTTTTGTGTAGGGCAGATCATTTCACTCGGGGCCTCGCCACCCACGGATATCCGAAAAAAAGACTAATACCTTGGTTCTTCCAAAATCGAACCCGAAAAAACTTCCCTCGCCCAGCAAACATAGGCGATTCCTCCATGATATTTTATTCTAACGTAGTCAATGTCTTAACCAACCAAACTCATCCGACCGAACCCACCATAAGTCTCGTGGTTAGATCAAGGAAGAGACTTGCACTTGGATCATAGAGACCAACGCTTTTTTCCTCATCAAGAGGCACAGCCATTGATTCTTTTTCGTAAAACAAAGGTTATCCAAGATTTACTTCAACTATCGTAACTTAACAGAATTGAGTCTCATTTTAGGGATCCATCAGTCCAGCCTAACCCCATCAGATCCCATGGGTTAGCCAACCGCCCAACCACTGTAGTGATAGGATCCATTTAGGAATTTGGTTATGTTTTGCCCCAGGTACCAGGGAAAAGAGTTCTGAGGCCCCCTAGCTGGCGCTTCAAGAAAACTTCAAGATAGTCACACCACTTACACACCCAATATGAAATTGCCTATTTCACAGATTCAGTTGTCTTTAAAACAATCTTTTAATGAAATTGCATGTTTCACAAATTACTTGTTTCACAGATTCAGCTGAATCACATCATATTACATCTCATCACATCTATCCCCTCATCACATCACGTCACAACATATTCATTCATATGACATCATATCCATCTATATTCATTTAGATCACATTCACATCTCACCACATCCATTCAAATATCATCACATCACATTCACATCCATTCGCATCTCATCACATCACATTCACATCCATTCGCATCACATCCATTCGCATCACATCGCATGGGATCCATTCGCATCACATTGCATGGGATCCATTCGCATCTCATCGCATCCACATCGCATCCACATCGCATCCATTCGCATCACATCGCATCCATTCGCATCTCATCGCATCCATTCGCATCTCATCGCAACCATTCACATCTCATCACACCCATTTACGTCCATCACACCCGTTTGCATCCCACATTCATTCACATCTCATCACGTCCATCCTCATCTTATCACATCTCGTTCACATCCACCCACATCACATCACATTCATTCCCTCCACATTACATCACGTTCACATCTATCCATATCACACCACATCCATTCACAGCTCATCACATTTATCCATATCACACCACATCCATTCACAGCTCATCACATTTATCCGTATCGAATCATTCATTCACATTCACATCTATCCACATCCATCCATTCATTCACATGCACATCTATCCACATCCATCAATTCATTCACATGCACATCTATCACATCACATCTCATTCTCATCCATCTACATCACATCTCATTCTCATCCATCTACATCACATCACATCTCATCCACATCTCATCACATCCACTCACATCTCATCACATCTCTTCACATCTTATCACATCACAATCACAACTTATCACATCACATTCACATCTCATCCATCTACATCACATCACATCTCATCCACATCTCATCCATCTAAATCACATCACGTCTCATCCACATCTCATCACATCATATTCACATCTATCACATCACATTCACATCTCATCCATCTAAATCACATCACGTCTCATCCACATCTCATCACATCACATTCACATCTATCACATCACATTCACATCTTATCCATCTACATCACATCACATCTTATCCATCTACATCACATCACATCTCATCCACATCCACTTTTAGTACCGTTTTCTACTTTCGATATACTGATAGGACTTCTCTAAGTTTCTGCCAATTGCTTGGCCTAGTTAAAGGTACTTTTTCTCAATCCCATTGAATCTATGTATCAGAGTGTTGTTGAAGGTTTAAAAAGAAAAAAGAAACCTTATTAGAATTGAATAGTAAAAACTCAGAAAGAGCATTTACGTAATGTATTTTCATTCCTTAATCTTCATTAATGAGAATTAATTCTAAACTTCTATTTACTCATTAGATCCTTGATCCTCCTAGGGATTCCAGATTCTCTTTTCTCTTAATAAGAATTATCCAAGATTTGATGAAGGATTTTTTTAACATTCTTTCTCAAATTTCTTAAGGAAGATATATCCAAAGGCAAAGAAATACATCTTTATTGGTTATGTTATGGAACAGAAAGGTTATAGATGTTATAACCCTACCACTCGTGAGTGATGAGATGTGAGTAAGCAGAGATGTATTTGATAAGATGAGTAGTTGGTATGCACTAGTAGTGAAGGCAACAAAAGATGCAGATGTAAGAAGTGCTGATACTGAACCACATGTAGAGCAGCAATCACAGGTGCTTAGTGGACCTGCAGAGTCCTCTAGTAGTGGATCTAATGTTAGCCCATGGTCAAGCCCATGGTCAAGCAAGTTGAGGACAGATGTAGGTACACATGTATCATGCAAAGGAGGGAAGGAAAAGGTAGATCAACCTTTTGTGCCTGATATGTCAGCAGGTCACTCATATGTGGATGGTGACTCTAGCAGCTCTAAGAAGAGCCTTGATGAGGAGCATCTATGGTTATTCCTGGTGTAATGAGAAAGAGGACTATTTTAAGGACACCTGGTAGTGATCCATGTGTACATAGGTCTACGAGGGTTGACAAGTTGAGATATGATGGATATACAACCCATCATTATGCTTACATGGTTAAAGCAATACTAGATTTGGAGCCCACTTGTTTTGACCAGGCATGTGGAAATAAGAAATACGAAGATGCCATGAATGAGGAGATGGTAGCATTGGATTTAAATGCAACATGGGAGTTAGTGCCTTTGCCTAAGGAAAAGAAGGCAATTGGATGTAAGTTTGTGTATAAAGTCAAGCATAACGATGATGGTTTGGTGAGTGGGTATAAGGCAAGATTGGTGGCCAAAGGTTATGCGTAGACTTATGGCATTGACTATGAAGAGACATTCATTCCAGTTGCAAGAATGGCAACCGTGAGAGCTGTCTTTGCTATGGTTGCAGCAAAGAGTTGGTCTTTACATCAGATGGATGTAAAGAATGCCTTTTTTCATGGTGATTTGCAAGGAGAAGTTTACGTGATGCAACCACTAGGTTATGAGAGTGATGCACACCTAGATTTTATATGGAGGTTACGCAAAGTCTTGTATGGCTATGAGATCCCTGTTCCCACCGAGCAACAGATTCGGGGTACTAGCAGCGGAAGTAGCACTTCTCACGCGGGACAGGGTTCCCACATTCGCGGCCTCGTCCACCCCACGGATATCCGGACAAGAGACTAATCTGTCGGTTTTTCCAAAATCGGACTCGGAAAAACTTCCCTTACCCGGAAAGCACGGGCGATTCCACCAGGATAACTTTTTACTCTAACGTAGTCAAGACCATTACTAATCAAGCTGATCCGTTTGCACCTATAAAGGTACTCGTTTGGATCAAGGAAGAAACTTGCACTTGGATCATTGGAATCAAAGCTTTTTTCCCCATCAAGAGGCACAGCCGTTGATTCCTATCCATAGAACAATTACTATCTGGGATTTACTTTATCTATCGTAATAACAAAAATTGAGTCTCGATTTACGGATCCATCAGTCCAGCCTAACCCCATCCGATCCCATGGGTTAGCCAACCGCCCAACCACTGTAGTGATGGGATCCAATTTGGAATTTGGTTAGGTTTTGTCCCGGGTACCAAGGAAAAGAGTTCCAAGGCCCCCTAGCCGGTTCATGCAAACATAAAATTAGGCACATCACTTACACACCCACCAATATGAAATTGCCTTTTTCTTAGCATCAGCTAACTTTAAAACAATCCTTTAATGAAACCATAGTACCACTGATCACAGTCTTCCAAATTATTCGATTGATTCTCAAATTTCCCATCATTCCTTCATCAGAGTATCTATGGCATCATTGGCAACTAGAATGCTCACCACCTATCCACTCAGGGGCCTTTTCAATAGTTCCTAGCCCATGATACTCGGCAATATAATCACTTATAAAAATCAAGATGGACTCTCGTTGAAGATCAGCAAGCTCAACCAACAGATCCATAAAAAGAGCCATGGACTCATCCATTGAAGACTAGCAAGGTCAATCAACCAGATCCATGCGCGGTTTCAGAAAAACAACTCTTACTCCTTGTTCCAATATCTTCCTCGACGCACGCGTGGGTATCCTAGGCGACCGAGCACCGTATGGTCAGCACCCTCTAGGATCCTTCGCAGGTGACCTAGCGCTTCACTCATAGGCCGCTTCCTTGGTCCCTCATCCACCGTACCGGAAGCTCACCATTTTAATCGAACCGAGGCTGGTCAAGACCTCGGCCGACTTTGCTACGCGAGACGTCCTCCATTGACTCTCCATCAGTAGTTGCAACTTTATCAGTTAGGTCTCCACGACCTTAATCACAAGACGGTCAAAATGCTTCCCCAGCATTCTTGACATAAAACAACCATTTACAAAGAACATTTACAAACAGTTTACAAATACAGTTTCTATATTAACTCTCATTTTTCCACATTATCCCTCATTAATCCACATTACTTATTCCACATTCCATTTATATGTGTACTCATCCAATCACCTCATTTTCCATCACTTCAGATTCCTTCACATCACATATCATATATTCACATCCATATCCACATCCATACATCCACATCCACATCCACGTTCACATCCATACATCCACATCTACATGCTTATCTCCATTTTCACATCCTCATTTATACATCCACATCCCATATCCACATTCATACATACACATCCATATCCACATCCACATGCATACATCTATTATCACGTCCTCATTCATACATCCACATCCACATACATACATACATCCACATCCACATCCACATTCCCATTCACATATATACATCCACATCTACATGCACATTCACATCCATACATCCACATCTATATCGTCATTCACATCCATACATCCACATTCATGCATCCACATCTACATGCATACATCCATACATACACATCCACATTTACATCCATGCATCCACATCCACATCCTCATTCACGTTCACATCCATCCATACATCCATGCATACATCCACATTTACATCCATGCATACATCCACATCCACATCCACATCCACATCCACGTTCACATCCATACATCCACATCTACATCCATACATCCACATCTACATGCTTATCTCCATTTTCACATCCTCATTTATACATCCACATCCCATATCCACATTCATACATACACATCCATATCCACATCCACATGCATACATCCATTATCACGTCCTCATTCATACATCCACATCCACATTCCCATTCACATCTATACATCCACATCTACATGCACATTCGCATCCATACATCCACATCTATATCCTCATTCACATCCATACATCCACATTCATGCATCCACATCCACATGCATACATCCATACATACACATCCACATTTACATCCATGCATCCACATCCACATCCTCATTCACATCCATACATCCACATTCATGCATCCACATCTACATGCATACATCCATACATACCCATCCACATTCACATCCATATTCTCACCCTATCACAACCCATATACATCTTATCCCATCACATACACTTCTTACCTCATCCCATACACATCCTATCACTTCTTAACTCATCTTATCACATCCTAACTCATCTCATATGCATCTTATCATATCTTATCACTTCCCATATCTTTTATGCATACCTCTATGCATGAAATTCAATTATGCTAAAAGTAACACTTTTATAATAAAATAATCATCTCTTATGCATACCTCTATGCATGAAATTCAATTATGCTAAAAGTAACACTTTTATAATAAAATATTCATCTCTTATGCATGAAATTCAATTATGCTAAAAGTAACACTTTTATAATAAAATATTCATCTCTTATGCATACCTCTATGCATGAATTTCAATTATGCTAAAAGTAACACTTTTATAATAAAATATTCATCTCTTATGCATACCTCTATGCATGAAATTCAATTATGCTAAAAGTAACACTTTTATAATAAAATATTCATCTCTTATGCATACCTCTATGCATGAAATTCAATTATGCTAAAAGTAACACTTTTATAATAAATTATTCATCTCTTATGCATACCTCTATGCATGAAATTCAATTATGCTAAAAGTAACACTTTTATAATAAAATATTCATCTCTTATGCATACCTCTATGTATGAAATTCAATTATGCATAATATAAAAATCAATTTCTCTAGGATTACAATGAATATTTTTCAATTAATCTAGGATTATAATTCCTAGAATATGGTAGGAAGTCCTCTTTTTATGCTTTGAATGAATTTATTTTATGAGTAATTTTTATAAAATTTTTGCCATAGCTCCGTTTTGCTATGACTGATAAATCTCAATTTTTCTAAGGGATAAAGCTTATCTTTAAGAAAATAATTAGAATGATCCCTAATTGGATCATTAATCCCTAATGGATTGAATCATCAATATTCATGAAATACATAAACTAAAAGCATAGAAAAAAGCCATTAATTTGGCCTCAAGCATAGATTAATCTTGGATTAAGGAAAAGCTTTATGAAAAGCTTCATTTGGATTGAGAATGGGTCATGAGTATGACCATTTCTTGAGTGAGAGAGAGAAATTACATAAAAACCATTTGAATTAAGCATAAATGAAAATTTATGTAATTCTTAACTATCATTAATCAATTAACTTCAATAGCATTCATCAATTTATGTAACTCTTCACTACCATTCATCAATTAACTTCAATAGCATTCAAAAACCATTCCAATTAAGCTTCTCAAGCTTGAGAGGGGTTGAGAAGAGAGAAGCATTGAGAAATTATAGAAAAGATCAAAATTCACCATTTACCTTACAAATTGCTTGATTCTTTGTTCACGGTAGAGGCCCCCAACCAATCAATTGGTTAACACTAGTTTGGTACCAAAATAGGACACTTGAGTGTTCTTTTTTGGGGGTTGCGAAAAAAAAAATCAAACTCCTAATGTAGGCTTTAAAAACCAAAATGCTTCATTGGGCATGTAGAACATAACCCTATGCTTATGTAAAAAATGCTAAACATATAAAATGCCTTTTTATTTGGAAGTACATAAGCAACAAAGTAGCATATGTCTTGAAAATGAATATTTTTAAGGATTTTTTCAAATATGCAAGCATCATTATCTCAAAAAAAAACCAATGATATCAATAGCATTTTTCCCAAGATATTTTGATAGCATACATCAGTCCAAGGAGGTAGAAGTTCACCAAAAAAATCATTTTCCTTTCCTAGAATTTTTTCCAAAAAAGTTGCATAAAATCAGCAAAAGTAACGCGTATTATCAAAACTCGATCATGCCACTAAAAAATAATGTAGCCCTATCAATGAGAATGTTGATTATTGATTTTCATGCTTGAGATGAGATAAATAAGCCATAATTTGATGTGTATGACACTAACTTAGCCTCCACTTAAGTAGGTTCTTATCGCCTAGTTCTAAAAAAACTATAAAAAATAAAAATATAAAATTTGATCATCTTTTATCAAAAACTAATCATAACTATGCTTGCACAAGTAGTCTACACCTATAGTTACAACAAATAATGATCTTACACAGCTTTTTCCTTTGATGAAAATCAAAATTAGGCTCATAATTAGACATTTTATGTATTAAAAACAGGTTGCGCAAAAGGCCATGTATGAGAAGAGGCCCAAAAAGTGGCTCTAAAGTTTTGAAAAATTCAAAACAAAGTAGTATTTACTCTATATAACATGGGTGCACCTCAAGTTTTACATTATTAGCTTGCATATGAAAGGAGAAAAATTCATGCTCCACCTATATAAAAAACGTCATTTCAATATTAGCGAGTCAAAAATTTATCCAATAATTGTCGTTTGATGATTCCAGGATTTAGTTTACATCATGGGCTTTCCATCAAGCCAAGTTTCATGATCAAACTATGTCCCTTCTAAAAGTTATGTCTAAATTACTACTATTTTGAAAACAGTAAAAATCATGCGTTTTATCAGCATGTGTCTAAGAAAATTAAAATATTGCCTTGCAAAAGCTAAGAAAAGTGCAATTTAAAAAATCTCAAGGATTTTTTGGGTCTTGAGGAACATCTGTGGATGTTAAGCATTTCAAAACTCTTAATAGATTGCCCACAAAAATTCAAGAACTTTTCAAGACACTTTAGTGTCTCAGGACACTTAAGTGTCCAATTACAGAACTAGTGTTAATTAAGTATGTTGATGGAGCCACCAATGGGGATTGAAGAAAGAGGGAAGTTCCAATTTCTTCAATTTGGAGAGAATTTTAGAGAATAGTAGAAACTAGCATTATTTCAGCATAACTCTAGTATAGTAAAATTCTTCTCCTTTTTTCAAAGGACTCATGTTCTATTTATAGGAGAGGGAAGCTCTAACCAAAGCTAACTGAATTCTAGAATTTTTCAAATTCAGTTTGGTTGAATTTGGACTAGATTTGGACCTAGTTTGGTTACTTTTTGATTCGATTTGGTTCCATTTTGATTTGGTTTGGTTCAAGAGCGAGGAGAGATAAAAATATCACATTATTTTAGAGTTTAAAACTCATTCAAGCATGTGAAATATGCACCTCCTTTAAAGAATTCCCCTTCCTTACATATGTGTCAAAATGGAATCATTATACCCAAAATATCTCATATTTTTAATATTGCTCATAGTTTTTTACTAATAAACCTTGTACATTTTCAACTCTTCATCTTATATGAGCATTTACTCATTTTTGGATATCCAAAATATCTCATGTTTTTAATATTGCTCATAGTTTTTTACTAATAAACCTTGTACATATTCAACTCTTCATCTTATGTGAGCATTTACTCATTTTTGGATACTCAATTTATCGCATTTTTTTGATATTACTCATAGTTTTTTACTAATAAACCTTGTACATATTCAACTCTTCATCTTATGTGAGCATTTACTCATTTTTGGATACTCAATTTATCTCATTTTTTGATATTACTCATAGTTTTTTACTAATAAACCTTGTACATATTCAACTCTTCATCTTATTTGAGCATTTACTCATTTTTGAGTATCTTCTTTTACAAATTGGATTTATCTCCTCCCTACACATGGATTGATGCTATTGGCCCATAGGAACCTTAATTGGACCATAATCCAAAAATTTCTGAAAATCTAGACCCTTAGGCTAAGGTCCTTTATACCCATTTCCAATAAATTCCAATTGCACATTGGAAAGTTCTTTTTGAATTTCTGTTTTAGGGGAATTCATTTTAATAATATGAGAAATTTTTCTATCTAAAAATATTCAAAATCTGAATATTCTCTCTCTAGAATATTTTCTCTCTCTATGTCAAAATAGGCAGAGACAAGATCTTTTATATTTCTAAAGAGGGGATTGATTACAGGGGAAGATACTGGACATTTTAAGAGGCTGGGGAGGAATCTTACATTCTCTCCCACTTGAAAAACGCGAGATGTCCTCATCTCGCAAACTTGGGATAATTTCGCAAGATGCACGAACATGAGACTTAGTGAAAATTTTAATTAAGATTAACCACCAAATAAAAAAGTCTCAAAGAGAGTAAGGGTCAAGACAAGAACAAGATTTAAACTTTATTCATTCTTGGAAAATATACAGTAAAAATAAAAGAACTCTTTACACTTCCATAAGTCCGTCCATCATATGATCACAAAAGCAGCACTCACAAGCTGCGCACGTATAAGGTAACTCATCTATGGGAATAATTTTGTTGGTTATTGCCGCACCTATCTCAGTGGTATGAGGTGATCTAACAAAAGGACCTCTGAGAGGCAAGCCAAAAACGGGGTAAAGGCATATCTTCTAATGAGGAAGAAAACATGCCAGTAAGAAGACTCGCTCAAAAAAACCAAGATGCCTTGATCTCCTGACGTAGTAGTATCGGGGACCCAAACCCAAGGCTTCAAACCATGGCCAAGCGGACATTGTTACGAAAGTGCTGCTGACCCCAGGGTGTTACCCTAGTTATGTCTTGATAGGTCTGCCATTTGGTCTGAGCTACAGAAGTTCCCAAGTGAGGAAAAAGTGAGCGCTCATATTGTTCTATAAAATCTTTCTTCACAGACTCGCTTGCGTCTTGAAGGTGAGAAATCATCATGGATAAAACTAATTCCTGTTGCCAAGCCATGAAGGAGATTAAGAAGAAGGGAGATCGATGGAAGTAAGATTACTGTGAGCGACAGGTAAAAGTTACGACTTATATAAAGGAAGGAGCTAGCGTAACTTAGAAGCCAACGGTATCTTGCCCCTGAAGTTTTTCCGTCTTTCCATGATTTGGGTTTGGCACATATTTCTATGAAATACATTAAGAATTTTGAGATGAGGAGGTAAAAGAAGCTTGTAGGCTAAGTCACCTACTTTCATTGAATTCAGATATAAGGCTCACAATATCTGGGGGATAACTTCTTATACTCCCCAAGAGATAAAGAACTTCTTTTGGGCGGTACTTGAATGAAAACCAAAACCTTGGTATCCAAAACACCGATTTTCACTTCTAAACTCATTGTTCTGAATCCTTAAAACAGGCGTGACTCCTGAGAAGTATTCTAGGGAAAGGGTCTTCCTTTTTTTAAACAGAATCTTTCTTTTATTTTAGAGAGGGAATAATTATAAGATCAGAAAGGGAGATTCTTACTCCTGTATACCTCGAAGGCTGGGGAGGAATCTTACATTCTACCCCACTTAAAAAGTGCGAGATGTCCTCATCTCGCAAGGTAGAGGACAACTCTTTTTCTTAAGATCGAATTTTATTCTAGGGTTCCTTATATTCTGGCCAACCCAACAGAATACTGGGATAAATATCCCTTATATAGAACTCATCATTAAATAACAATTCATTCAGATCATATCATTCATATCTTTAACATGATAATGGTCCATTAGACCGAAAAATTTCCTTCTGAACATTCCTCCATGGGAATTTCAGTCAAGTAAGTTCTCAATTTGTCATCCCTTAACTTGATCTACCGGTCAAGTGTTAACAGTAGTAATCTGACAGCACAATCCACTAATCTCATAGTGATTTGCTGAATTCATTTATCATCATTCCAGTTATGAATATCATCACAGGGACTCGTCCCATTCATCCTCATTATGGTTTCGCTCAGGTTATTATATTTCAACTAAATTTCAGAAATCATCATTTCTCAATCAGAATCCAAATCAATTCATCAATTCTCAAAAACAGAATTAAAAATCATATCAACCACATTCGAAATCATCATCTGGATAGCATTAACACTTATAATTTCAAGTCTTAGATTTACTCGTATATACTATCAGTAAAGAGCTGCAGTTATACTCTCGGTATATACGGGTAGTCACGGCCCTTGGAATTATAAGGTAAATATCATCATGTCTAGGCCTCAAGCAAGTCAGGGATTCTATATAATTGCGGTACTTCATCTGAAGACCCAATTACTAATTTACGAATTTCAGTTTGAATGTCAAATTGTATGAATTATATCACACAATTACAACCTTTTTTTGTTTCTTTATAAATTTTTTGACATATTTGTTGTCTCAGTTGATCTTTAATGGCTCTGATACCAACTGTGAGATCCCTGCTCCCACCGAGCAACAGATTCGGGGTACTAGCAGCGGAAGTAGCACTTCTCGCGCGGGACAGGGGTCCCACATTCGGGGCCTCGTCCACCACGGATATCCAGACAAGAGACTAATCCGTCGGTTTTTCCAAAACCGGACTTGGAAAAACTTCCCTTACCCGGAAAGCACGGGCGATTCCACCAGGATAACTTTTTACTCTAACGTAGTCAAGACTATTACTGATCAAGCTGATCTGATCGCACCTATAAAGGTACTCGTTCGGATCAAGGAAGACACCTGCACTTGGATCATTGGAATCAACGCTTTTTTCCCCATCAAGAGGCACAGCCGTTGATTCCTATCCATAGAACAATTACTATCCGGGATTTACTTTATCTATCGTAATAACAAAAATTGAGTCTCGATTTACAGATCCATTAGTCCAGCCTAACCCCATCTGATCCCATGGGTTAGCCAACCGCCCAACCACTGTAGTGATGGGATCCAATTTGGAATTTGGTTAGGTTTTGTCCCGGGTACCAAGGAAAAGAGTTCCAAGGCCCCCTAGCCGGTTCATGCAAACATAAAATTAGGCACACCACTTACACACCCACTAATATGAAATTGCCTTTTTCTTAGCATCAGCTAACTTTAAAACAATCCTTTAATGAAACCATAGTACCACTGATCACAGTCTTCCAAATTATTCGATTGATTCTCAAATTTCCCATCATTCCTTCATCAGAGTATCTATGGCATCATTGGCAACTAGAATGCTCACCACCTGTCCACTCAGGGGCCTTTTCAATAGTTCCTAGCCCATGATACTCGGCAATATAATCACTTATAAAAATCAAGATGGACTCTCGTTGAAGATCAGCAAGATCAACCAACAGATCCATAAAAAGAGCCATGGACTCATCCATTGAAGACTAGCAAGGTCAATCAACCAGATCCATGCCCGGTTTCAGAAAAACAACTCTTACTCCTTGTTCCAATATCTTCCTCGACGCACGCGTGGGTATCCTAGGCGACCCAGAGCCCGAGCACCGTATGGTCAGCACCCTCTAGGATCCTTCGCAGGTGACCTAGCGCTTCACTCATAGGCTGCTTCCTTGGTCCCTCATCCACCGTACCGGAAGCTCACCATTTTAATCGAACCGAGGCTGGTCAAGACCTCGGTCGACTTTGCTACACGAGACGTCCTCCATTGACTCTCCATCACAGCAGTTGCAACTTTATCAGTTAGGTCTCCACGACCTTAATCACAAGACAGTCAAAATGCTTCCCCAGCATTCTTGACATAAAAACAGCCATTTACAAACAGCATTTACAAACAGCATTTACAAACAGTTTACAAATACAGTTTCTATATTAACTCTCATTTTTTCACATTATCCCTCATTAATCCACATTACTTATTCCACATTCCATTTATATGTGTACTCATCCAATCACCTCATTTTCCATCTCTTCACTTCAGATTCCTTCACATCACATATCATATATTCACATCCATATCCACATCCATACATCCACATCCACATCCACGTTCACATCCATACATCCACATCTACATGCTTATCTCCATTTTCACATCCTCATTTATACATCCACATCCCATATCCACATTCATACATACACATCCATATCCACATCCACATGCATACATCCATTATCACGTCCTCATTCATACATCCACATCCACATACATACATACATCCACATCCACATTCCCATTCACATCCATATCCACATCCACATGCATACATCCATTATCACGTCCTCATTCATACATCCACATCCACATACATACATACATCCACATCCACATTCCCATTCACATCTATACATCCACATCTACATACACATTCGCATCCATACATCCACATCTATATCCTCATTCACATCCATACATCCACATTCATGCATCCACATCTACATGCATACATCCATACATGCACATCCATATTTACATCCATGCGTCCACATCCACATCCACATACATACATACATCCACATCCACATTCCCATTCACATCTATACATCCACATCTACATACACATTCGCATCCATACATCCACATCTATATCCTCATTCACATCCATACATCCACATTCATGCATCCACATCTACATGCATACATCCATACATGCACATCCATATTTACATCCATGCATCCACATCCACATCCTCATTCACATCCATACATCCACATTCATGCATCCACATCTACATGCATACATCCATACATACCCATCCACATTCACATCCATATTCTCATCCTATCACAACCCATATACATCTTATCCCATCACATACACTTCTTACCTCATCCCATACACATCCTATCACTTCTTAACTCATCTTATCACATCCTAACTCATCTCATATGCATCTTATCATATCTTATCACTTCCCATATCTTTTATGCATACCTCTATGCATCAAATTCAATTATGCTAAAAGTAACACTTTTATAATAAAATAATCATCTCTTATGCATACCTCTATGCATGAAATTCAGTTATGCTAAAAGTAACACTTTTATAATAAAATATTCATCTCTTATGCATACCTCTATGCATGAAATTCAATTATGCTAAAAGTAACACTTTTATAATAAAATATTCATCTCTTATGCATACCTCTATGCATGAATTTCAATAATGCTAAAAGTAACACTTTTATAATAAAATATTCATCTCTTATGCATACCTCTATGCATGAAATTCAATTATGCTAAAATTAACACTTTTATAATAAAATATTCATCTATTATGCATACCTCTATGCATGAAATTTAATTATGCTAAAAGTAACACTTTTATAATAAAATATTCATCTCTTATGCATACCTCTATGCATGAAATTCAATTATGCTAAAAGTAACACTTTTATAATAAAATATTCATCTCTTATGCATACCTCTATGCATGAATTTCAATTATGCTAAAAGTAACACTTTTATAATAAAATATTCATCTCTTATACATACCTCTATGCATGAAATTCAATTATGCATAATATAAAAATCAATTTCTCTAGAATTACAATGAGTATCTTTCAATTAATCTAGGATGATAATTCCTAGAATATGGTAGGAAGTCCTCTTTTTATGCTTTGAATGAAATTATTTTATGAGTAATTTTTATAAAAATTTTGCCATAGCTCCGTTGCTATGACTGATAAATCTCAATTTTTCTAAGGGATAAAGCTTATCTTTAAGGAAATAATTAGAATGATCCCTAATTGGATCATTAATCCCTAATGGATTGAATCATCAATATTCATGAAATACATAAACTAAAAGCATAGAAAAAAGCCATTAATTTGGCCTCAAGCATAGATTAATCTTGGATTAAGGAAAAGCTTTATGAAAAGCTTCATTTGGATTGAGAATGGGTCATGAGTATGACCATTTCTTGAGTGAGAGAGAGAAATTACATAAAAACCATTTGAATTAAGCATAAATGGAAATTTATGTAATTCTTAACTATCATTAATCAATTAACTTCAATAGCATTCATCAATTTATGTAACTCTTCACTACCATTCATCAATTAACTTTAATAGCATTCAAAAACCATTTCAATTAAGCTTCTCAAGCTTGAGAGGGGTTGAGAAGAGAGAAGCATTGAGAAATTATAGAAAAGATCAAAATTCACCATTTACCTTACAAATTGCTTGATTCTTTGTTCACCGTAGAGGCCCCCAACCAATCAATTGGTTAAGTATGTTGATGGAGCCACCAATGGGGATTGAAGAAAAAGGGAAGTTCCAATTTCTTCAATTTGGAGAGAATTTTAGAGAATAGTAGAAACTAGCATTATTTCAGCATAACTCTAGTATAGTAAAATTCTTCTCCTTTTTTCAAAGGACTCATGTTCTATTTATAGGAGAGGGAAGCTCTAACCAAAGCTAACTAAATTCTAGAATTTTCCAAATTTAGTTTGGTTGAATTTGGACTAGATTTAGACCTAGTTTGGTTACATTTTGATTCGGTTTGGTTCCATGTTGATTTGGTTTGGTTCAAGAGAGAGGAGAGATAAAAATATCACATTATTTTAGAGTTTAAAACTCATTCAAGCATGTGAAATATGCACCTCCTTTAAAGAATTCCCCTTCCTTACATATGTGTCAAAATGGAATCATTATACCCAAAATATCTCATATTTTTAATATTGCTCATAGTTTTTTACTAATAAACCTTGTACATTTTCAACTCTTCATCTTATGTGAGCATTTACTCATTTTTGGATATCCAAAATATCTCATATTTTTAATATTGCTCATAGTTTTTTACTAATAAACCTTGTACATTTTCAACTCTTCATCTTATGTGAGCATTTACTCATTTTTGGATATCCAAAATATCTCATATTTTTAATATTGCTCATAGTTTTTTACTAATAAACCTTGTATATATTCAACTCTTCATCTTATGTGAGTATTTACTCATTTTTGGATACTCAATTTATCTCATTTTTTTCATATTACTCATAGTTTTTTACTAATAAACCTTGTACATATTCAACTCTTCATCTTATGTGAGCATTTACTCATTTTTGGATACTCAATTTATCTCATTTTTTTGATATTACTCATAGTTTTTTACTAGTAAACCTTGTACATATTCAACTCTTCATCTTATGTGAGCATTTACTCATTTTTGGGTATCTTCTTTTACAAATTGGATTTATCTCCTCCCTACACATGAATTGATGCTATTGGCCCATAGGAATCTTAATTGGACCATAATCCAAAAATTTCTGAAAATCTAGACCCTTAGGCTAAGGTCCTTTATACCCATTTCCAATAAATTCCAATTGCACATTGGAAAGTTCTTTTTGAATTTCTGTTTTAGGGGAATTCATTTTAATAATATGAGAAATTTTTCTATCTAAAAATATTCAAAATCTGAATATTCTCTCTCTAGAATATTTTCTCTCTCTATGTCAAAATAGGCAAACAAGATCTTTTATATTTCTAAAGAGGGGATTGACAGGGAAAGATGCTGGACATTTTAAGACGCTGGGGAGGAATCTTACAATGTCTTAAAGCAGCAAGCACCCAGAGCATGGTCAAACAAGATCAGGGAGTATCTTGTTTACCATTGGATTTCAGATATCCAATGTAGATTTTTCACTTCATGTGAAAAAGATAGATAGAGGGATCATGCTATTAGTCATCTATGTAGATGTCTCGATTATCACTGGTGATAATCGAGACATAGTGGGTAGCTTGATCTATTAGTAGTCATCTATGTAGATGTCTTGATTATCACTGGTGATAGTGATGTTGACATAGTGGGTAGCTTGATCTACATGAACATTACTAGACTAGACTTGAGTTATGTTGTTGGACTTGTGAGTCAGTTTATGCAGGCCCCTAGGAAGCCACACTTGGATGCGGCTAGATGGATTCTTAGGTACATAAAGTCCACAATTGATTATGGACTTTTCTATGAGGCTGGTATAGAGATACAACTATATGAGTACATAGATGCTAATTGGGCAAGTAGTTTTGTAGACAGAAGATCTACTAGTGGTTTATGTTCTCATTTGGGAGTGCTGCTAATTGGGTAGGTAGTTTTGTAGACAGAAGATCTACTAGTGGTTTATGTTCTCATTCGGGAGTGTTGCTATGAGTTGAAGCAGTAAGAAGCAGCTAACAGTTGCCTTGTCGAGTAGAGAGGCAGAGTACAGGGGTGCTCCTATGGCAGCTTGTGAGGTAGCTTGGTTTCAAAAACTACTTGGTGATATGGGTGAGCTTGTGGATAGGGCAGTTGTCATTTATTGTGATAACATGAGTATTATACAGTTGGCTAATAACCCAGTATACCATGCTATGGGTGGACATTGATTACCCGCCTGGGTGATAGCTTCCGCACTTATGTCACTAGCACGGTTGGTGCGATTATGGTTGATATGCCGTTAGTGGTGATAGGCTGTGTGATGGCCACTTTGGAGTACTAGAGTTATGGCATAGTTATAGCACCAGCTCATATAGTCGGGTTCACACTATAGACCGACTACTTTGTATGTTGTTGTAGGAGAGTGTACTTTCTCTCTTTAGGTTACTCCTCATGCACAGAGAACTAGGGACGTTTTGAGAATAATTGACGAGGTGTACAGAGGTCTACTCAGGTTTGATACCCTATTGATAGGTTGTAATATGTTAGAGATGATTGCCCTTGTATCTTCTCCAACTAGTAGTTCTACATTCTTCACCTTGCTCTCCATTAGTAGGACTATACCCTCTCCACACGTAGACTACTTTCTTACATGTATTTTTTCATTGGTCCCTTACCTAGCTATACCTATAGTGAATTCGGCCATTTGATACCTCTGACGGTCCATCATCTAAAGCTTAGCATTGCACCACCTACATTTTTTCCTTCCACACAACTCTCTTGTTCAAGAGTAGCTCGCATGTGCCTATGCTCTACTTTGTGGCTCAACCGTGCCACTGACCATCTAGAGCCGCCTAACTACTATGTGCACAATGAATCTCTTCTCCGCTTGTATTTCTTGGATGCACCTTCTCAACTTGATCCCACTGCCTCCCTTATGTGTGCAGCAACCACTTGCTCTAAGGTATCTCTTACTAGGTCAAAGTCTCTGTGGTGCTTTTCTACAACAATATTATATGTCAATCTACCCTATACTTCATGCTGAAAAGGAATTTTCCTGATAGTACTACAAGCATCATCATGAAGCATTTTGTCTTTGCAACAAGTATGCTCCCCCCCACACTTGACCATCATCAAGTCTGAGAATCTTGGAAACATCAATGCAAGAAGACTACATCAAATCATCATCAATGTTCACCCTAGTAGGGACTCTTTAAAACTTGCAAAATTTATCCTTTTCAATTTTGTATCAAGGGTTCTCTACTTGAGTTATCCCCCAAAATATGGGTCTATCATTTTGGATGTGGTTCCTTTTTGTAATTCTCTATAATTCTCTTTTACCTCTTCTTTGACTGAGGAGGGGTTGTCTATGGATAGACTGATGTAGGCATTATGTATGTCAAGCTCTTATATCAAGCCTAACATGAGAGTTTTAGGTGTTGGCATCATTGTGTTGTTTCTATCATATGATTGCAGTCAAGAGCCCAAATCATCGTCTCTCTCTTAGATGACACTCTAGTTTTTTGGGTATTTTGGAGTCTAGTACATCTAGTGGTACGAACACCTTCTAAGGTGTGAACAACCCTTTAGGTCTAGGTTAACAGATAAGACTTGATGCCTATAAAAGCACATTGGGGTGCTTATTCATGAACATGAGTGTAGAGGGTAAAGAAGCCCTCTACAAGACTATGCTCTTACACAAATATAAAGATGAAGATAGAGATAAAGACACAAGAAGATAGAGATAAAGACACAAGAAGCATACACAGAGCCATACATCCCAAGCCATAACTGTATTAAGAAACTGAATACCCATTGATAATACAATGAACGAGCCCCTTATTTTATAGGACTTGTGCACACCTCTTCATATCCCATAAGTAACACTCGTGCATGCCCCTTCACTTCTCCCCATGATAGCCTAAGGTTCAATTACCCTTAATATTACCCATGGCACATTCCCGCATATGCTTGCGGTGTACGGCCATAGCCATAACACTTGGCACGCACGGTGGACATGTGCGAACCCACTGTGTCCAAGAAGTCAAATGCCTTATGTGCGAGTGTGCTTTTACAAAAGTGTACATCTCATTTTAGGCATAGCCGAGGCAGAGGACCTCAAGTGCATGAATAGGTAGGGTAAGGTATGAAGCACTTGATGAAGCTCTAGCAACCGATACATAATCCATCATGTTCTTCTTTGCCGCATCAGCGCAACAAGCTGCAAAGCGCCCCTCCATGAATCAAAGGTCAGATCTAGGCACAACATCCGCCGATGGCGTGCAAAGGGACGTCCATCACTCAAGCACGCACACACTACCACTGTAGGTGTGGCCCCTCCTTCTCTGCCATCTTTGCCTGCTAGGCTTGCTGCTCAAAAATTGCTTGCTCTGCATAGGATATCTTTGCACATCACCACACTGCTATGAAGGGAAATGATAACACGCCAAGGTTGCCGCATAACAAGGTTAACTGAAGATTTGTCTTCATGCTAATTAGAGAGCACTTTGATCCCCACAGTGGCACCTGGTGCATGTGTTCGCTAGATGCTGACAAACTAAAATGCCGCCTCTGAACCCTTGTCTGGAGTCAGAGGAATATGGACTGCAACCACCACTAGTGCAAAAGCCTCTTGCGTGTTCTAGGTCACAGCCTCTTTTAGGTTCTGGTTGTTGCTCCAATCCTCATCTCCGCAAACCGCAACAATGCACCATAAGCATAGCACACCATAATCAAAGTAAGCATCGGGACACTCGGTGCCCTATATTCAACCTCGACTGCATCAGCACTCAGTGCCTTTTGCTATATAGAGCCGCCACACACTTGGAAACTACATCGCAGAGAAGGCACCATTGTTTTATGTCTTGCTACACCAGCCGCTCCATATTTTCCCAAGCACACACACGGGCTGCTACCTTCTTTACCCATAGGCTTGCACACCCTTGTATGCACACACATATGCATGCTTGCTGCCTCAGGTTCTTACAGTACATCATTGCAACCAGTGTGTGACCGCCTGCACAAACATGGGCCTAAATGGCAGCAGCAAGACATTCACTTCTTCACCATCACCAAAAAAGGCAAGTGCAATTCAACTTCATGGTCGCCATGTGTAGAGGGTAAAGAAGCCTTCTACAAGACTATGCTCTTACACAAATATAAAGATGAAGATAGAGAGAAAGACATAAGAAGCATACACAGAGCCATACAACCCAAGCCATAACTATATTAAGAAATTGAATACCCGTTTTGATAATACAATGAAAGAGCCCCTTATTTTATAGGACTTGTGCACACCTCTTCATATCCCATAAGTGACACTTGTGCATGCCCCTTCACTTCTCCCCATGAAAGCCTAAGGTTCAATTACCCTTAATATTACCCATGGCACATTCCCGCATATGCTTGCGGTGTACGGCCATAGCTGTAACAATGAGTATCATTTGAGTTGTGTGAACTTTCTCTCTCTTGGCTTGAGTATTTCATCTCTCTCTCCCTCTTACTTTCTCTCTATCTATTTATCTTGTACATCCACTTAAACCATCTTCTCTATCCTTGCTTCATCTCCATTTCCATGGCTATCTTAAAATTTTAAATTAAAATACCCCCTTCATTTCAACTCACGTGGTATACTTACATATTTTTAGGTAAACTGCCCGAGTTAACCTCATATGCCAACTTCATGGTGTATCCCAGACCATCCACACCTCTGTAAACTGGTAGCAACTTCACTACCAACCTAGGTGATGTGAGATAACAATCACCATTAGTAAGGGGCATATGTTTACCACATCATAGGTTAGCATGTTTTCACTTGCTTGATCTACCATAAAATGATTTTCCATCTTACCTACTCAAATGGGCACTTATATTTTGTAAGACGGAACTAGAACATATAAGGCATCCTTACCATATGATTAATGCCAAATAGGGAAGTCAATAAATTTTTGTACATACTTGCTTTTGTGGCTAGAACTAGTGCTCCAAGACTATTTTTAAGTTTTATACCACCTAGTGTGAAAACTAGTCACTTGTATAATTTTTGACATTGAGTAATGCGTATTCATTTCATTGAGCTCTTGCCTTCTCTACTTCTTCTTGCATGTTTTCTATTGAACTTTACCCACCTTTTGTGAAGAAGAAGTTCCACAAAGGCCATCTCCTTCTTGCCTCCATTAGGCAGGGGAAGCTCTACCTTCACCCCCTTATAGCAAAGGAGTGATAATAGAGTGAGGATACGATGGCTAGCACATCCATATTGCATTGTGACTTGAAGGCATGGCCCAACAATTGATGATTCATGAGGGCTTAGGTAAGCTCTAACCTTGAATATATTTGATGTAGGTTTAATGTAGCTTCACTTACCTAACTTGCCAAAGTGCTTTGCCATCTTACCCATTCAAATGAGAACCTATCTTTTATAAGACGGAGTTGAAACATATAAAGTTGGCTTACCATGAGCTTAATTTCAAATAGGGAAGTCATTAACTTCATGTACATAGCCAATTTTGACTAGAACTAGTGGCTCGAGAGTATTTTTAAGTTTTTCTTAACATACTGTGAAAGCTAATCACTTATATATAAGCCATTTTTGACATTGAGCAATACACATTCATTCCCTTATAATAGAGTGCATGTGAGCCCTTCTCTTTACTCTTTCTTGCATGTATGGTATTATGTTGTTGAACCTTACTTGCATGTATGGTATTAAATTTTGCTTTGCATGTATGGTATTGAATCTTTCTTGCATGTATGCAATCAAATCTTGTTTGCATGTGGGGACATTACAACTTGAAGACAAGACCCAATGACACATGATTAAGGCAAGCTCTTGACTTGAACACACGATTTTATGTCATTGTAGCCATTTCTAGATTGTGAGATATGTGTTTTGGATCCAACTCCCATCATAGGGTGGACAACTTGTTGATATGAGAAATCCTATGATCTTTCTACATCTAGTATACTTATCACAATGTTTCCTTCTCTTAATATTTCTTGGAGTTAGGAGGTGATTGGTTGGCACACTCTGGTAAATGTTATAGAGGCTTCATCTTGTTGCAGCTTTGGGAGTTAAAATTAATCACCTTTCTTTCATGATGAGAAACTTGGTGGACACCCGCGATGTTAGCTATGATAAGCTTACATATGGTAGTATGTTGGGTTTTGGAAATTAATTTTCTATCGTAGGACATATTTTATTCTAAGTTATACCTTGAGTGATCCTAGAGTTAGCTTGAGGGGCTCCATTGGTGCAAAATCTAGGATTGTTTAAGGGAATGAAACTACTTGGTTACCCATTGGAATCTTGTCCCACCTTTGTCTATAGTATGAGTGATTTTCTATTTCTATCACACCTTTGCTGTAGTATGATTTATTGTTTTTCATGTAGATTTGGCAATGATGCCATCAACCCTCTTTCAAGAAGTACTCATTCACCATCATGATAGAGGGCTTGTGGAACAAAACATAGCAACACCTTTAATCTCCATAGCTTTGGTATCAAATAAGGTTACACACGCTTGAGTTTCCATAAGTGGGGTTCCAATTTTATAGTCACACAAGACATGAGGTTGTGACTAGTACCTATGTTACAAAGTGCAAGCACTTAACTGATGTTATTATTTTGCTGAATGTTGATTATCACTCTAGGTCACACTATTACTAAGTTATCATCCTTACAGTCTTGAATTAATTCCATATTTACTTTAAGAGGGGCTTTCCATGAAGTATCTCTTCCTTGGTTTTAGCGCTCTTATTGAGCTTTCCATTTGAGTTCAAGATCTTGTTTCTTTTACTCTTTTTTCTTATGGATTTGGAACAACATATTCTTGATTAAATGATTTGCTATCAAAATAGCCTTTCATTTCCACACAATCCAAGGTTTTGATCCTCACCAATCTCGGTGGTGTTAGATTTAGTGACTCTAAACTTGGGGTCAAGTCATTTGTATTTCAACTTGTGTTTCTCATTTTACTCACTATATTAAGACCATGTCTCCTTTGTTATGATTTCAAATTAAGACCATGTTTGCTTGCCTTTCAAATTGTTGTCAATAAACCATTGCTCACACGTTAGTTTCTCAAAGAACATTCCATGAAAATCTTTAAATCTTGTTTCATTGAACTTCTCAAGGGATACTTGTCTCTCTAAAAGAGCATTTTTTATTTGACATTCCTTAACAACAACATCGAGATTATGCACAATGCACTCTATTGGCATATACTCCTTTGTTATGATTTCCCTGTCCTTTAAATTGTTAAATTCTCACCTGTTAGTTTCTCAAAAACCATTCTATGATCAGAGCTCTCAATCTAGTTTCATTGAACTTATAATCCTCCCTTCCTAAGGTCATTCAGCTACCTAGGATAGGGGGGGGGGATGGATTGATCAGAGAGTGGAGTTCTCAGGGCTATCGAACCAGTGCTTCATTTGCAGGTAGGTCGGTCATCTGGCCAAGGCCTGCCCTCGCAGGAGACCCCGACCCTCACCACAGCAGCAGGCCCCTGATGGCCCGCCCATAGATACGGCTCGGTAGGCTGCCTCCGGGACACCTGCTCAGGCCACAGAGACCTCGGAGTGGCAGCCTGGATAGGGGCGCCGCCGAGGGAGACAGCTGCAACAGCACGCTCAGAGATCGCTGCAGCAGCAGCCACAGCCTCAGCCTCACTGGGTTCCTGTGAGGAATAGCTTTGCTCCCCTCCAGCAGGAGACCCCTACGGCGACGACTGAGGACCAGGAGATGCCAGCACCCCCTCCTTCACCCCCCCACCCCCGTCCCCTCCCACCGCCTCGCTTCCACCTTTGCCTCCTCCCGTCCCCGCTCCGGTTTCGGCAGAAAGCAGCTCCCTCTCCACCCCCCTCGCCCCCCCCTCCTCCCCCCCCTGCCCGCCTCACCTTCCCGGGAGGCCCGGGCAGTCCCCTGGCGTTCACCTACAGTCCGGAGGGCGCTGAGCACCGACCTCGCTCGAGCACCATAGAGGAGACCTACCATGCTGATTCGGGCTTCACAGATATCATCTATCTGCAGCAGTTGGCTGAGTCGCCTCGGCATTAGATAGCGCTCAGAAGCTTTTGACTATGCTTTCACATGGCTTTTTGGAGCAAAGGGCCCCCATGAGCCAGCACCCATCCGAGTTCATGTAGTGATACCTCCGGCCTGCGGGGAGGAGGCACTTGATTCAGCGGTGGCCTTCTCGTTCCCTCTATGTGGCCCTTGCGACCGGGAGTGGACTCTAGAGCTCGCTCTTAGCACTTTGAAGACTCAGGCAGTTGAGTTTTCATCATGTGAGCGATCTAGAGGTGACAGATGTGATAGGCCGACTATGGGAGTTGGCTCATTTTTTCTTGGATCCCGGGAGTGTGGATGCCTCCGGGATTTGTCATTTGGTCGTTCGCATAGTGGCAGACTTGACATGAGTAGGTATGACCTTTTTTTTTCGAGAAAAGATCCTTTCATTAGTTATATAAAAACGCCCATAGGGCTACAAAAAGATCTCTCCTGCTCATAAGAGAAACAAAGCAGTGAATACAGCAAGGCAGCCCGGGAGACTCTCCCTAGCTGCTGCAAAATACAAGCATCAGTACAAAGGACCGAGGGGCTAACTCATACAATAGGGGGGAAAAGCCAAATAGGTGGCCTGTAATGCCAACGGGGGGATCCCGTGTGTAAGGTATAGAAGGGGCCGCTGCACGCCAGGTGGTGTGGAAAGCCTGGCGCCGCAAGATCGCCTCATCCGAGTCGCCCCGGCGGATGCGGTCATACTGTCCTCGTAGGGTGTAGATCAACTCCTACCAAATCCCTCGTACAGTCTCTGCTGGTGACTCCAATCTCCCCTCAAAGGTCGTGAAACACTGGGCCCTCCAGGTGAACCAGCAGATGGTGAGGCTGCTGAGGAGCTCCCATCGTAAATCCCTCTCCTGTGTCCAGCTCTGGCGGACGAGAAATCTGGTGTCGGAACCAGGCGAGGCTGGCCCCTAATGAATCTGATGGCCTGACTGTCCTGCTCCATCTCATAACCCATAGCAGGCCCTGACGAAGTCGACCAAGCAGCGGCACCCCACATAAACATACCCTCTAGAGGGAGGGGGGCCAGAATACACAGCATCCGTAGCCAAATCTGCTGCGCCTGAGGGCAATCCCAAAGGCAATGTCTCTGTGTCTCCATAGGGTGGCCGCATCAGACGCAGGCCACCGGAAGACCGCTGTAAACAAGCCAGGTGCCAACTGTTTGAAAAGATGCAGGGGGGAAGAGAGCTTGAGCTCTTGCAAGCACACACACACACACACAAAACCCTAATAGAGAACACACAAGGTGAGAGGCTGAAAATCTTCTTCTTCTCTACTCAACACTCAACACACCATATACAAGAATAAGAGTACACATAATATGAAAGGTACTCAACCAATACATACACGGGTTCTCTATAGTGTGAACCCGACTAAATGAGCTGGCGCTATAACTATGCCAGTCTCTAGAATGGCTGTCACACAGCCTGTCATCCCACTGGCCGCATATCTCCCATGATCTCACCAACCATGCCAGTGGTGTAAGTGTGGGCCTATCCCCTAGGCGGGTCATCAGTGTCCACCGCCTCACTAGACGAGCTCGATATCTCAACACTCCCCCTCGAGCTCAACTCCATCTCATGTACACCAAGCGAAGCCCTGAATCTGCGGAGCTTCTCTGTACCCAATGCTTTGGTGAAGATGTCAGCTACCTGATCCTCTGTGCTGACATAAACAAGGTCAAGGTCTCCTGCCAAGACCTTCTCTCTGATGAAGTGGTAGTGGACCTCTATATGCTTCGTACGAGCATGAAAGACTGGGTTCGTGGCCAACTGTATACTGCTAATGTTGTCACAGAAAATGACAACTTGTCTATCCACTGATAGACCCAAATCTGCAAGTAGCTTTCTCAACCAAGCTACCTCACATGCTGCCATAGCAGCTTCTCTGAACTCGGCCTCTGTACTCGATAGAGCAACCGTAGGCTGCTTCTTGCTGCTCCAAGTCACAGCAGCACTCCCCAAAGAAAACATGAATCCACTGGTAGATCTTCTATCTGAGATACTACCAGCCCAATCAGCATCTGTGTACCTATGTACACAGATCTCTGTCCCAGTCTCATAGAATAGTCCACAATGCAAAGTAGACTTCACATACCTCAGTATGCGTCTCACTGCATCCAAATGCGGTTTTCGTGGAACCTGCATAAACTGACTCACCAACCCAACAGCATAGCTCAAATCTGGTTTGGTGATCGTCATATAGATCAAGCTTCCTACTATGCGCCTGTACATAGTAGGATCCTCCAAGATCTCTCCTGAATCTGCACTCAACTTGCCATTCTGATCCAATGGCACAGAAATAGGCTTACAGCCTATCATACCATACTTGGACAACATGTCCAAGCCATACTATCTCTGCAGTAATCCAATACCATGTGGTGACCTAATCACCTCAATGCCCAAGAAATATCTGAGCTCCCCCAGATCCTTCATCTCAAACTTCTGTCTTAGCAAGATCTTTACATCAAAGATCTCTGCATCATGGTCCCCCGTAATGATGATCAAGTCATCTACATAGATGACAACAAGCACAACTCCTCTATCACCATGTCTCACATACAGCGAGAAATCTGCATTGGCTACATGAAAGCCAATAGTGACAAGATATTTAGAAATCTTGTCAGACCATGCTCTTGGTGCTTGCTTTAAGCCATATAAGGCTTTCTTCAACCTGCAAACATGCTCGGGGTGACCCACATCCTCATAGCCAGGTGGCTGCAACATATACACCTCTTCTTGCAAATCCCCATGCAAGAATGCATTCTTTACATCCATCTGATGTAAAGACCATTGCTTTGACGCAGCCACTGCTATCACAACTCTCACCGTTGCCATCTTGGCAACTGGGCTGAAAGTTTCCTCATAATCAATCCCATATGTCTGCGCGTATCCTTTGGCTACCAATCTAGCCTTGTACCTGTTTATGCTTCCATCACTGTTATGTTTAACTTTGTACACCCACTTGCATCCAATGGCTTTCTTGCCTTCAGGCAATTGCACTAAATCCCAAGTTTCATTTCCATATAGTGCATCCATCTCCTCATCCATGGCTTTCTCCCAATACACATTTCCAACAGCCTCATCAATGCATGTGGGCTCAACAACCTGCACAACCTTTGCCATATATGCATAGTGATGTGCCACATAACCATCATAGGTAAATCTCTGCACAGGATTTTTCACTCTCCCAGATCTTCGCAGCTTCTCATTCATGGCTTCCATAGCCTTCTTTACACCAGGTGTTCTCATAGAGCTGGGATCCCAAGCTCCTCATCAAGACTCATATCTGAGCCACTAGACTCTCCATCAACATGAGAATGCCCTGCAGAAATGTCAGGCATACAAGGGGCTCAACCACTTTCTCTTTTCCTTTACGTGATGTAGTAATCACATTTGCAGGGCTGGTATTATGACGCAGCCTGCCACTCCATGGTCTATCAACAGACCCACTAGATGAGGACTCTCCTGGTCCACTCAAATACTGTGATTGCTGACCTGCATTCTGTGCAACCACACTTCTGTTGAGAGATATAATCGCGGTGTTGTGTGTATGTGGGAAAGCACCCTAGAGGTGCAAGATATTGTGTGTATGTGGGAAAGCACTCTAGAAGTGCAAGATATTGTGGTGAGATGGAATGCCACATGTAATATTGCATGGTGTGTGAGAGTTGACCAAAAGAAGTGGAAAAGGAGTTGCCACATGGATGATGACATGTAAAGTGGGATAAGGCTTGAGAGCCTATATCATTGTATGGTTCATTGTGATATGTGAATACAAGGGAATAGTGTTGAGTGTGCAATCTCCCTCTCTCTCTAGTTATGGAGTTCTTAGTGTGGTTTAATCCACCTTAATTCTTATGCTTAATCTATGTCCTTCACCATGACCAATCCCATTTCTAGAATCTTAACATGGTATCAGAGCCAAATGGGCTCTTGGTCATGGGTGATTATTATGTATATTAGTTTGTGTGTTTGTTTGATTAAGCATTATTTTCAGTTATTATGAGAAAAAAAATTATGCACACTCATATTATCATTTGGATTTGCATTTGTGATGAGGATTTGAGAGGAGATTTGCATTTGTGAGGATTTGAGAGGAGATTTGCAACAAGGAGGTTGCATAGAAGCTGCCCAAGAGAGTTGCAAATGGAGTTTTGCAACATAGAGAGCTTGATCATCATCAAGGAAGCTGAAAATGGAGATTTCAGCATTATGAAGGCTATGGAGTCTTCATCACCGTGAAGGAGAAGCTACCAAGAGAAGATATGCTGCTGATTATGCCTCAAGAAGGTTGGTTTTGTAAAGTTTTTTCTCAAAGTTTTGTGTTTGAGCATGGAAGAATGCTCAATGTTGAAGGGTTGCTGGTTGTTGGGATATGTGGATCCCATGGCTCTTGCATTTGGGCAAAGAGCATGTTTTAAGGTGCATGTTTTGCTTGGCTGAAGCAAGCAAGGTTTGAGACTCAAGATGGAGTCCATGTGTGTGCATCAAGAGTGGGATGCACTCATTTGTGGTGGAGATAATGGAGGAGTCTTCACAAAGTTTTTTGCACCTTGGTTTCTTGTGAGAAACCACTTTGAAGAAGGCACCCTTGAAGTTTGTATGCAAATGGAAAGAGCATGCAACTCGGAGCTCATTTGTGAGCTTTCAAAGGCCATGTTGATGGCTGTGGGTAACCTCATTAGGGAGGTTTACAAAGGCAAGTGTAGTAGCAAAAGAAGCTACACATAGAGCTCATATTGGCCATAATGGTGGCTCTACAAAAAAAACGTCAGTTTGGAGGTAAAGATGTTGAAGAAAGTGCAGAGCATAGGAAATCTCTGTAACATGATGGCAGCAAAACAGATGCAAGCCATGGCAACATCAAGGGTAAAGCAGGAAAAGGAAACTGTAGAAGAAGTAAAAGCTGAAGCTGAGACGGAGGCAAAACGGAGACATGGTGTTGCTGCAGCGAGACAGCCGGGCAGTAGCGCAGCAGCAGGAGCCGAAGCAGGCTGATTGACGCCTAGGACAAGGCGGCGAGGATTACTGTGTGCAATAGAGAATAAGCAGCTTGAAGAACAAGCTAGAGGAGCTGATCAAAGTACGCATGGCGAGCTCAGATTAAAAGAAACGGCTGTTGAAGAGTGATGAGGACGGTGGAAGCTGCAGAGCAGAAGCCCAAAGACGGCTTGGCACTGGGTAATGCAATTGGACGCAAAGCAGGAGATACAACACAAGTAGAGGCATCGTATAGCCAGTAAAGAAGAAGGCGAAGCAGTACTGGAAGCCAGGCGATGCAGGCAGAGAAAGGCTTCCAAGCTGTGGCTATGGCGAATAGCTGCAGCAGCAAAGACTCGAAACAGAAGAACAGGTCGAGGAAGGAGAAGAAAACGACCCTGTGTGTGTCAGGGTCGTCGGCGTTCACGCAGGCGGGGGGCTGAGTAAAGCTGCAGGATGCCGCGTGGGTGGATGAGATATCGTTTTTTTTTCATAGTATAAATGCCGAGTGGATGATTTTTTTTATTTAAAAAAAAACATTAATGGAGCTAAGGTCACAATGCCACATAAAGATGGATTCACACACACCTTAATGGTTCCCACTAGGTGGTGTTAACATGGTTCTAAAAATGAATTTTATAGAGATCACTCATCCGCATAAGGGTCCGCTGCCCGGCTTTGGCCAAAAAGGCTTTGTAATTTTGTATTTTTCACCCAAACATGATGATGGACAATTCATCCACGAGCATGCGTGCTCAAAAACAATAAAATTTTGTAAATCATCCATGGTATGAGGGTCGCCCTGCCCGAGCTCACCTAGAAGCTCGAAATGGTAGTTGTTGTGATGTGTGCATGAGCGATGCACAGTTGAGGTGCATGCGCATGGGTTGGATCCTACCCGAACTTCCATGTTCAAATCGGACTCAGTGGTTCCGCTGTGAGCGATGAGTCGGCTCAAAATGGACTAGGTGTCTAAGATGGTAGACACGGGCACACATGTTTGGTTGATGGACACTCCAATGTATCATTGAGGGGGAGTGTTGAGAGATAGCAATTGCGTTTGTGCAATGCTACATTGTATGGATGATGGATGATGGGTGAGTTGTGGAACACCTCGATTAAGAGGGGGTGTTGAGAGATATAATCGCGGTGTTGTGTGTATGTGGGAAAGCACCCTAGAGGTGCAAGATATTGTGTGTATGTGGGAAAGCACTCTAGAAGTGCAAGATATTGTGGTGAGATGGAATGCCACATGTAATATTGCATGGTGTGTGAGAGTTGACCAAAAGAAGTGGAAAAGGAGTTGCCACATGGATGATGACATGTAAAGTGGGATAAGGCTTGAGAGCCTATATCATTGTATGGTTCATTGTGATATGTGAATACAAGGGAATAGTGTTGAGTGTGCAATCTCCCTCTCTCTCTAGTTATGGAGTTCTTAGTGTGGTTTAATCCACCTTAATTCTTATGCTTAATCTATGTCCTTCACCATGACCAATCCCATTTCTAGAATCTTAACAACTTCCACTCACATCAGCCCCAACAGCTTCTTTTTCAGCAGCATACCAGCTGCTCATCTCATCAAAGACAACATCCCTGCTTACCCTCAACTCACGTGTAGCAGGGTTATAACACCTGTATCCCTTTTGCTCAAGGGAATATCCAATAAACACACATTTTTCAGCTTTCGGGTCCAGCTTAGTTCTCAGCTCATCTGGCACATGCACATATGCAATGCATCCAAAAACTTTCAGATGAGACAAATCTGGCACATCCAAAGACTTTCAGATGAGACAAATCTGGTTTTCTACCAGTAAACCTCTCCTCTGGAGTTACATCATGTATGGCTGCAGTTGGAGTCCTGTTCATGATGTATACTGCTGTAGAAACAGCCTCAGCCCAATAGCTATGCGGCATAATTTTTCTCTTCCGCGCAATCTCAGCAATGTGCCTGTTTTTCTGCTCAGCAACTCCATTTTGCTGCGGGGTGTATCTGCATGTGAACTGTCTCCGAATACCATTCTTCTTCAAAAATTTAGAGAACTCATTAGAGAAGTACTCTCCCCCTCCATCTGACCTTAGGCACTTTACATATTTCCCTGTTTGCTTTTCAACCAAAACTCTGAAATTCTGAAAGTGAGTGAACACCTCACTCTTCTCCTTCATGAAATATACCCACACTTTTCTCTTGTGGTCATCAATGAAAGTCACATAATACTTGCAACCTCCCATAGATATGGTCTTCGTAGGACCCCATACATCTGAATGCATAACATCTAGTGCATTTCTGCTCACATATCTGTTACGTGGAAACACATGCTTTGTTTGCTTCCCAAATTGGCATGCTTCACATATTTTCTGCATACCTTCCACTTTAAATTTTGGCAGCCCTGTCACAATTTCTTTTGTCTGCATAGACTTCAATCTCTGCACATTTACATGTCCAATCCTTTTATGCCAAATGTCTGTGTCTGCAACAATTCCTGAACCATTTGCAAACATCACAGCACTCATTTCAGGCATGTCTACATTCAACGTAAACATTCTGCCCACTCTGTTGCCTTTTGCAACCAACCTGCACTTGTTTTTAAAATCTTCAACATAACACCCATCAGAGTTGAACCGAACCTGCAAACCTTGCTCAATAATCTGGCCAACTGAAACCAGATTCTTTGTTATGTTCGGTACATGAAGTACATCTGCAAGGTACTTCACTTTGCCATCCCGCATAGACAATGGCACATCTCCAACGTGGGCAATTGGATGAGCAATGTCATCCCTTGTTTCCACAAAACCTGGTCTTTCTGGGTTTTTCATCTCCTTGAACCACTCCCCATAACTCGTCATGTGGTTCGAAGCGCCTGAATCCACATACCATACATTATCTTTTTGTGCTGCACCAACATTTTCAGACATGGCATTCACTACATGCTGCATAACAAACAACCTTTCATTATCCTCATTATTTCTGCTTGAGGATTTGTATAGTTGTTTTGCTGCACTTTCCCATTTTGCATGTCAGCCTGCTTCTTATAACATTCTGCCTGCACATGTCCAGGCTTACCACAATAATAGCATTCACGTGCATCATTATATTGCCTTTGCCAATTTCTACGGCCTCTTTGACTCCCCCTGCCTTTGAATTTGCCTCTTCCACTTGTGTGTTGTTGTTGTTGTTGTTGTTGATTCTGGGACTGTTGTTGTTGCTGCTGCTGCTGCTGGCCATAATTCTGATTACCTATTCGGCCACCTCCTTGACCGCGTCCACGGCCTCCTCTGCCTCGTCCTCTTCCTGAACTCGTGTAGAAGGCCTGTTGCTCTGAACTGTTTTTGCTTTGTGAAGACTGTTTTTGCTTTGTGAAGACTGTTGGTCTTCACCCAAGCTCTTCTCTTCGATAATCAGCATAGACACCAAATCTGTAAAGTTGGGAATGTTTTCCCGATTCTGAATAGATGTCTTGAACGCCTTGTATTGTGGCCCAAGACCACGTAGACAGACCTCCACCTTATCATCATCATCTACTGACACACCAATAGATGCAAGGGATTCCACAATACCCTTTATCTTCAACGCATAATCATTCACACAGACATGCTCTTTTTCTCCACAGTATGAAGTTCATTCTTCAACTGTATCTTACGTGCCTTGGTATTTGTTTCATAAAGCTTTACCAAGGTGTCCCACGCCTCCTTGGGGGACTTGGCATCTTGAATGTGCCCAATCATGGTGTCCTGTATACTAATGGAGAGCCAATACATAACCTTCCTAGCTCCTTGGTTCCAGTCTTTAAACTCTTTCACATCTGCACAGCAGTCGGTATCTTTAAACTCTTTCACATCTGCAGCAGTCGGTATCTCTGGTGCCTCTTCATGCTCACCTTCTATGTAGTTCTAATAGCCTTTTCCCATCAGGAAATTCGTCAACCTGAACTTCTCAGCATGGAAGTTATTCTTATCCAGCTTCTCAGCCACAATCTGTGTTATGCCATCATTAGACATCTCATTAGACATCTTGCCAAACACACAATTTTACCAAAAACTGCACTCTGGTTTTTCTGCACAAACTGCTGTATTTTCTGCACAGCGGTACTGTAGTACTCTCAAATGTCACAACCAGTGACTTCAATGTGCATACATATACCCAATGGCAACTATAGACCTCTTTGCAGCACCCACAGTGTCTGCACAGTCAATCTGTCTTCCTGCAGTTCTTAAAACAGAGTTTTGCAGAGAATCGATGACTTACCCGCAGTGCTCGAAATTGCCTGCTTTCTGAAAAACGGAGGTCCAGACGCGCCCGAAACGCGTTTTCGGCGCTTTACTCCCGCGAAGAAAGCTCCTCAATCAGAGACCGTTTGCCGGTGCCTCCCGTAGAGCTCCCGACAAGGGTGTAGTCACCAACACAATAGGGAAGAGTAGTTGAAGCTCTTACCCTCGTACCGCTTCCTGTGGTTCTCTTGCTTGCAGCTCAGCCCTTAGCATGAACCAGGCTCTGATACCATGAAAAGATGCAGGGGGGAAGAGAGCTTGAGCTCTTGCAAGCACACACACACACTCACAAAACCCTAATAGAGAACACACAAGGTGAGAGGCTGAAAATCTTCTTCTTCTCTACTCAACACTCAACACACCATATACAAGAATAAGAGTACACATAATATGAAAGGTACTCAACCAATATATACACGGGTTCTCTATAGTGTGAACCCGACTAAATGAGCTGGCGCTATCACTATGCCAGTCTCTAGAATGGCTGTCACACAGCCTGTCATCCCACTGGCCGCATATCTCCCATGATCTCACCAACCATGCCAGTGGTGTAAGTGTGGGGCCTATCCCCGAGGCGGGTCATCAGTATCCACCGCCTCACTAGACGAGCTCGATATCTCAACACTGCTGAGCCCGTGTGGTGGGCGACCAGCCCCACTGGAAAGTCGAGATCCTGCGGGCCTGTCGACTAGCCCAGAGCCGCGACCCACCAGGAACTCCTGTGAGAGTCCCTGTATAGCCGCCAATGCCCCGTTGTTGCAGCTGGAGAGACCATCCTCCTCGCCGTCAAAATATGCCGCCCTAGCCGAACTGTATACTGGAAAAAGGTGATCTCTGTGGCCTCAAGGGATGCATAAGGATCATGCCACTCGTACTCCCCAGGGTCCCATTGTAGCCGGGCCAAGGGGCGTGCTGCATATGCCCATATGCGCCAATCTGGGAGCATATCTGCAGGGTCGGGGTCAATATGCCACTTCCGAGAAGCGGCGGCCACTACCCGTATCCTCTGAAAGGTGCACTCTGCAACCAAAGGCGACTCCACCTCCACTCTCTGAAGTCTGCCCTCATCCTAAATCTCATAGTAGAGGCATCTACCATTCTCTGTGCAAGCTCGGACAGCAATCAAGATCTCCAACTGTGTAAAGGCTCCCATCCACCGTGGGGCCACTGCTCGAAAGGCGTGAACCACTCCTTTGTGAGTGCCTCCTGAATATCATCCCTCATGATCAACCCCCTCTAAAGTGACTTAGCCTCTCCACCTGGATCTCCCATTAGGGAAAATTTGGACTCAAAAAGGGGCCTTGTAAGAGATCCCTTGGGATGGTGATGTGGACAAAGCAAGCCAATAAATCCACATATAATATTGGAGGGCACGTGCGTCGTTTTTGAGTTCTTTATTCCATTAAAACTGACATGTAGGGTGTTTTTTAATTCAAAACAATGCATCTTGAGTATAGTTTTTTATTCCCACTATGGTGCCTTATTTTATTGAAAAAAGACACCACTCTCTTTCTTCATTACACTTCTGAATGTAACGACGCCAACTCTGCTAACCAAACTTGAACCGAACTTCGTCCCTGCAACCCATCATCTTGCATTGTCTCCCTCATTGTCTTCCCGATTGCACAACCACTACCACTCCAAATCCGAGTTTTTTTGAGCGGGAGGTTTTTGATTTTCTCTTCTTCTCAAGGCGGCAAGTTTTTGAAAAAGGATGGAAAAGTATTTGTTCTTCATGCGCCATACCTGCTTGTGCATGAATAACAATCCCATTTCTTACCTTTTTCAAGTGAGGGTTGTGCTTACAAGTACTCTGTACATTTTGGTTCATCCAGGATACCAACAAGTTTGTTTGATGGACAAGGAGGTATTATTTAGTGATGTTGTCTTTTGGTTTTAATGAAGCAATCTTCTTCACGGGAGATAAGTGTAATATCTTTGGTTTTTTTTTGTTAAAGTGTGAGTTCATGATGCTTTTTGGTGTTGTTAAAGCACAAAACAATGCAATGGAACCTGTGCAGCAAAAGAGGAAAAAGGTGGACATCCACTTCCAAGTAGAACCCGATTATGCTCCCTGCTGTAAGAGAAATTGGTCTAGGCCAGCATGCGAATCCCGCATTACTGAGCTTCGAAATGAAGGAAAGAAAAATATGGACCTTTGGTTGGATGGTAGTATTTACCCACCAGATCCAACCTCCTCTCAATCTCCATCATTCTTTGGGTTGACAAGTTTCTTCAAGTTTGTGTGTGAGGGTGAAAATGGATTGCTTGGGTATTGCAAAAGACTGTTTGGCCAATGTCAAAGTATCTTTGAAAGACATTTGAGTGATAGAGATGCCAGGATAAAAATGCTTGAAGGTGCGAATTTTTACTTGGCATCGATCACAACAGCTTTGCAAGCTTCAAACGAGGACAAGGCAAAAGTTTGTGCTGGGTTACAAAAAGAGTTTGATCATTTGCAGCAGACTATTTGTAAGATGCAGGACACTATTAAGGAGAAGAATGAAATTTTGGCAGTTCGAGAAATCAACAATTTCACATTGGAGAGTGAGAATGCACACCTTCGAAAACAACTTGAAAAGTTCAACAGAAAATTGCAATATTTGAAAGACACGCCATTGGGTGCTCGATCACGCAAGAGACAGATCAAACCATTGGAAGAACTCAATGTTGGAGGTGGCCAATGGAAGCGTCGTGTAAAAGCTTGCAGGTATTGGGATCTATAATTTCTTTGAGCTTAAATTTCTTTGAGCACTCACTTTCATTTTCATCTTTAGTTCCTTTCTTGGAGATGGGGGATTGGGTGTGGGGGTGGTATAGTTAGATGAATGGTGGACTGAAATAGCTATCGTTGTTGCTTCAGGATGGTCACAGATGTTGTGGGTCCAAAAGAGAAAGGTTCTGATATATTTGGCAAAGTTCTGACAAAAGACATCGTGGAGTCAGCAATACAGCATCCTAAGTTTGCAAGACTTCGATCAGACATAGCAAAGCAATCCTTGCAGGAGGTGAGTGAAGCATTCACGCCTGCAGATGCACAAGGTATATGTGACATGGCTGGTATAAGCACAAAGTCTTACAGGATGTTGTTTAATAAAGTTAAAGAGGGTTTCAATTGCAAGCTTGGAAAAAAAACAGTAATTCCCATTCCAAAACCATTTCACGTAAACAAAGCTCGAAATATTCTCAACTTGGGAATGGTCGAACTTGTTGGAGAGCCTTGTCACGTGTCTAGCACATTGACAGTGACTAAAAAGAGCGGGGAACAGAAAATTATAGAGCTTACAGAGTTCAACAATTTCATCATGGATGTTCGGAAATTACAAATGGCTATGGTGAAATTTTATGACATCAGTGTACATGAGTGCAATGGAAGGCTGAAATTTGTTTTGAAACTTGATGAGAGTGAGGTGATCAAAGGACAAAAGCTGGAAAGGGTTAGCATTACTTTAATGAATAGAGCTTTGGATGCAAGTATCAGTAATGCTGATGAGAAGCACTTTAGTGTACAATCCAAAAATGAGATTTGGTGGCTGGCTGCATTTGAGGTGACGTGCTATCCATTTTTAAATAAAGAATATTATGTTGCTATCCTCTTGTTATGATGTTGTAGACAATCTAACAGTTGTTGTTAACAGGTTCCAACAGAGACCCATGAAATTCTGAAGTGGTACTTCAACCAGACTGAGCTTCCTTCCACTATCCAGCAGCAGCAGTCGAATGGCGAAAAGCTTTATGTAGAAGGATATGGTGAATATGAGGTTGAATGGCACCTGGCTGCAGATCTTAAAACCTTGAAATGCATGTTTGGTATTTCCCAAGGAGCAATGGCCAAGTATCCTTGCCTGTATTGTATGACCGAACGAGGTGTCTCCAAAGGAGGAAAAGAGAGAGAATGGAAATGCCTAAATGCAATCAGTAATAGGCGTGAACCCCCAAATCGTGATGCTCCAGGAGTGGATCCTACTTGGGATCCAATTCTTCCTATCCCTTTGATCAGAGTTCATATTTGTGTTTTGCATGCGCTGGTTAGAATAATTGAGAAACTAGTCTACATGTACATCGAATTTTCATGGAATATGAAACCAGCAGTAGAGAGTGAAAGAACTATTAAAAAAATAGAGCAAGTGCTTTCAGATGCAGGTTTACATTGTGGTCAAGTGAAGATTGAGAAGGACTTGAGAAGATCAGGGAAGACCGGAAATGTTCCTAGCAAACCATGTTTTGGAGGTGCAAAAGCCAGAAAGTTCTTATCTAATCATACCCAGAGAGGTCATCTGGGTACAGATTTTGAGGTGTGGAGGAAGCTTCATGCAGCTGTACCTGACCGAGGCTCTTCAGGACAAGCAAGGGTGGCAAAGGCCAAAGCGTGGTTGGCACTTGATCGCCTTGCACCTTTGTTGCAAAAAGCAAGGTTTGAAGATGGGGATGTTGAGAAATTTGAGGCAGTTGTGACAGAGTTCTACACTAGCTATGAAAAGGCATGGGGTGCAACAAACTTGACACAATACATGGTTATTACTTGAAAACCTACAGCTTTGAGTATTTTTTGTTGTTCAAAAAATATTGTATGATACTAAATGTCTTGTTGTTGTTGAGCATTTGTAGCACATTTTGCATGCACATGGAACCTTTTTTGCGGAAGAGTTTGGAAGCCTTGGGATTTGGTCTACCCAAGGCATGGAAAGATCTCATTGGCAAGCACGTTGTGCCTATCAAAGGGCCACTCAACATGGAGGAGGAATAAAGAAAAGTAATCCCATGAAGCAACTATGTCAGTGGTGGTATAGGCGGATTCAAGTGAGGGCTCGTGTGAAGATCAAACATGCTGAATCAGCTGTGTCATGTGCAATAAGAAAGGTTCAGGCTGAACGGAGACGTTCAATATATGTCTCCTCAGAGGGAAAGCAGAATCATGCTGAATGGCTAAGACAACGACAAAGACAGGGCAGAGTGTGGAAGAAAATTGATCATTGACATATATATTGTAAAACAATGATGTAACTGTGAAAGATTTTAAAAGAACAAGAGCTTTCATCTATGTCCCATATAAATGTTTCCAATATATATACATTTCATAGTTTGTAATGGTAAACAAGAAGAGTATTGAGAAATATGACGAAACTTCTTAGCAACTGGAAAAATCTAAATTTGTTAATCTGGAACAGAGACTTCCCCCAGCCGAGCCTTTTTTGTTGACGTTTCTGCATCATCTTCTTCATCCTCTATCATCACTGGCACAACAGGGACCTTTGGCCTTGCTGTTCTAAGAAGATGCTTCTTCCCGCAATCACTCAACAGATTTGGATCTGTGATTCCACATGCCAACCCGTAAGCAGCATATGTTAAATAATATTTACATCTTAACGAATATACTCCAGGTCCCTCTCCAAAAATTCGAACAGCTACTTGCCGCTCCAGAAGTATTGCCTTGTTTGCATTCAGCCTTAAGTGATAGCCACCTAAATACCTGGATAAAGTCTTTATCGCCATCAGAGGAAAACTGGCATTGTCCTTGGAGTAGCTAGCGTGAAATATCACAATTTGAGGAAATTTTAGGCGGTGTATATATGTTCCTAGTGTCGAATCGTGGCCCAATCCCGCCATACGCTTGCCTGAAGCACGTTTGAGGAATGTGTCTTCATATATTTCCAACTGAGAAAATAAAGGAGCATTAGCGAAACAACATCACCAAACATTTCAGAACAAAGTTGATAAAGCCAAATCCACAACAAAAAAAAACTAACCTCTTGGTTCTCATCTGCTTCAAGCAAGGCGTCTTGCCATAAATTAGTGCTCGAACTAGGAACGGTTTCCGCTGACTTATTTGGCACATCCCTACACCCTCCCGTGTTGGTGATATTCAGTTTGTCCCTTGCTTCTTGTAGCTCTTCCTCTGTGGCATCTTTTCCTTCATATCTAAGGGCATCAGCATAGATCATATTTAGTGTTGCTGCAGCAGAAAGGAACTCGGTGTCTTTCACATGGCTATCCACTAGTAAGTACTTGTCTATCCCATCATCATCTACAAAATTGTCATCGACCTCCAGATTCTGGGCTATAAAAGCTATGCAATGATCCTCCCTTAAGTTAAATACATGCTGTTAAATACATGCTGTATGTCTGTCAGCAATATATACTCTGAATCTCCTACTTGGTAGGAGGGGAGTAATGGCGTTGGAATGGGGGAGGAGTCATCTGATTCAATCACAAGCTGACCTACATTACTGTTTTGTTCTCTAACTGCCTCAATATCAACCACCGAACTGAGCTTCCTCTCTTCTTCAACATTGAACTCCTCAATGACATGAGGAGTGTCCTCCTCTTCAGCAACATCCTCAACGGTGGGACTAGCCTGACGAGAAATCGTGTCTTCATTTTCACTTTTTGCATGCGGCTCTGTACATTCTTCATCTGTTAATTGCACATTCATGTGCAAGAAGCATAAGAAGGCGTAAGAATATTCCATCAAGCGGCATTTTCTTTTGTGAAATAGGCATAGCAAGGCTCTCTTCTTATCACATGGCACCTTGTGCCAATCCCTGTTTAACCTCTGCTTCTTCTCCGGCGACACCTTGAGATTAAAATGAATGTGACCTTTCCCATCAATCATCATTGGTTCTTCATTTGTGAGCTCGTCAAACTCTTGCTTTGCCTCTTCGAAGTATCCATGATGGCTAGACAATGTGTCCTCCAGAGAAAAATCGCAATTGAACATCAACGAAATTGCAGGGTGCAAATCATGATGTCGACATTTGTAGAGAAAGTCATATAATAGAGTTGCAGGTGTTTCCTTAATCTCTTCGTCCACATCAAATTCGACTTGAACTTGCGCCATGGCTGAATTCAAATCTGTAGAAAAGACATGGAAAATATTAGTTCACGCAATGAATCAAGAGACAGTCGATCTTAAACAACAAATCTCTGTGTGGTGTAAATGGATTCAACATAACGCGAGAGGAGATGCCAGAGGAATCCAGGTATTCCTCCTTGCGTTGTAGTGAATCTATTTTCCCTAACGCAAATAAAATTGCAGCTAAGTCAAGGACCTCTTCTCGCGTTATGGTGAATCGATTCAACATAACGCTAGGTTTTCAATTCACCTTAACGCGATGAAAAGACAAAGCAAGAAGTTCTCCACGACTGAAACCAAAACAACGAAATAACAAAAGAAGAAAAAAGCACAAAGGAGATAAAAATACCAGGAAAATGAATTGTATACAATCGTCGCAGGAGATGGAGATGAAGGAAGTTCGAGGTTTCTCTTTGACGTTGGATACAGGAGGATGATTGATGAAGGAGGGTTGGAGGAGATAGTCAGTCGTTGATGGAGATGAAGGCCGTTGGTGGGGAGATAAATGAGAATACGAACTCCAAGAGAGGCAATAAATGAGATGAGTATCCTAGAAAATCCGTTTTTAATGCTACGCGACACGTCAGCGCCGCATTTTCACCCGCCATTCCATGAATGCCACGTGGCATCCCGCCGTGTACCTAGCACGTGTACAAGGTATAAAGTTTAATCAAAGCCCTCTTTAATGCTATACGACACGTCCGCGCCGCCCTGGCAGCCCGCCAGCACGTGTGTTCGCTCTAAAGACTAATCAAAGCCAATAATCACGCCACCTTTTCGTCCTCTTATCGATTTTGCCTTGTCCGTCCTCCTGCTTGCCTCCAGGTGACTTTCGACTACCGCCACAGTACTGAACCAACTTTCCACCTCCTGCACGACAGTCTCCATCCATTCACACGCAAGAAATGTAAGTTTTTGAATACTACTTGATTGTTTTGTAAGTTTCTTGTATATTGCTTGTTTGTTTTGTTTTTTCTTCGACTGTTTGCCCTGTGCCATTGTTTCTTCTTCGACTGTTTGCCTTCTGGCGTGGTGATTCGATTCACCTTAAAGCACACGACGAGCCATTAGAATCTCAATAAGCTCCATGTCTTATGGTGGATCGAATCACCATGGCAGAAGGCAAACGTAAGAGATTCGCGAAAATCGATTCACTATAACGCGAGGAGGATTGTTTTGCTTTGACTGGCCCTTAGACTCGCGTTATGGTGAATCGATTCACCATAACGCATGACCAAGGGGCAAAGGATTCAAGATAATCCATCTCTTATTGGTGTCAATTAAATCACCTCCTACACAAGAGTCTCCATCCATTCCCACTCATAGAATGTGAAGAAAGTGTATTACTTGATTGTTTTGTGTTTCCTGTATAATACTTGATTGTTTTGTTTTTCCTTCGACTGTTTGCCCCCTGCCATTGTTTTCTCTTTGACTGTTTGCCCTCCGTCATGGTGATTCGATTCACCGTAAAGAAGACGACGAGCCAGTAGAATCTCAATACTGCCTTATGTGTTATGGTGAATCGACTCACCAAACTGCAAGACGGAATGTTAAGAGATTCGGAAGAACCCTCCTCCCGTTGTAGTAGATCGATTCACTTTAACGCGAGGAGGATTGTTTTGATTTGACTGGCTCTTAGTCTCGCGTTATAGTGAATCAAATCACAATAACGCAAGATCGAAGCTCAAAGAATGCACGATAATCCGCCTCTTATTGTTGTCAATGAGTTCACCATAATTTGAGAAGGATTATTGTGTTTCTGTGGACCTTCATCTCTCGTTATGGTGAATGGATTCACCATAACGCGAGGAACTGCATATTGCTTTCTTGGCCCCCCTCTCTCGCTTTATGGTGAATTGTTAATCGTGTACTACTGAATGGCAAAGTTTTTTGCTTTTTCTTGCTTTTTCAGATGGCTCGTGTAAGGCATACAGCTCGACCCATTGACAATGCAGCTCCCTCATCTACTGGGAAGAAGATGGGCGTTCTGAAAGCCTCAAGATCAAGAAAATCAAGCAGTCCTTCCCGATTGTCCAAAACGCAGCCTAGACTAAGGCGTTTCACAGAGCATTCGGCAGCCCTGCGAGAAATCAAAAAGTTTATGAAGCACCCGACAGCTGCTATTCCCAGATTGCCTTTCCAGAGGCTTGCCAGGAGAATTTGTGAGCAGAATGGAATTTTGTTTAGGTGGAAGGCATCGGCCTTGTTTTGCTTGCAAGAGGCCACAGAAGATTGGATGATCGAATTTTTTTTGGATAGTTACGTTCTTGCTGCCCACGCACACAGGGTGACAGTAATGAACAAAGATTTTTTCAGCCTAATAGCCCTTCGTTTCAGATACGATAAGTTACTTAGACCAGTTACGTTTACTGATGAACGAATGTTACAAATTTTGGATGTCCGTCCTGTACAAAAAGTGAGAATTGAAGAGGTGACCGAGGGAGGTCCAGATCATGAGCATCAGACTCAGGCAAATTTAATGACAAGCGCTCAAAGGGAACATCAAGCTGCAATGCTTGCATTGCAAACAAAAAGGGAAAATGTTCGCGCACTCCACGCCATGAATCGGAAGGCGCTGCAATTTTTGTTGCCGGAGTTCTATGTACCCTTTAATATTAGAGGGCATAGATGTTATTTCCCGATTCATGCTGAAGAAATCAACATTTTCTTTGATCCCAAAACTGAAGTCAACGACAAAGTGCTCAGATGTGTTTTAAGGTATACTCTTTTCTCTGTCCTCCCACAATTTTTCATTCTTGGCTCTTAAAGTTGATGCCTCACTCTTGATATGTTTCCTTGTGAAGTTTTGTTATTTCGCTATTGCCCGAGGATGTACAGCAACGAGTGTTCCAGATTGATTCACTGGTCTCAACACTGTTGCTAGTAGAGTCAGTTCCGTACCTCGATGTGCTGAACTGGTTTCGGGAGGTCCAGCTGGACGATGCCCGAGTATTTTTTTTGGCATATCATGAAAAGTGAGTTTGTCTCTCTCTCTCTCTCTCTCTCTCTCTCTCTCTCTCTCTCTCTCTCTCTCTCTCTCTCTCTCTCTCTCTCTCTCGCATGATGTTTATAGGAATCACCGTACACGAGTTATATAGTGCTTCCTTTGGATTGAAACTAATAGAATTCTATTGTGCAGTTCCCATTGGAGTCTTCTACTAGTCGACATGCAAGAAAATGTCATTTACCTTGCAAATTCGACATCTGGTGTCCATGGAAATGTTTTGCTGTAAGTAAAAATCATTAAGATACATATTATTGTTTGAGTTAGAAGTCCGGATTGATCAGGATAATGATTGGTCTCTGTTTACAGTGGAGTCAGGAAACTAATGGCAGCTTACGAGAGCCTCAGCATGGACATCGACACCCTGGATCGATCGACCATCCGAAGGGTTAGTGTCCCCAAACAAGAAGATGGCTACAGCTGTGGGTGGAGGGTTGCACTTAATGCAATGTTGCTGCTACGAAGCATTTTCAGCTCCCTTCAGAGGATGTAAGCATTTTCAGCTCCCATACGCATGTGTGCTCTTGTTTATCTTCTTATATATTGTCATGTTGATCTTATTTATGCCTTCATGAATTGTGATGGCAGTTTCCATCAATGTCTCGCTACGTGGACCTAGACGTCCAAACGTTTAGGGAGGAAACGATTGCGAAATTGATCGAGGTCGCTGAAGTTATGCCTCCAGACGGGCTAGTGGACTTCATCCCGCCCAATCCACAAGGGGGGATAGGCCCCCCTGAGCCTCTTACATGGGCTCCATACTTGGGAGAAGAGCCCTGGCTCCATCCTGAAGCCGATACCTATGGGTTCCAGTAATAAATAGTTTTTTCCTTCTTCCAACAAATGTACGTTTGTAAATATGCAGCTATACATGTATTGGAGAGAGAACATCAAATGTAAATACACTTATCATTTGAAAATCAGAGGATCAAATTTGCTATTGTGTTCCTTCACTGCTTGCTTTCTTACTTTAAGCCTTTTTTGTGTACATAAAAATTCAATTGGGGAATTCTTGCCTTCATTACATTGTTTTAAACAATAAAGCATTACAAAAGCAATGTTCTGAATAGATAAGTTTATTGCATATGGAAAATACATTGTCACCGTATACATGGTCACATCATATATCTTCTAGTGCCTCCAATTCATGTGGGGCTGCAACATCTTTACAAATGATCTGATGCTCTCTTCTTTTACTTAGCTTCCGACCATCGAGCTTGAAGCAAAATTCATCTGGAGGATTCTGAATAGCTACTTCTAATTCCTTCCTAACATATTCGAGAGTCCAATTCTCTTCCACTTCCAATGTCAAAGATGGGTGACCCTGTCGAATCATAACTATATCTATCAAGCAAGAGTGGCTGCCATCTCTTGTATCTTGGTCCATGCTTTCCCAGTTGTTGTTGATCCATCGCCACCTTCTATAAGTAAATGACATGCACAGATGTTGCCTGGCAATATAGTATCTGATTCCAAAATATCATTAGGATAATTTTCCGAGTATAATCAAATAAGCGTTGTAACTGTTTCACAAAAATACATTTTAATGTTTTAACACTCACCGAAATGCAATGTCGGAGGTGTTCAATCGACATTCGATCAAATCATCTCCCTTTGATGATTTCACTCTCCAACCTTTGTCAAACAAATGATCAAGCCAGGCTTCATCTACATCTTTGCACACAAAAGTTGTTCTAGTTTTTCTCACTTGTTTACAATCAGAAAATAAATGAACAAAGCATGCAATTGGAACAAACAAACTTAAGTGCACATTTCTTGCACCAATGCTAGGCTTCATAGCACATTTAATATCATTAAACATTTTGGTCCTGTATGACTCTATCACTTCTGTGTCAAGCAATGGCCACTCAGGACTATCTAGTGCGGGCAACGGAATACGTTCCAACTTTCCATGTCGACTCGATTGAGTGGGCAAGGTATAAAATGAGTCATAGAAATATGTTCTACTTCTTGCGAGATCACTTGGTGCACGACCTTCATATTGAAGTTCCCCCACCTCACCATGTACGACATTCAAGAACCCCGTCAAGCATTGTGCAGGCTCCCACTCCTGAAGATTGGATGGGTACAAATCTGTGCAAGGCAGAAAAATGTATATCAATCACCTTATTTGCAACATTGAAATACAAAACACAAGCACTTACAATGTGGTCTGTGTCTTGGAAGTCCTTCCAATGGTCCCACGTTGATCTCTTTTTGCATGAATACATGCTGGATCAACACTTCTTTGACAGTTTTCCCTCCTGGTGCCATCTTAAAGTCAAGGATCCTTCCTTTCCAATGTTTGGCCAAGTCTTCAGATGCCTTTCCCTTCACTCGGTAGTGGCCTTGTTTTCCTGGCTGCATAGTGACCCAAGAGTACTTCCTGTATACTTGGGGAATCCATTCTTCGTTCTCGTCTTTTATGTTATACAACACAACAGATGAGATACTGCTCCTTGCTCGTTTCAGTCCACTTTTGGGTGCCATGATAGATTAACAGACGTATGAGAAAGAAGAAGTAGCAGAAAGTGGATGACTGGGCTAACCGCTTTTGTGGATCAAGGAGGGAGGATGAAATGAGGGACGGTGTGTTCTTTTGGGCGCCAAAGATGTTTCAAGATTCAAAAGTGGAACCAAGTTGAGGGAATAACCGGGAGAATGTGTATCTATCTATTCCAAGCATTTAAGCTTCATTAGTTCTAGGGGTGGTGGAAAGAATTTTTTAGTGCTCCACGTCTAACACAGGAATGTGGAAAACATTCTTTTATTGTGTTAGTTTCTGACAAAAAAACGGTTTTAAATATTTTAAGACAAGGTGATGGTTTTTTTTAATATTTCATGAAGATAAGAGTTTCTCCACGTTTTGGGTGGGTTTGTACAGAGGTCCCACCACCGGTGAATCTCGTTCGTAGATTACATGTCACTCAATCTATGTGTCTATTATTATATTATTGTTGAAACAGCCCTCTTTTGAATCCAGAATTTTCCTAATGTCTGGGAGACTGCAGAAGGCCTGCCAGTCTCCAAAGCTACGTGCTGGGCATGCCCGCCGCTAAAGGTCCCCAGGCTAGACGAGGCCGAGAACCCAGCATATGACCCTGCTCTGTGCGAACCGCTGGGCTCCAGATGAGCGGCTGTCTGGCCCGCTCCTCAACACAAGAAGGAGGTCGTTGAGAGAGCCCCGATCTCAGCAGCTCCCAAGCTCTCAGGATGCTCAAAGCAAATCTGTCCTCCCATCCTCTACTGAGGCCTGTCCTCCTCATCTCTATGAAGATCCAGTGAATCTCTGGTGCCCAAGTGCCCCCTGCTGTGGGGGGAGCCCGAGCCTGCAGACAGCCACTACAAGAGAAGCTCTTTCCAAGGCTCAGCGCTCGCCTGGAAGTAGCCCCCGAACAATAAGCTTCCCCAATAAGGCTCTACTCTGATCGACTGGATCTATAATGCCCAAGCCTCCGTGAGCCAGCAGAAGTGTAACAACTGCCCATGCAACCTTGGCCTGGCTGACCGTCCCCTCCTCCAGACCAAAGAAAGTTCCTGATCAACCTCTATACCTAGCTGATGCAAGAGCTCGAAAAGATCCAGCAAGATGTAATGTACCACATGGTTGCTAACAGCACCTGCCACCACACCCTCCCAGCCAAGGAAAGTCGAGCTGTACTCCAATACAAAAGCTTCTTCCGAATGCTCAGAAGAAGCGGGGCAATCTGCTGCTCTCAGGTGACAAATCTAGTCCAATCTGGCATCCCAAATACCGCACTGCTGTGCCAGGAGGAATCCATCTAAAATCGGGGTCCGGGCTCCATGCCGGAGTGGGAGCACTACTGATCCAAAAGGCCACTGTCTTGCGTCAATTGATCAATGCTCCCGAAGCTACACTAAAAACCTAGAGCGACTGCTCTGCCCGAAGAAGATTGGCCTCTTGGCCATGCAAAAATAAGCCCACGTCGTCTGCAAACTCAGCATCGAGCGGGTCCTCCCCCCGGACTAGGAGCTGGAGTCCTCTCAGACCAACCTCCTCTGCCATTAAATACATGCTCATAGCCTCCGCAAAGAAGAGAAAAAGAAAAGGGGCAAGGGGACACCCCTGACGGACTAATCTGGTCAGCTCAAAACTCGGCCCCCGGCCTCCTGCAAAAAATCAACACCTAGCTACGAGCTGCTGTGGAATACAGAGCCGCCACCCCTCTGATCCATCCTGGCTCAAAGCCCAGGCGAAGCATAGTGCCCTCTAAGAAACCCCAATCAACTCTATCGTATGCCTTCTCGAAATCGAGAAGCATCACGACCAAGTCCTCGCCAAGAAATCTAGCTCGGGCCGTCGCCTCCCAGAAAGTAAAGATGTTATCAAGGATACTGCGCTCCTTGATGAATCATGTCTGGGTAGCATGAATCAACTGGATCCTCAAACTCGAGGCCTTTGCTAAGACCTTGTAGACAGTATTGAGGATCGTAATAGGCCTCCAATGCCGAATATCATCTGATACTCCCTCCCCCTTGGGGATAAGAAAGATCAAGCCCTCTGAAAAGCTCTGTGGCATCACCCCAGCGTCCAAAACATACTGAAAGCCCCTACGGAGGCCTGGCCCCAAAAGGTCCAAATAGCACATAAAAAAGGCCGGCGTCAGTTCGTCCTCCCCTAGGCAACTATGTCACGGTAGGACCCTCAAGGCCTCGGCAAGCTCAATCTCTGAAAGAGGTGCACCAAGAACTGTACGCATACGATCTGTGACCCTCCTCTGCACATGGGCCCACACAGTCTGTCTGCAAGTATCTCGATCCTCAGTGGCTCCGCTGAAAGTAGGTGTCTATAGAATGCAGCGGCAATGGCTCTGATCTCCCCGGGTTCAATAGCTACCGACCCATCCGGTCTACCAAGCTGACGGACTCCTGCTCGAGCATGGCAGGGTCCAGTGATCTCAAAAAACTCCCCAATCACTCTATCACTAAGCTGCGTCCACTGAGAGGCCTGACGATGATAGTAAAACTCATGTCTCTGCTCCTCTGCCTCTCTAACCTCCTGGCGTGCCTGGCTCAGCTGTGATGCCACCCACTCACATGCAGGCTGCTGCTCTTGAAGGCGCTGTAGCGAAGCAAGGCTGCGTCATAGCCGATGCTCCCGCTCGCGAATCTCTCCCAGCCGTGTCAAAGCCGCAGCGTGCAAAAAAGAGCTAAGCTCGATGAGTCCCTGGGCACACTGGCCTGCTGCATCCTAGTCAGAGCACTGACTATCATGCCAGATCCTCTCAATGTCCTCAGCGAGACTGGGATCTGTAAGTACCCTCTCTGGGATCCTCAACTGCAAGAGCTGGGCTCCCGTGTCCTCTCCTCCAATGTCAAGATAACTAGCAAATGATCTGAAAATGAGGTGCCAGCGAGAATGCGAACGGAGCCCCCTCGCTCCCCTAACCAGTCGCCCACATAAAAGAGATCAATCTGTGAGGATAGATTAGTCCCTCCCTGCCGGCGATCCGACCGAGAGAAACTAAGACTGTCCTGAGAGCAGGAGAAGGCCCCATGCTGCCATGCATCAGTGATCCTCAATGACATGCAAAACCGGTCCCAAGCTGCAAGCTCCGTGCCGTGCACTGTAACATGACTGCCTCCCACCCTATCGGTCGGGTCCTCAAGCATGTTGAAGTCTCCCCTGACACACCAATGTGCGGCCTCTGGCAATGCATCCGTAACCTGGGTCCAGAACTCTGCTCTGGCACTAGCATGATTGGGCGCATAGACATTGAGCACGCCCAATAGCTCATCATGCATCCTCAAAAGAATGACATACTGTGCTCTATCAGGCACAATGATCCCTCAATCGCCATACATCTGCAATGACCATGCATACTCCTCCTTGTCCACCCAAAGGACCAAACCCTGCAGACCAAAAGGTGTCCCATCTACCAGGCATCACCGAACCATATCTCTGGATCCTACTCTCACCCAAGTGGTGCTCCTGCATCATCAAAATATCAATGTTGCCTCGGTACTGTTAAAATGGTACGTTTCTGGTATGATGGGCGAGGACCGACAAAGCGGTCCCTGAGTGAAGTGCTAGGACACCTAAGGAGGATCCTAGAGGGTTTTGACCTGGGGGCGATGCACGGGCTCGCAGTTGCTAGGACACCCAACCGTACATTGAGGAAGATATCTGATTGGACAAAAAGGAAAGGTTTTTGGGAACAAAAATTTGATACTAGATCTCATTGGTTGGCCAGCTGGTCTTCAACGAAGAGTTTAGAGGATACATTTTTGTAATACAATGGACTTGGAATTTTGGAAAATGATGATCGAAAATATTATGATTTTATTCAAGGATTGTCTTAAAGCCAGTCGAATCTGTTATAAATGGCAATTTTATATTGGGTGTGTACGTGGTATGCCTATTTGATTTTTGCATGAACCGTCGACTAGGGGGCCTGAGAACTCTTTTCCTTGGCACGCGGTCAAAAACCCAATCAAATCTTTATAAAGGAATCCCACCAATTCAGTGGTCGGGTGGTTCCATGGGCCGGATGGGGTTAGGCTGGATTGGAGGATTCTTGAGAAACAACTAGATACGATTAGTTACGTTAATCAGTTTAAATCCTGAGAAGACCTTGTTCTGTGGGGGGGAAGGGATCATCAGTTGTGCCTCGAAAATGAGGAAAAAAGCGGTGATTCTATGGACCAAGTGCAAGTCTCTTCTTGATCTGACCATGTGACTCCAGGTTTGGTCAAATCAGTTTAATTTAGTCAAGACTTGACTCGTTAGAGTAATCTCCTAGTTAAAAGATTTTCCCCCTTCCTGGTGGAATCGCCCGTGCCTTCCGAGGAGTCTTCCGGGTGGCCTGGACCGCCCCCCGGGCTAGCCTCTCGTCCCGGACATCCGCAAGCAAAGGCCCGAGTGTGCAGGACCCCCGCCCCGCGCGGGAGGCCGACGGTGCTTCCGTCGCTCGGACAGGAGCCCTGGAGAGCGGGCGGGCAAGGACCTCACAGCTGGTATCAGAGCGTTGTTGAAAGCTAATAAGGATAAACGAATTCTTATCAAAAATTGATAATAATAAACTCAAAAAAAGCATTTTTCATAATGTACTTTCATTTCGTAAGCTTCTTTAATGAAGAATTTTTAATCAAAGAAATTATTTTTATAGATGGAAGTTCCATACTTATCTGGTATTCCCGACCTCACCCAGTCTCACAAGACATGACTGCACTCACCTTTGAGCATCTCATCTCTTCCGCTTCAACTCGAACAAGCCGAGCAAGGCTCGCATGCCATTTTGAGGATTTATATTTTCCTGATCGAGCGGAGAGACGACAGCATAAGTGGTTTGCAGGGCAGTATGTCCATGCCTCTTACGACCGGCGTGGAATGCTAAGGCAAAACCTCTCATTGGCAATGATTCTGTTAAAGCTAAAAATGGTACATATGTCATTCTATATCATTCAACGCCTCAGAATTTCAGACTTTCATGCCAAGTCTACAGACTCCTTAGTTGCTTTATTCCTAAGGAGAAGATAATAGCTCCCTTGTCAATAAGTGAACGTTTGTATCAGGGCATGGCTATGGCCCAAAACCGTCGTCTTATGTGTCTCCCGAGGAGATTTTGAATTCTAGAGCCAAGCTGCTCTATGTACATATTGCAACTTTTATTTAAATAAAGAAATGTTTTCTAGAGAAAAATTCCCTGTTGTATAAGTGATTGTTTCTGGACAACTGAAAGAAAAATTTGTTATCGAACATATGTCATAGATCTCCAATAAGATCATTGTCTTGTTTAAGAAATTGTTTTCCGAACCTCTTAAGTCTTAGAATCTTGGGGATGATATCAAAATAAAAATTTAATAATATATAATTTTTGGCAGAGTCATGAGACGAGGAAGAAACCGTGGCCGTCAGCTAGACCCTCTCTCTAAAGATGATGAACTTGACCCTGATGTTCACAAGGCTCTTCATAGGACTCAGCCAGGACGACCCTTCAAAGGAGAAGGGGAGAACCTGGACGAGGCTATGCAGAAATGGGTGGAAGCCATGGAAGAATATTTTGATGTCACAGGCTACAGTTATCGGAGCAAAATGGCTCTTGCCAAGCTGAAGATAGTGGAAATAGCCAGGGTGTGGCATGGGGGAACCACTGTGACACCAACCGTCTGGACAGAAATACTTAGTCCTGGAATGACCTTAAAACCTATTTGAGAAAGAGATTTTGTCCCCCTGGATTTTTGGAAATCAAAATGAACGAATTCTTAGAGCTAAAGCAGGGGAGCAAAACCATCGAGGAATATCACCAGGCCTTTGCTCTTCTACTCAAATATTCACCACCTCTAGATGAAGGGCACGTTCATTCGGGGAATGAACGAACCCTTGGACACATTGGTCAAAAATGACAAGCCAGTGTCCATGGCTGAAGCTGTCAGAATGACGAAGGACTTTGCCAAAGCTTTCATCGTACAAGTCCCGCCAAAGCCAGCTCCCTCATCCTTCAAGAGATTTCAGACACCGGGAAGTTCTTCTAACTTTCTGCCTGCAAAGAGACACCAAGGTCCTAACCAGACGGGAAGATTCAGAAATGAAGGAAGACCTTTCCCCCAAAGTACATTCTTAGGAACTCCGGCTCTCTCTAGAATGCAAAGGAAAGACCTTTGAAGCGAGAGCAGATGCTTCGGATGTCAAGGACTTGGGCACCAGCTCAAGGATTTCCCATCTCCTTCTGTGGGCCAAGGAAGCCAGGGTCCCAGAGTTTCAAGACAGACTCCTTCATATCAGTCCCCACCAGCGCCAAAATCAGGGTAACCCCACCAGCGCCAAAATCAGGGTAGCCCCAGAAGAGTGCCAGCTCAGCCTCTGCAGCCTCCATGCAAAGCACTCTCCGAACTCCCTCCCAGAATTGGAATAACCAAAGAGAGAGAGTTCCACCTCAGACTGCAGCAGCCAGAGCAGTCACCATAGCTGAGGAAGTGGAGGAAGTTAAAGGACAGATCTATGCAACAATTGAGCATCAGGGAAATAACCGTCAATTCTCAGTCTCCTCCAGACTCCAACAGAGTACCAGGGTAAGAAATTCAAGCTTTTGATTTATTCAGGCAGTACTCATTCTTTTATTTCCCCAGGATGTCTGCGTAAATTAGTCCTAAATCAAAAATCAGGGAAACTTATGCAAGTGGAATTAGCCAGTGGGAAGATTCTTTTCACTCGCCTTGAGACTGACCTTATTCATCAAAGCTTTGTATGGACAAGATTGCCTTACACCGTTGACTTGGTCTGACCCATTGATCACAGTCGAAATGTCTAGACAAATGCTTGATAACATCATGGACCAGCAGATGAAATCAATCCATAAAGATATAAAGGCAACCCAAGATAGGCAAAAGCAGTATACAGATAAAAAGAGATCAGAGAGAGAGTTTGAAAAATCAGATATGGTCTTCATTCGAGTAAGACCAAAAAGAAGTTCCTTATCCTTAGGGAAGTTTAAGAAGCTCTCTCCCAAATACTGTGCGCTGTATGCTGTCATAAAGAAAGTGGGCAATCTAGCCTACAAACTTCTTATGCCTCCCCATCTCAAGGTACATGATGTATTTCATGTCAGCTTGCTTAAGAAATATGTACCTAGCCCGAGTCACGTGCTTGATGATGAGAATTGATCTCTCCAACTCAAGACCAGATGGTACTCCAACCTGAGGAAATCCTTGACGTTCGGGAGAAGATTCTCATGAGTAGAGTCCTTAGAGAATTCTTAGTAAAGTGGAAGCTCTTTCCTCTAGAAGACGCCACCTGGGAGAAAGAAGAAGAGTTGGTGAAGGATTACCCCCTCTTTTTGAGATGAGGACATCTCACATTTTTCAAGTGGGAGAGGATCTAAGATTCCTCCTCAGCAGCCCTGAATATATCAAATAAGCCTCTACTTCAATCCCTTGTAATCATTCTATGTTTCTGAATACAAGAAAATATCACTTTTCCTTGTTTTGCCTAGTGAGATAAAAATATCACTTTTCCTTGTTTTGCCTAGTGAGATAAAAATTTCCAGAGAGTGGTAAATCAAAATTGGGATATTTTTAGATAAATAAACTCTGCAAATATCAAAAAAATGTTTCCTTGAAACAAAAAATCAAAATAGATTTTCCAAGGTGCAATTGGAATTAATTAAAATTGATTCAGAAGACCTTAGCCTAAGGGTCCAGATTTTCAAAAAAAATTGATTATGGTCCAATTAAGGTTCCTATAGACCAATAAGATTAATCCAAGTGTTGAGATAAGATAAACCCAAAGAATAAAAGAAAATAACCAAAAATGAGTAAATGCCCACATAAGATGAAGAGTTGACCAAGTACTAGGTTTATTAGTTAAAAATTATGAAGTATTAATAAAAAATGAGATATTTTAGAGTAATCATTAATTTTTGACACATGTGTAAGGAAAAGGGAGACCTTCAAGGAGGCACCTACTTCACATGCTTAGATGAGTTTAAAACTCAAAAATAATAGGATATTTTTATCTCTCCTAAATCAAACCACCAAATCAAAAAGGGAGCCAAACTGGTCCAAATCTTGTCCAAATTCAACCAAACTGAAGCTGGAAAATTCTAGAACTCAGTTGGACTCAATTAGTGGCCTCCCTCTCCTATAAATAGACCCTCATTCCTTTGTATTATTATCTGTGAACTACACTATGCCGGTATTACTCTAAACTAAGCTTAATTTCTATCATCCTCTAAAAACCTCTACAAAATTGAAGAGATTGGAGCTTCTCTCTCTCTTCAATCTTCCTTGGTGACTCCTACAACATACCAAACCAATTGATTGGTTGGGGGCCTCTACTGTGATCAAAGAATCAAGTAAATTAGAAACTAAAGTGTGGATTATTGTCTTTTTCTTATTAAAACTCCAAATGTTTCTCTTCTCAACCCCTCTCAAGCTTAAGAAGCTTTAATTTGAATGGCTTTTGATTACTATTGAAGTTCTTTTATGAATTGTAATAAAGAAACACATAAATTTTCATTTATGCTTAATTTTAATGGTTTTTAAGCATTTCTCTCTCTCCCCCCAAAGAAAGGTCATTCCTATGACCTATTCTCAATCCAAATGAAGCTTCTCATGAAGCAATTCTCTAATCCAAAAGTAATTTCTATGCTTGTCTAATTGGAGGCCAAAATAATAGCTTTTAATGCTTTTATAATATTTATTTCATAGAGAAATTATGAATCAATCCATAATTGAATAATGATCCAATTAGTGGTCATTCTAATTATATCAATAATATTAAACTTCATTCTTTCAATTAAATTGAGAATTATCAGTAATAGCAGTGGAGCTATGGTAAAATTTCTGTAAAATAATACTTAAAACATTTTCATTCATAATATGAAAAGAGGACTTCCTACCATATTCTAGGAATTATCATCCTAGATTAATTGAATGATTCTCATGGAGAGAAATTGATTTTTTTTGTTTATTCATAATTAGTAAATTAGAAAAAAGAGGATTGTCTAGTAATTTATTTTTATGTTAAAAGAGTAATCCCCATGACATTGGAAATCCATGTATTCCAATGATTTAGAAAAAAAAATTGGAATGCTAAAATAATGTATATTTTATGAAAGATTTTAGTTAAATTTATCTTTTTGTATAGATAAATTTTTATGATGAAAGAGGAATTTCCACCATATTGAAATTCAAATATTTAAATAAGGAAAGTATAATTCCTAGTGCAAAGTGAAGATTTTTATTTAATTTTTAAGAGAAAATATGGTTAAATTTATCTTTTTGTATAGATAAATTTTTATGATGAAAGAAGAATTCCCACCATATTAAAACTCAAATATTTAAATAAGGAAAGTATAATTCCTAGTGCAAAGTGAAGATTTTTATTTAATTTTTAAGAGAAAATACAGTTAAATTTATCTTTTTGTATAGATAAATTTTTATGATGAAAGATGAATTCCCACCATATTGGAATCCAATTAATTAAATAAAGAAAGTGTAATTCCTAGTGCAAAGGAATTAATGGAGATTTTTATTAAAATTTAAGAGAAAAATTTAGTTAAATTTATCTTTTTGCATAGATAAGTTTAAATGATAAAAGAGGAATTCCCACTATATTGGAATTCAAATGTTTAGATGAGAAATGTGGAATTTTTATCTTAAAGAAATTAATGGTTATTTTTATGTAATTTTAAGAAGAATTTTAATAGATTTAATTTATGGAAAAGAGGAATTCCCATGATAATTGGGTTGCACTCATTGAAATGAGAAAAAGAAGGATTTCAAGTTTATTCAAAAAAATAGGTATTGATGTTTTAGTTAAAAGATGAATTTCCATGATATTTGAGAAAAGATGGATTTGAATTAAATTCTAATGTCAAAAGATGGATTTCCATCATAATTCTACTTACTGAATGAAGGTTGAGAGTTTATGTGGGAAAAAGAATATCTTGGATATATGAATTGGTAAAATCACTAAATGAATATTTACCCAAAAACTAGATGTTTAGTTGAAAGGAATCCTGGTAGAACTAAACTAAATGAATTTAGTTAGACTACGTGAGGTCAGACAGTAAACCTAATTGTCCTTCTCTTGAACTGAATCAGACAAAAACTTCATGACCAATTTGAGTTACTAAATCCAAAGAATAGACTACCGGAACTAATCTAGTTTTTCCCTGACCAATCTCACCAAGAACCTAGTTGGATAAATGGATAAAATGACGGGTAGATTACCCTCATGAGAGATCAAGGATCCTCATTATGAAACTAGGAATTATTGGAAAAAGGGTCTTTGGAACCAATCTCAAACCGGAATCTCACTTGCATTGGAAACTCTGTTTTTCATTCAAAGGATTGTTTTACGCCAGAATGCTGGAGTAAGCATTTGGCTTATGTTTTTCTAAGAGGAGGTTTGTTGAAACAGCTGGCGGGGAGTCGTCAAGGGACGTCACCCACGGCAAAGCCTGCCGAGGTCTTGACCAGCCTCGGTACGGTTAAAATGGTGTGCTTCCCGTACGATGGGCGAGGACCGACGAAGGGGTCCCTGAGTGAAGTGCTAGGACACCTAAGGAAAATCCTAGAGGGTTTTGACCAGGCGATGCACGGGCTTGCGGTTGCTAGGACACCCAGGCGTATGTCAAGGAAGATATCTAATGGACAAAAAGGAAAGGTTTTTGGGAATAAAAATTTGATACTGGATCTCGTTTGTTGGCCAGCTGGTCTTCAACGGAGAGTTCAAAGGATGCATTTTTGTAATACAATGGACTTGGAATTTTGGAAAATGATAATCGGAAATATTATGATTTTATTCAAGAATTGTCTTAAAGCCAGTCGAATCTGTTATAAATGGCAATTTCATATTGGGTGTGTACGTGGTATGCCTATTTGATTTTCGCATGAATCGCAGCTAGGGGGCCTGGGAACTCTTTTCCTCGTCGGTACCCAGGAAAAAACCCAATCAAATCTTTATAAAGGAATCCCACCAATTCAGTGGTCTTGGGTGGTTGGCTAACCCATGGGCCAAATGGGGTTAGGTGGATCGGAGGATTCCTGAGAAACAACTAGATACGATTAGTTACGTTAATCAGTTTAAATCTTGAGAAGACCTTGTTCTGTGGGAAGGGATCATCGGCTGTGCCTTGGAAATGAGGAAAAAAACGGTGATTCCATGGACCAAGTGCAAGTCTCTTCTTGATCTGACCATGTGACTTTAGGTTTGGTCAGATTAGTTTAATTTAGTCAAGACTTGACTCGTTAGAGTAATCTCCTAATTAAAAGATTTTTCCCCTTCCTGGCGGAATCGTCCGTGCCTTCCCTGCAAGGGGAGTCTTCCGGGCCCGACCGCCCCCCGGGATCCCCCCGGGCTAGCCTCTCGTCCCCGGACATCCACGGGCGAGGCCCTGAGTGTGCAGGACCCCCACCCCGCTTCGCGTGGGAGGCCGACGCCGTTTCCGCTGCCAGCAGAGCAGGAGCCCCGAAGCGACGGGCGGGCAGGGACCTCATAATAAGGAAATATAATTATATTGAACAATAGTACATCCAGCCTACTGAAGAAATGCTCCAATTTACTATCATACTCCTTCAACAAATTGAAACTGACGAGAGGATCTAATACAAACAGGTTATCTGACATTTCGTTTGGCAAACTTGTGATAATGGTTCTAAAACAAAAGAAACATAATCAAGAAACCAAGCTTAAAATCTACCAAAACAACAACTTTGTGAGCAAAAAATTTATCTAAGCCCACAAAGGAGAACAGAGTCAATGATTTCAAGAATTTTATCTTCAAGCATGATTTTGTCTTCATGAGTGATGGTGAGATATTCCTCCTTTCTAGATGTTGACACATTAACAATAATCTGGCCATGAACTCTTCCCATTGCTTGGTGATTCAAGGCCCCAAGCCTTGCTATTTCCTCTTTCAAGGTCTCATCTTCTGAAAGCATTGTGCTTTCATGTGCTTTCTGCTTCTCATGCTCTTTCTCAGCCTTTATATCTTCAACTTTTCTTGTCTCATATAAATGAGTGACATCCTCAACCTGGACAGGCTTCTCTTTGACAGTCCTTGTAGGTGGGATGTTGAGCATATCAAAGGCCTTCTTATTAGAAGTTGGGATAGGCTGCAAAAATTTATCAAATCCATACCTAATCCTGCTAACCACACTAAAATATTTAAAGAAAAATGCTTCTCCTCGTGTCCTTTGGTTGAGGACACTATAGAAGGGCCATAAAGAAAAACAAGTAGAAAGTAGCACTTGAAACTTGAAACATAAATTGACAATAAAAATGAGAAAAAGTGTAGAATTTTGCTTCTATAGGAAGAGGAGACACACGTGGGCTCCAAAGGTCATGATACATGGCAAGCTCCCATTCATCTTTTAATCACATGGATGAGCTCCAATGGTTGTGACACATGGAAAGCTCCCATTCGTCACATGGATGGGCTCTAGCAGTCGTGAAATGTGAATATGACATTTCAATGGTTGTGACACGTGGCAGTATCATATAAAAGAAAATGTGCTCTTGTTTTCCACACTTTTCAAAAGGTTTTCAACACTCACTTCTACCAAACCGCGTGATTAGAGCCATTCCACCATAGCCAGTAGATAGCTTAATTTCGCACTGTTTGGTCAAATATTCTACTTCAACCAAATGCCATGAGTTTGATCATTCTGCTTCAACCAAACCCCATCGTTGCATGCCATTTGGAAAGGTCCTTCTTAATACCATGGAGCATCATGAAAGTACTTCAGCAATAGGTCTATGTGAGATCTTGGATGAAACACCTAGTGAAAATCTCCTTGACTTCATGCTCAAGGGGGAATGTGAATCAGGTTTCTTCAGTGTTGCAAGAAAATTTTTTAATACAAATTTTGATGTAGAAGCTATTCTTTATCACTCTAAGGAGTTCCTTTCTTAGAAGTGGGCCAAATTTCCATTTTCTATGTGAGGGTCAAATAATCAAAGTGAACGAATTTGAGTATGTGCATTTGTCTTTGATAGTTAGAAAAAGAAAGGGAAGGTCACAAGAAAGTTTAAATCATTAAACTTTTCTTAGTGTCAAATGCCAACACAACAAATATGCCCTGAGCATAATACAACTTGCATATTAATTCAAAAGTCTCTTGCATATCTTTTTTTCCTGTACCTTTTGGTTGACATGAGGGAGAATTTGGCAGAGGTTGAGAATACCTCATCTCAGGAGAATGCTTTGATTTTGAGTGACTTGGTGAAAGGAGAAATTGAAGAATTGGTTAAACTAGTAGAGGATGAAGTTGAAAAGGAGCTGAGTGTAGGTTTGGATGTGGCAGTGTTCAAAGCTGAAACAATAATTGAAGAGCCTCCTATACTAGAGGAGGATGTTGTAGAGTCTTCATTTACCTTGCCAAGCCTTCCCTCCTTCCATATCAATGGGAAAGAGTTTATTTTGCTTTCACATATCCAAACAATTTACAACCTTAGAGAGTATTATTGTCTCTGTCAATTATAGCAGAGGGTTGTGATGTTGCCTCAAAATTCATAGACATTGAGAATGAACATAAGGAGGAGTTAATTTCTTTGGATATAGAGACCTCCAATGAAATATTTATTGATGGATCAAATGCCTTGTCTTTGTGTATTACAAGGGCATTAGAGGAACCTCCAACTCTTAAAGATGAAGATTTTGAGCAGAGGCTGGAGACCCTTGGGGTTGTTGATTTTGGGAGAGAGAAGCAACAGGTTTCTGAGCCAATAAAAGAGAAGTATGGCTCCATAAATTTATGGAGAGATAAAGTTTTTGAAGAAGATGAAAATCAAAAAGTGAGTCAACTTTTGGTTGGACTAATTAGGCATTCTTATCCTTGTGCAGATTAATTAGGCATTCTTATCCTTGTGCAGATTAAAATTGCAGATTGTTTTCCTTTGTTTGTTAAAATGACTCTATTTTTTTATTGTGAAGATTGAAATTGCAGATGAAAACTTCTTCGGCAAAGGAATGGGTTCAAGGAGATCTATAGAGAAGGATGCCAGCAAAAAGACTCTGTCCTTGCCCACTATTTGCCATATATGGACAAGGAGGTTTTCATTGTTTATCATAGTGTCTTCTCACAGATAATCTAGATGTACCAATGTTAGCCCTTAAAGTTCTTTCAAGGTTGATGGGATATTCCCTTGTCCAGTTTAATGCAAACAAAGTAATGCTCTTGGAGATAGCTGCAGTCATAATTTTTAGATATGGTCTTATGTTTTGGGCCTTAAGGGCTTGTTATTTTTTGTGCTATTCATCTTATGCTATTTCAGATAACAAGGTAGATGTCAACCTTCTTGGTGGATATAGTAGGAAAAAATTTCTGAGGCATAGAAGAGATATATGCAAGTATGCAAGAGCTTGTACATATAACTTATTTTGCCAATATATATATATATATATATATTCAAAACTAGCATTGTTTCTCCTAAAAAACTAGTTGAATAGCTCTTTCAATGCATTTCTCCTTGTCTGTCCTCCTCCATGCCTTGTACTCCTAAAAAATGATGTGCGTGCTTGATAATGTGCTTTTTCCATGCCTTGAGTAATCTAGGTAGCAAGTGGTCCTTGGTTCTCATTAAAGGATGGCCCATGAATATAAAGAATATGCTGCGTGTAAAAATATTGTATATTAGCCATATTTGTTTCAAAGAAAATGGCTAAAAGAAATAGCCTGCAAAGGCTTTTTTGTCTTACCAAATAATATGTGATATCTTTTTCTCCCCATGCCAGCTTGATTGCCTGAATAAGATTTGTGATTGCTTCTTTGAAATTGTGTGCATATGATACTGTTCTTTTTTGTTTTCTTAGAAGCTTGAGAAATTCATCAAGTTGCATCCACACTTCAATTCTCTTGTTTGCTACCTATGGATTACTTGCTACATTTGTTGTTAATTGGCAAAGCTCTTTCCAACATTCCCACATTGCATTTACCTATTTTTTATCATGATTGCTCAAAAATATTCTAGTCTTTAATTCTCCCATTGATACATCTGCAAGAACATCACCTATGTTACCAAACCAAAAAGGTTAGGGTCTTTCCTCAAGTGAACTTGACCACCACCATGGAAACCCATCTTTGAAAGCAATACCTCCCATTTATCTATGCATTCATTTGAAATGTTTGAAGGCTTTATTGAACATGCATAGTCTAGGTGAAGACAAAGAAGTTTATCTAGTATTCTTATTTCAGCATGCAAAGTACAAATATGAACATTCTAGAGTTGAATAGGGAGGATAGGATCCCAAATCATTTCTGTACTTTTGAATTTTTATAAATCTATCATACTCCTTGTGGGTGGCCTTCCAATATCCCTTGTGTTACACCACTCATTTGTCTCCATACTTGCCATACAATTGCCATACAATAAAGACAAAGATTTTTAGTGTTAGCACCACCACTTATACCAAAAATTGACTTTAATGCCTTTAAGTGTGCACTCATATGCCATTCAATTGTAAAACTTCCAACACCATCAACATTGAGACATTCACTTGGATTTTGAGATTCAATAATGCTAGGAATTTGAGTATGAGAAAAAAGCCATTTCATTGTTTGATGGTTTTCTACTAGTACATGGGAGCAACCAATCCACCACAGGTCCATTTCTGATTGCACACTATGACCAAGGGCATCTCTTATACCTTGGCTATACTCCAATGCTCTATTCATAAGAGAAATTCTTACCCTCTCCATTTTTTGGCTCTTTTGAACTTGAGCTTCATCTAGATTTAAGATTTCATTTAATGCCCATTACATTCATTAACACTAATTCCATATAGTTGCACCATAGCAATTTGCACTCTTCTTAGGTCCATTCATATGTTATTAAAAGTATTATATTCAAAAATAGACTTTCTTTTATGTTTTTAAAATGGCATGGGTCCCTTTATATGAAAATAATCTCCAAAGTAGTTAGGTATTTCTAGATTCAATTGATTTTATGCTTTGACAAAATTGTGTGGCCTTGGGAATCCAAAAGCCTTTATTTTTTGATGTCTTAAGTTTTTAAACCATAGTCCAAATAAATCCCGATATCCCCTCCTACTTACGCCCACTGTGTCATAGGTCTCTACAATTTGTGAAACATCTACAAGTTAATTGATATCCTTGAGCAACTCTTTATGAAAATTTTTTCTTAATGATGAATTTTCTTGTAGCTTAAGAAATTTAATGATGTCTGTTTTATTCATTGTCTCATTTAGAATTCGTACTCTATCTTCAGAATCATATATGTTTAGACCAAAAATTTGAGTGACATATTGTCTTGCTAATTTTATCCTTCTTTTTCTTGCCCTAGAAGTATTAGACAAATTATTTATATGTTTCATTTACCTTGTCCTTTCTCTCAATCCAATGGGTGTGGTTTTAAGATTTTGCAATTTACCACTTAAGTGCTCATTTCAATCTTCAAGAGATTTGAGTTTTCTTTCAAGCTCAGTAAGATGTGTTTGAGAATTTATCAAAGCAATGTTTAAGTTCAAAATATGATGCACCTTTTCATTCCTAGATTGGCATAACCTTGTACAATATCCTAAAAGACCATTTACACCATCTCCTACAAACCGAATAAGATCATGAACAGAATAAAAAGAAGGATACCTTCCAGTTGATGAGGGATTTTTTTTGGTAGAGATTACCATCAACCCATAAGTCGATGTGTTTCTTCCCTTCCATCTAAAATTGGTTTGCTTCATTTGCATCTTTCAAAGAAATTTGATTTGCCTTGCCCTAGGCCAAGTTGCATATTCAAGATTGAGCTTAATATTCATATGAAACTTTCTTTCGAAGGGACTATCTGAATTAGACATATCCCAAGCTAAACTTCCAAAAGATGTAAATGAAAGTTATAAAATATTAAAATAGGTTAGATTTGAATAGGTTGTTAACAAAGCTTGCAGGTTCTTAAAAGATTAGAAAAAATTATGCCATAAGCTACTATGAAAGATTGTATTAGGGCTAGGTTATGAGCAGCAAAAGCTCAAAAAATGGCTTAGAGGGAAGAACGTTGGAGGGAAATACATAGACATTGGAGGGAAATCCATAGATGTCAGTGAGTGATTCAAAATGTTAAAATTACAAGGGAGTTATGGCATGGAAAAGTGACTTTTGAGATATTCAACGATATGCTTTAAAGACAATAAATAGCCATGAATCTAGTCTTAACCATCATATTTGGAGACAATTGACCTGTAAAACCTTTACTAAATTAACATCTTAATCACTTTCTTATAGGGCCCATAATGTTTCATTTTTGGTCCTAATGGCATGGATTTTGACCAAATTTTGGCAGCATCTCCTTTGTAATTTGCCATAAATATCAAATATCCTATATAATAACACACAAATGCGACCCAATGGCAAAACAATGCCAACCTCTTTGCAAATCAATTGACCACCACACCAAGGCAATCCAAATCTCAAACAAAACACTGCATATTGCCCTTGCCAAATTGTCGCTTCTTTCACATGGAATTGCAATCCACCAATGGAGAATGCGAGAATGTCGATGAAGCACGTCAAAGCTTGCTAATCTCCTAGCCAAGATCTTCCAACCCTTGTACTAATTCCAAGGGCACAAGTTTGGATCACCGCACTACTTTCCCACGACAATAACAGTACGGTGAGTTCAAGCCATGCTCTCCCTAGTCTCTCTCCACATATCGGGGTACCCTCACACATCACTAGTATCTAGAAATGATAAGTGTAATACAATGTGATGTGGAGAGTGATTTAATCCCAAATGGATGATTGAGATCACTTATAAAAAAGGCACTTATAATTGCATGCCATATCCATCTAATACAAGGGTTTAATGTTGTTATGAGGTTATATGGTAGTGCAACAATCCTCCTTCATTGTCTTAAATCCCATTGCTTCAAGGAAATATCTCAATGCACAATGCATAAAGAAACCCTCAAGGTGAAGAGCAATTTGACCTCCTCAATGAGCAAAACTTAGATGTATGTTCCAAAGGTACAAACAATGCATGGCATGAAAAAAGGAGTCTAGGGGCATTTGTTTGATCTCTAAGGATTCATGGCTCTCAGAGATCAAAAAAAGAGGAGGAACAAAGAAAAACATGTTTGATTAGCCAAACTAATCAAGATTAGTTAATCTTTCCCCCCAATTTTGGTCCTGATTTTTGAAATTTGGTGCGCCTCCCTCAAACTTTAGTCCCTAACAAACCCATAGCCCCAAAATCTTAAGAATTAAACCAAGAAAAGGGACTTTCACATTTCAAGATCATCATATCCATCTTCTTGATCAAGAAAATCAAGAAAGTAAAAAAAACTCAAGAAAATGCAAAAATTGAAGATAATTAGTAGGAAATAGGAAAGAAAATGGATCAAAACAAGGGCTCTGATACCAATGAAAGAAAGTGAGTAAGCATTGAACTATTTTAACCTAAGAAAACATGGATTAAGCAAATATTAGCAAAAGATTAAGAAAGGTTTATGGTAGAAAGAGAGTATTTTTCATTATTAAATGATTATCAAGGTTGTCCCCCAATTATGACCTATTTGGTATATATACATGACCACCCCTTTCACACTATCATAAGTGTTGTCCATGGGCATGGTCCAGTGGCCTTGGGCCCATTATTCATATGAGGCCATTCACTTTGTTACAATGTCTCTGTATATTTATATGTAAATGTATAAATATATACAAAATTAGATCGAAACTTGCATACATTATACAATGTGTGTGTGTGTGTGTGTGTGTGTGTGTGTGTGTGTGTGTGTGTGTGTGTGTGTGTGTGTGTGTGTATACATATATATATCTATACATTATACAATGTGTGTGTGTGTGTGTGTGTGTGTGTGTGTGTATGTATACATATATATATCTATATCTATCTATCAATATACATATATATGTATATGTATTTATATATACATACATACATTAGTATGTATGTATTAAAAAACATATGAAGAAAACAAATGGTGCCTATTTTAAAACAAAATGAACATTTAATCAAATATACATTTGCAAATATAGACAATACACACACACACACACACACACACACACACACATACATATGTATATGTATATATATATATATATATATATATTTATTTACATATCTCTATCTCCCTCTTGATATATATATTTATATAATATGTATGTATGTATGTGTATGTATGTATGTATATATATATGTGTGTGTGTGTGTGTGTGTGTGTGTGTGTGTGTGTGTGTATCTGTACATACATATGTATGTAATATATATATATATACATACATATGTATGTATATATATATATATATACATACATATGTATGCATATATATATATACATACATATGTATGCATATATATATATATGTGTATGCATATATATATATATACATATATATATATATATACACATTCACACACACACACACACACACATATATATATACATATATATATATAGACATATATATATATACATATATATACATATGTGTGTCTGTGTGTGTATACTAGTTTGAAAATATTTGGGATAAAAGTTTGTTAAAACAATAAGCACTAACCTTAGTAATTGTCTTGAGCACCTTTTGTAGCTCGCCTTGCTTGAATTTGAAATAACCACCAAGAAAAGCAAACTGAGCAACCCTTCTTTCAGCCCTACCCACCAAGACAATTTAACATTGTTATGGGCAAAATAGGTAACTTACGAGGGTTACCCAAAAATATTTCCTCCAAAAATGTATGAAATCTTAAAAATAACTTTAAAACATACTTGTTTTGAAAGAACAGAATTTCCATGTGTACATTAAAAAACTACATGAAGTTTAACACTTTTTTCAAGAGAGAACACGTGTGACCTCCATAGATTTATAAACTGATAATGTTTGACATAAAAACAACTTTACTTTTAAGTGGGATAGAAGAAATCCCCACACCTTAAAGAAATACCAATTTTTTTAAAAAATATACACATTGTTTGATAAGTGATAAAAAAATATTAGAATAGGTAACATCATCAGCTCTATAATTTATTAAAAAACCCTACAATCATGCTTGAATCTAGTTCTAGACCCAAATAGCAAAGCCAATACAAATAATATAAAATAAAATTTCTTCCTACAAAGATGAGATAAAATGTTGTCAGGGGAATCTCAAGCCCATCCTAATAATGATGTGAAGATAAATGCAATGTATATGTGAAAGAATGAAGTGGATCCCAAGTGACAAAAGCAACATGGCAAACAAGTGTATTTACGCAAGTGTGCGAACAAAAAAAGAAGAAACAGTGTGGGAGAATGTAAGAGTCGAGCAGCACAACGATCCAGAAGAATCAAGGATAGCGACGAGTTAGAAGAGGGAGAATTGTGGTGGATTGAGTGTGGTTCTTTGACGAGAGGCAAGAGAGACCACCAGAGTGGGAGAGTGACTGCAATAGAGATGGGACCTGTAGGTCAGCTTTCTTCGTGAAGTTGGCAAGCTAGAGTACCTACAGTTCTTTTCAAGTTTGCACAAGAGGACAGTACAGTGTGAGAGGTTTGGTTGGATCAGAGTAGAGGGAGAGTTGAAGTCCGAAGAGTGAGCTCTAGGAGGTGTATCCCCTAGGTTCTGTGTGCAGCACCTCTGTTAGAGACTTGATTCAGTTCAATACCTACTTAACTATATCTGATTTGTGTATGAGAAAGACATGTTGTTTATGGTGTGAGGTGAAAAAAAGAAAAAAAAGAACTTGCCTCTATAGCCCTTCACCTCCCAAACTTGGAAATACAAACACAACGGAGGCACCACCAGCCACTTGCTGGAACACTTTTTACACTTCACCACCCAGCCACACCAGAAAGACAGCTCAAAACCATAATAGACACATGATCATTCAGCAAACACACAGCACCATCCAGATTACTCAGCAATTACACCAAAAACCAGGACTTTGGCCAGGATTTACTGCCAAGGGAATTCACCCTTGCATCTGACAACCAAGCCTCTGGCTCCCGGTCTCTGCTTCTCTTCAGAGGAGGCGCCCCACCAGCAACCCTCAACTTCCTCTACAGCCCGTCGACTCTTTGTCCAGCTGCTACCTGCCAAGTGTCATAGGCAAGCCCCACCTGTCTCCAGCCCACACATCAGCACCTCTGCAGCCAACACAAACAAAACCAACCACTGCTTCTCTGCTGTCACGACCAGCACCCCTGCACTGTTTCTCCCGTCACCACAGGCCACTTCTCTCTCTTCCCTACTGTCCAAAGGCGGCCTCCACCTCTTCACTTGCACGCTCACCTGAGAGCCACGTTTCTCCAGAGGGCGACTCTCTCTATCGCCAGCCACACCTGCTGAATCCTCTGTCTCCGCAGCTACACCAGAGTGGCCTTCCACAATGCGGCTACCTCAGTGTTCCTCGCCTCACACCCCAGCTCATTTCTTGGTGCCTCCCCAGTCGCCAACCAGTCCCGCTGCTGCTGCATCACCAGTCACTAGCCTCACCAATATCACCAGGGCGACCTTCACTTACTCGCCAGCCTTCTCACCAGGCGGCTCCCACTTAGCACCTTCGCTCTTCAGAATCACCCGGCCAGCCCTCTTCACGTACAAGGCGGCTACTTTTCCTTTTTCGCGTCTCTGCACAACTGCACTCCAGAGCCCCAGCAGCTCGACCCAAGGCGGCCATACCTGCGAAAACCAACCCTTCTTTGGCTCCTGGTCTCCCCAGCAAGGCGGTCCCCCTTCACCTGCACGCTCTGCAGCGCCTCTGCAAGGCGTCTCTTTCTCTACCTGGCGGCCCTCTCTCTTTTCCAGCCATCCTACAGAATCCCCCCCGACGACTTCATCTCTAGGCGGCCACCTTTCGACTGTCTTCGCCAGCCTTCTAGACGATCTCGCTGGTGGCAGCCAAAAAGACTTCCATGTGGCTATTCTTTTTATTGGCCACTTGTAATATTATATATTCTTTTATTTATTTTTTAAAGCTCAATAATGGCCACCACACTACAATGGCTCCTCCTTTCCTTGTACTTCAGGTTAACACGCCGCGCCGGACCTTCCAAAACAAGAGCTGCCCACAAGCTCGTAGTCATCATTATTACCAAAACACGATCATTAACGTCGGTGCCCTGCATTTGGCAAACACCCGCTCTGTACATTTGCCAGGGCATTCAGGGCGAAGCTTATCCACAAACCATGCATACCATATGTACACAGACTCAAAACACTATTCAGATTTTTGCCTGACATACTTTGCCCAACCCCTAGCCTGCTGAATCATTTATGATCAGCAGAAAGCATATGACCACGTTTCCCTCCGTCAATCCTTTGAGCATCATACAATGTAATCAAAACATCTCTATTCCATGTAATCAAAGAAAAACTGTCATTCTCCCCAGACATAATTTGCCATCCCACATCCCACAACATACAGAACTTTTGGAAACAAAGATCTTGACATAAATACCATCCTGCCTCATCTCAATTCCAAAATCATTGATGTAATCAGCACTAATATTGGAGAACCAGTGAAGCAACTCATGCTGAGAGTAATAACTGATGAAAGCTTCATCAAAAAAGACCTGCTGTGCCATAGCATTTTCTTGTCCATCAACATAGGAAACATCACCATCAAAGCCAACCACTATAGGCAAAACAAACTCCTCTTCAATAGGCACCATTCCCAAAGCATCCACCTCAGTTCATGTATGCTCATCTTTATCAGGGCCAATAAGAAATTCATCTATCACAACATCCATATTCTCATCCATAGCATCAACATCATTCAAAGTCTGCTTGTGTTGCTCCTCCTTCATAGCATCAATTCTGGTCGTGGCTTTCTTAACATTAAGGCACATCAGATCATCCAAGTGGGGGATTGTCTACTTGTTGTGGAAGCGTTACAAGCATTGGCTTATGCTTGTTTTTGAACATTGCCCACATGATCATTCTCAGCAAACACACAACACCATCCAAATTACAAACCAACTCAGCAATTACACCAAAAACCAGGACTCTGGCCAGGATTTACTGCCAAGGGAATTCACCCTTGCGTCTGACAACCAAGCCTCTATCTCCCGGTCTCTGCTTCTCTTCAGAGGGTGCCCCACCAGCAACCCTCAACTTCCTCTGCAGCTCGTCGACTCTTTGTCCAGCTGCTACCTGCCAAGTGTCGTAGGCGAGCCCCACCTGTCCAGCCCACACATCAGCACCCCTGCAGCCAACACAAACAAAACCGACCACTGCTTCTCTGCTGTCACGACCAGCACCCCTGCACTGTTTCTCCCGTCACCACAGGCCACTTCTCTCTCTTCCCTACTGTCCAAAGGCGGCCTCCACCTCTTCACTTGCACGCTCACCCGAGAGCCACGTTTCTCCACAGGGCGACTCTCTCTGTTGCCAGCCACACCTGCTGAATCCTCTGTCTCCGCAGCTACACCAGAGCGGCCTTCCACAATGCGGCTACCTCACTGTTCCTCGCCTCACACCCCAGCTTGTTTCTTGGTGCCTCCCTAGTCGCCAACCAGTCCCGCTGCTGCATCACCAGTCGTCGCCAGCCTCACCAATATCACCAGGGCGACCTTCACTTACTCGCCAGCCTTCTCACCAGGTGGCTCCCACTTAGCACCTTCGCTCTTCAGAATCACCCGCCATCCCTCTTCACGTACAAGGCGGCTACTTTTCCTTTTTCGCGTCTCTGCAGCTGCACTCCAGATCCCCAGCAGCTCGACCCAAGGCGGCCACACCTGCAAAAACCAACCCTTCTCTGGCTCCCGGTCTCCCCAGCAAGGCGGTCCCCCTTCACCTGCACGCTCTGGAGCGCCTCTGCAAGGCGTCTCTTTCTCTACCTGGAGGCCCTCTCTCTTTTCCAGCCGTCCTGCAGAATCCCCCCCCTGGCGACTTCATCTCTAGGCGGCCACCTTGCTGTCTTCGCCAGCCTTCTAGACGATCTCGCTCTGGCAGCCAAAAAGACTTCCATGTGGCTATTCTTTTTATTGGCCACTTGTAATATTATATATTCTTTTATTTATTTTTTAAAGCTCAATAATGGCCACCACACTACAATGGCTCGTCCTTTCCTTGTACTTCAGGTTAACACGCCGCGCCGCCGGACCTTCCAAAACAAGAGCTACCCACAAGCTCGTAATCATCATTATTACCAAAACACGATCATTAACGTCGGTGCCCTGCATTTGGCAACCACCCGCTCTGTACATTTGCCAGGGCATTCAGGGCAAAGCTTATCCGCAAACCATGCATACCATATGTACACAGACTCAAAACACCTTTCAGATTTTTGCCTGACAACGGCAGTGGATTCAGAAGAAGTGTAGCTGAGGTCTATCTACGGAGGACCCAAAAAGGGTTTTAGTCTTTTATTCTTGTCTGTTTGTGCCCAGGTCTCAGGGCTATTGAGATGCTAAAGTGTTTTTGTTTATATGAAGAAATCAGTGAGTTTGGTTTGTCTTTAGGGTGAATAGATGCAAAGTCCTTTGTGTTGATTTTTTTATTAGGATAAGTGTGTTGTGTTGATTGAGTTTATGAAGATGAAGCTCCGGTGTGTATCTGTTGTGCTAATTGAGTCAGATCTGTTAAGATTGTATAGAGTCAAATTAGGTCAGCCTGAGAATCAAAGGTGGGCTTTGCTTGGATTGTCTGGGTTTGAGAGTTATGTTCTTAAGTCTGATCTGATAGTCAGAGGATTATCAAGAGTCACAAGTCGGGAATCAGTAGCTGTCAGAAGGTTAGCAACAATCGGATAGATTTATTAGAGGGCTAAGTGTGTATCCAGAGTCAGTTGTGTTAACTAGTGTCAGTTGAGTTGTGATGGGTCCTAGTGAGGTTTGAGTGTTTTAAGGGACTAGGAGTGTCAGAGGATACAGAAGAGAGGAAACCTAAGGCAGCTGAATCAGCTGAGTTAGCTAATTTAGTCAGTTTGGTCAAATACAGTCTATTTGGAGTCAGTTGTAGTTGCAATCAGCATAGATAAATTGACTGGTTCAATGAGCTCTTGTTGGGGATGTTGATGTTAGTTGATGTTGGAGGATAATTAAAGAGCCTAGAGGACTTATTTCTGATTATAGTCAGCGTAAGCATTCTGATGTAGTTTACAATCATCTCGGGAGAATTTTAGTCAGCTAGAGGTCAGAGGAGGTCAGCTGAAGACTTAAGAGTGAAGATCAGTGCTGGCTGAAAGCTAAATCTTACTTGGGATGATAGCTGGAGGAGTCAAGTGGTCTTGAAGTGTGTAGAGGTGTCCAAAAGTGTCTGAAGGGCTGAGGATAGGTCCAGAGTTAATTGATGCCCTTGGAGTTGGGATCTTGGTGTCCCCTAGTTCTGATTCCTTTTCTTTTCTTCTTGTGTGTCTATTTTGGTGGTGTTATAGAGGCCATCACCAAGCCACCACACATGCTTTGGTGCCCCCACTAAGGATCAAAAGGTTCTTGTTTATGACTTTAGTAGTCAGCAGGTTGAATCCCACTTGTTGATCAACTCACGACTAATGGTTGACTTTGGATTTGATGTTTTCAGACGTCATAAGGGTGAGGATGTCACTCAATTTCCGAGGGGAGTTGAGTTGGCATCATTGAAGAAAAACCAAGATGATTAAACAGAAAGACGGACTAACTCGGGAGATGATACAAGAGTGATCTTCCTTTATTTCAAAGAGACGAGAATATATAGAAATAGCAATCTTATAATAGCCTTATCACAACAACAACCTTTACAATATTTGGCTTACATCCTTTTATACTGCTTGCTCGCAGTCATAGTGTGGTTCAGAGATACCGCTGTGCTATGAACACGGTGTGGATTTACAGAGTAATGACCCATTAACTAATGTTAATGTGTGCCATCTCTGACATCCGGCAGCATCGCTTTGACTCAATGGCTGGGCGACAATCCGGCTGTGGCTGTTTGGCAGTTGTCCGGGCGCCCACAACCAACAACCTCGGCCAGCCTGATGTGGCAAAAGGACGTCGTTGGCCATATTGGTGTACGTGTTCTACAGCTGGAACTTGAGAAATTCTTTTGTCATCTCCCACCACCACGGATCCGTTCTTCCATATCACCATCACAGATGTGCTTATCAACTGGGTTCAGGAGTGTCGACGCTAAGGTTGTAGAGGTGGATTCATCTGCACGTTGTGATCAAAACTTGCCCAGGCTGAAGGTAGATGCTAAGGGGCATCTTACATAAGGAATACTTGAAGATTTAGGGTTTAAGTCGTCATATGATTGGGAATTGGACCCACTGAGCGTGGGCCGAAAAACCACCAAATAACCACGGACCGAACAGCCTCAAGTGAACAACCGCCCAGCCGCGGAGCCGAAGCGACACTACTGGAATGTCAAAGTTGGTGCACTTTAACACCAGTTAATCGGTCATTACTTCTGTAAATCAGCCATGCTCAGAGCATGAGGGCATCTCTGTGTACTGCTCTATGACTGCGAGCTAAGCAGTACAAAAGGATATAATCAGAACTTTGTAAAGGTTGTTGTTGTTGTTGTTACTTTATTATCTTTTTGGGATAAAAGATAACCATTCTGTATTATCTCTATACTTTCGTCGAGTCTGTTTGTCTCTCTATATAATCACCTTGTCTAGTATTATTTCTAGTAAATTTGTCTGTTAAGTCTTTAGTCTTTCATGCAACAATCGAGATCATCCGCACGAGTCAATGAGTCTTTCGCAATTGGTTTCATTGCACAATCACTTGTAGCCGGATAGGCTATGTCTATGTTATCTTGTGCCTGATTTGTATTAGATTTGTGTATCATTGCACGCATAACCAAAGACACTCAGTAGGTTTCTTGAGATGGTGGTCAATCCCCAACAACATCTGGCAAGGATGAAGGGATTGGAAGAGGGTGGACATGCTTGCATTGGAGCAACCATTTGATAGAGGCAAGACCAAGGGGGTGTTTGTGCAGGTGTTTCATCCAGGTGGGTGGATCAATGTAGATGAATGGCTTTGGAAGATGGTGTTATACCCATTTGATCCAGGTCGGTGTTGAGATGCTGGATGGTACCTTTGTTGTTGTATATAGAGCTTTATAAAGTGGTTTATGGAAGAGAGCATAAAGGAGATATGTGAGGGGAATCTCAACCCCATCCTAAACATGACGGAAGATAAATGCAATGTATATATAAAGTTCCCAAGTGACAAAAGCAATGTGGTAGACAAGTGTATTTGTGCAAGTGTGTGAACAAAAAAGAAACAACGTGGGAGAACATAAGATCCAGGTGGCGCAATGTTCCAAAATAATCAAGGATGGCGATGGGGTAGAAGAGGGAGAATTGCAATGGATCGTATGTGGTTCTTCGACAAGAGGCGAGAGAGACCACCAGAGTGGGAGAGGGACTACATTGGAGATGAAACCTGCAAGTCGGATTTCTTCGTGAAGTTGGCAGGCTAGAGTACCTGCAATTTTTTTCAAGTTCACAACACAAGAGAAGGATAGTGTAGTGTGAGAGGTTTGGTTGGGTCAGAGTAGAGGAAGAGCTGAAGACCGAAGAGTTGACTAGGAGGTGTGTCCTCTGGGTTCTCTGTGATGCCCCTCTATTAGAAACATTCACTTTAGTACCTGCTCAACTGTATCTATTATTTGTCAGTTGAGTGTTGGCTGATTTGTGTGTGAAAAAGACCTATTGCTCGCGCCAGTGGATTAAAAATAAGTGTTGCTGAGGTCTATCCATGGGGAGGACCCCAAAAGTTTTTTAGTGTTTTCTTTTTGTCTATTTGTGCCGCCCAAGTCTCAGGACTTTTGTTTGTGTATGTTTACTTATAAGGAGATCAAGCTCACCCTCTCCCTTGTATTCTTCTCACACAAACTTTGAGATTCCTCATAGTTCCTCGTCTACCTCCAGCTCCTTCACTGGAGCTTCGCTCCCATAAATAGGGTAGTAATTCCCTTTTCACAAAGTTGATGGTGTTGTTTAGAGATCCACTTAGCAAATCTAGGGCTTGGAGGATTGTGGAAGCTCCTATTTCAAGGGGTTCCAATGTTCCTCCACTCATGCCTAGATTTAGTTAGCTTATCATATCCCAAAGCTCCTCGCTTTAGGTGGATCTAAATGAGTCTTCCCTTCTTAACAAGGGAGTATTCTGTTGAGTGCTATTTGTTTTTTGTTGGGACTAAAGGTTGGGAGGATTTATTTGATGCACTATAATCGATTTTATTATCATTTCTAATAACTATTTTGGATCGAAAGTTGCATCACAGGTTTCACTTTGTATTGCTTTCTGAAACAAGTCTGAAAGTGATTTCAAACACGTCTATTCTACTCAAGCTATAATTTTATTAATTTTTTAGTTTGAGTTATTTAATTTTTTGAACCCTTTATGCTAGGCTCACATCTCTAGGTTCATGCGTGTAGGCTCACGTCTCTAGGTTCATACGTGTAGGCTCATGTCTCTAGGCTCACATCTCTAGAGCTTTGGATCTTAATGGAGGCATGGGCCCAATTTTTCAGTCATTAGCCAAAAGGTAGCTTGGAAAGGATGGTGAGGGGGTAGTCTTGTGTGATCTGTGAGTGATGAAGGTGAGGGACAAGACCATTATAATGGCAAGACCATTGCACATGTTTAGGTCATGTTAACTTGTTTTCAACATGTAACCACCATCTCTCACCTTCACAAAGTGCCACATATATGTATAAATGTTCAAAGGGAATTTTCTCCTTATGACAATACTTAATCCTCTTTTCTGATGCAATGCTTCTCCATTCATGTTAACTTGTTTTCAACATGTAACCACCATCTCTTACCTTCACAAAGTGCCACATATATGTATAAATGTTCAAAGGGAATTTTCTCCTTATGACAATACTTAATCCTCTTTTCTGATGCAATGCTTCTCCATTCATGTTGGGTTGTGGCTTGTGGGTTTAATTCTCGTTTGAGTTCAACCATTTGCATCCCATTGCATTTGTACATTGATAAGCTTTTACATTCTAGGTAGGGAGTTTTTCTAATTCTTAAGGTCCTCCTTTGGATGCAATGAATCTCCATGCACACTCGATTGTGGCTTGTGGGTTTGAGTCTCATTTGAGTTCAACCATTTGTATCACATTGTGTGTGTACATTGATGAGATTTTGCTTAAGTTAGAGAATTTAGGGAGTTTTATAAGAAGGTGGAGGGTGAAACTTACTCTTGGAGATCATTGCGCCTATGTAGGTGGCTTGTTTTGTATAGGTATTTGCAAGAAACATTTCTTTATCTTTGTTTGTGATTGTAAATTACCATGGTTCAAGCATGTCCATACAATCATTAATGTCTTTCACTTATTATAGAACAATAAAACACTTTAGTCCCCATGGTCACTCAAGAAGAGCTAGGTGCTATGTATGGATACAAGCCTTGGGTATATGGGAATAGTTATACATGTAAGTATTGGGATTGTGGTAGTTCAAAGAGCTATCCCATATGCAACCTCAAATCAAATGAAAGAAGGATCCCTTTGTGTAAACCCTAAATATTGGTGATGAGATCGTATTCCCCATTTCCCATTTTGTCTTTTGTCATTTTGGTTATCTACACATTGTTTCCAAGATTAATTTAGTTGTTTTCATGAGTATCTACACATTGGCTTCATGATTAATTTAGTTGTAGTCTTTTCATAATCTCACAATTATAGTTTTGCCTCCATGAGTATCTTAGCTCTTACTATTCAAAAGTGTTAATTATTTTTACCTCCATGAGTATCTTAGCTCTTACTATTCAAAAGTGTTAATTATTTTTACCATGATTCACTTATGACAAGTATGATTTTTTAGCTTTACATTATTTATGAATGGTTGCTTGTTGTTTTTTCCATTTCGAGATTACTTGTGTTAAGAATTTCCAAGCCTTAATTAAAATTTTTATCTCATAGTAAAGATCAAAAGCAAGGGAGTATCTTTGATTTCTCTTAGCTTGAGTTAAATTTTGACATTGGGAGTAAAGAAGTTTCAACATTGAATTTTATGAAATTTAAAAAAAGGCATTCAAAAATTAAATCAAGTTTATATAGATAAATATACAAGGGTCAAGAGTTTAGTTCAGTAAACCAAATAAGAGAGAGAGAGAGAGAGAGAGAGAGAGAGAGAGAGAGAGAGAGAGAGAGAGAGAGAGAAAGAGAGAGAGAGAGATCATATAACGAATTGAAATCTATAACATGGTGGTAAAGTGTCAGCCATGCAAATGGTGGGATAGAGTTCAATTTGTTATGATCTCCATCTCTCATTTCGCTTGATGACTGGCTTATTCATGATACGTGTGGGGCCAATTAACATGCCTATGCCAATTGTGAGCGCGAGTCTAGTGCCCACCTTTTTTTTTTGTGGCCAATAAAAGCATGTCTAATGCCCATTGTGAACATGGGTCTAATGCCCACCTTTTTTATGGCCATTAAATCACTACCACCTCATGTTCAGTGCACCTTGTGAACAAGGCCTTACGAATGTGAACCTTATTAAACACAGTCTTCTTCACTTAGAACATTTTCCTCATAAACCTTACAACCACAAAATTTTGAAAGTCTTTTCTCGATAATTTGCAAATTTTGGACATAAAAATATATCTAAATGCCAAAAAATTTATAACACGTCTTAATTTGTTCATCAAAATACATCAATTTAATGATTTATTTCTTTATTTATTTATTTATTCCTAGCCAGTAGGCTTAAATTGATGGCATAGCCATCACCCCAAGGTTGTTTAGGTCTTGAAAACTTTTAAAGAAGAAGATAAATGTATCAACAAGTGGAGTGAGATCATGAAAAATGAAGAAAGCCAACAATGCATGAGTAAAGGTTTATATACTAATTTTTTTACCTTTTAATCACAAAAAAGTAGACCATGGAAAAGGCCACAATTTTACTTTGACTATGAGCGTACACAGTAAGTTAAGACTCGACTCACAAAGTCCAAACCACACACCAAAGTCTAAACCATGAGGGTATGTAATATGTAGACTCGACATACCACACACCAATCATTGTTACTAAATGAACATTTATATGCAACAATCAATTAGACGTTGTCTCTTTTGTGGTTTACATTGTACAAGTACACATACCCAACAAACCCTCAAGTCACTCTTTATTTGGAATTGTGCTTCAAAGAAATTAATCGTGCAAAAGGAAACTCTTATATGGGAGTGGATGTGGATGATTGTGGTTTTGAAAATCACTTTTTTAAAATGATATCTTATATTTCGAAGGTAGCAATTTGCTTTAAAAAATGTGTTTACAAATCATCGGTCTGGTTACATTCTCGTTCAATATGAGGAGGCAGACAATAAATGATTTGAGGTATAATAGTTGTCCACGGTGGGAACATGGGGCACCCATGTTGGTATTAAGAGTGGATTAGCAAATCTAAGGAGGATCAAACATGGTTATAGTCATGGTTAGGTCATGATTATAAACATGATTAAGAGTGGATTAGGAGATACTAATGAGACATGACTTAGTCATGTCTCATTAGTATCAAACATGGTTATAGTCATGGTTAGGTCATGATTATAAACATGATTAAGAGTGGATTAGGAGATACTAATGAGACATGACTTAGTCATAATCATGGAAACAGACGAGTTACATTCTTCATTAGCAAGAGCCTCTTATATAGGCAAGTAGTACATGACCACATGACATCACCTATGATGTCTTACAAGCATAAGAGGCCATCTCCCCCATGTGGGTATGCCATCTCCCCCATGTGGGTATGCCATAAATGAGCAATATTCCCTCTAGGCTATATTTGAAGTAGGCGCCCTTTTGAGGATGTGTCTTGAGTAAAGTAATCAAGGTTATATAGCCCCTTTCAACCTTTGAATGGATTTGGGTGATATATCCAACAAACCCTCCTTCAACCAAATCCATGACAATGCTACCTTTATGATGGCAATTCTAGGTTCTAGTTACAACATACAAGAACTAGTTATGATGACCATGCTGGTGCCCGTAGGTCTTATTCCAGTTAGGTTTACAATGCTAGCAATGATGGATGATGCTAGTATACCATAGTAAAGCTTACAATGAGATAGTTATGTTTAGGATGGAGAGGTTTTTAAACATGGTATGGGCTATCCCTTGATTTTACTCAAAAGGCCCATTCTTCTTCGATAAAATTGGCCTCTTCGGAGGCCTCTTCTTGCAGCTCGTCTTTGTCTTGACTTGCGAGAAATGCCTTTTGTGCCTTTTGTTTGAAGAAACAATTTTCTTCAATATGATTGTCCTTGCCGCAGAATCCACAAGTCTTCTTCTTTCCTTTTGTGTCGATGAAGTTCTTCTTCTTGAAGTGTGACTTGTTGTTGGAGAAGTATGCCCCTTCCATTATCCCTATATTCTCTTGCTTCTTCTTGTACTCCTCAAGGAGTGCAGCTTCAATGGCTTCTAAAGTAGGATCCGGAAGATTCATGAGAGTTGACACTAAGTGCCCATATTCATCATAAGGCATGCTTTTCAATAAAACTGCAATGGCATCTTCCTCATCTATTGGTGCTCCTATTGTTGCAAGTTGTGACATTAGGCTTTTCATATAATTAAGATGAGTAGGTAAAGACTCAGAAGCTTTCTTTTCAAGTTTAAAGAATTGGATTTTCAGCCCTATCTTGGAATGCTTCCCTTTTGCCCCAAATAATTTCTCTAAGATTTCCCATGCTTCAGCTGAGTTGTTTGCATTAGAGATATGATGTATGTAGTTGTCACTTTAGACCTAATGCAATTATGGCAAAAGCTTTCTCATCCCTAGGTAACCATCCTTGTTCACCATCTCTAGTGGTAGGTTTTTTCTCCTTTCCACTAGCAACTCCCCACAGACCTTTCTTCATGAGAATAAATCTTACTCTAACTTGCCAGGTATGAAAGCCTACCCCATTAAACTTATCAACATGAAATGAGGATGTAGACATGATGATAAAGCAAGGTCTTACCACTTGAGTATCCCTCAAGGGCAGTGTCTAATGCTTTTACAAGATTAGATACCTTCACCAAATAGATGAAGGTTATTTATGAAAAATTCAGACCAATCATGCCCTCCTAAAACATTGTTTGCTCTTGAGTTGTAGACATTGTTTCTTACCCGTCTCCTCGGCTTTCTGCTTTTCTTCTTAGGCCTCAAATGTTGAATATTTGATGATTCAGCATCAGATGGTTCAGTCATTGTGATTAAACAATGATGTAAATTACAACATCATCAACATATAGAAATACATGAAGCTCAACAATTTCTGAAAAATTGTGTCACTAGATGTCCTTGAATGAGATAGAAGCCTAAGTCTAAACACCAAATGCCTTTAGCACCTTCAATAGCAATGACTTGAGGCCAGATTAAGCACTAATTACTAGTGATTAAGTGAGTTAATCATTCATGCTTTAACTGTTATCAAATGAGCTTTCTAAGATTATGTCAGACCTGAAGCCACCAAACCACTAAACCATTCAAGAAAATGACTGCACAGGCGTGTTTGCAGCTATTGAAAACCCCCAAAGCCAAGGCAAATTAGTGAATCTTGCACTGGTTCAATCGGTGGACTGATTTCCCCCAAAAAAATTGGCGCCGGTTTCGTCTGCAACGTTGGCGTCTTTGCGCAAGATCCGCCTAATTCCACCAAGCTGCAGCTTCTTTATGATGTTGAGAATGCATAGCTTGAATCCCGTACGAATTCGTGGAGGCGAGTGTGAACTGTGGATGCTCCAAGGCAACCCTATATTTCAGGCTATGAAATAGGAAGGGATAAGCTTATGATTAAGCTAATTAAACACTAATGATGAGGGGGATGAGGTTGTATTAACGTAGCTCTGATACCAAATGTTGGTATTAAGATGGATTAGCAAATCTAAGGAGGATCAAACATGGTTATAGTCATGGTTAGGTCATGATTATAAACATGATTAAGAGTGGATTAGGAGATACTAATGAGACATGACTTAGTCATAATCATGGAAACACACGAGTTACATTCTTCATTAGCAAGAGCCTCTTATATAGGCAAGTAGTACATGACCACATGACATCACCTATGATGTCTTACAAGCATAAGAGGCCATCTCCCCCATGTGGGTATGCCATCTCCCCCATGTGGGTATGCCATAAATGAGCAATATTCCCTCTAGGCTATATTTGAAGTAGGCGCCCTTTTGAGGATGTGTCTTGAGTAAAGTAATCAAGGTTATATAGCCCCTTTCAACCTTTGAATGGATTTGGGTGATATATCCAACAACCCACACACTCTACGTGTGTTGTCTAGTTAAAAAAAACACATGTACAAGGTGGCTTTGGAAAGGCCAATGTTGCTTGATGAGATTCACCATTGCTCATGTTATATCTATTTGTCAACATCCACTTTTCCTTATTAGCTTATTGTTCTCATTTGTGGATGAAAGGTTCACCAAATTTTTTTGGTCTTTTGATGTTGACATGCTACTTAAAATTGGAGTTCGCATAACATCAAACCTCAACATGTGATTGAGCTCTTAACTTGTATGGATGCCCATAGAGCCCTTCTCAACATGGTTACATGCAGTCGCACCAACAAAAATTAAGGTGCTAGCTCACCACCTAAAAATAAAGTAGCAACAAGGAAAATCAAGGTGCTCGTAGCACATTCTAGAGCTTCTACATCCTTGGCTACATTTACACGACTTTTTTGATCAAGCATGGGAAAATTTGATAATGTAGCGTTTCTAATGCTACATTGGATGAGGATGACATTTCCATGGACGGGCAAGCAAGTTGCTGGGATCAGGGGAGGCATTTCCTTGGAGGAGAGGGGGGTGATCGGCATGCCTTTCCCTTTCGTAATGGGGAGTGGGTGTTCGTGACAGCAAACACATTCTGCAATGGATGGGGATGGGCGATTGAAACTTTGATGAAATCTCCCAATGATTGTGCAATGATTGTGCAAAAGAAGGTCAATCGATTCACTGACTGCGAGATCATCTCTCCTTCGACCCATGACCACGATGGGATTAGGGGAAGGCCGTGGGGAGGCGGTGACATGGGATGTCCATCCATATATAATTACACTTACAATAGCGGATGTCACAATGTATGAATTTGAGCATCCAAAAAAACATTATGTAAAGAGTGGAATGACTTGCAACCAAAGAAGGCCATTTGGAAAAGCGCAAAGCTAGGAAGGGTTTAATCATTGTACAACAAGCAAAGGGGAATGGGCTGGCTAGTGGGCCCAGCAGACAGAGTCACTGATCTGCCGCTTTTTCGATCCTTGTTGTCACCTGGCCTCCAATCAGGGAGGCCGAAAAGGCCCCCAAATTTGGCGGCTAGAGCCCCACATTTAACCGCTGTGCCATCTGGCCTCTGATGATTGACCCAATGGGTGAGCTTCCCCCAAATTTAGTAAAGAAAAGGTTTATTACTGAGTCCGCATACTTAATTATAACAATCACAGAATGCTGAAACCTTTTTTTTTTTTGAAAATTGGCGCAATTCCAAGTCAATTGTATGCATATATTTGCTTGAATTTGAGATATACTGAAACACAAGAGAGAGCTCAGCCATGGCGTCCCAAGCCCCCCTCCTCTCTTCTCATAATAGCTGCCATCTGGCCTCTGATGATTGACCCAATGGGTGAGCTCCCCCCAAATGTAGTAAAGAAAAGGTTTATTACTGAGTCCGCATACTTAAGTACAACAATCACAGAATGCTGAAGCCTTCTTTTTTTTTTTTTTTGAAAAAATTGGCGCACTTCCAAGTCAATTCGTATGCATATATTTGCTTGAATTTGAGATATACTGAAACATAAGAGAGAGCTCAGCCATGGCGTCCCAAGCCCCCCTCCTCTCTTCTCATAATAGCTGCCATCGCCCATCTTCTCTCATCATCACCAAAATTCGTCTGTGTGCCCTCTCTTTAGTTTTTCTTTTTGTGGTCTCCATAGTTATCAGATTTCAACCCACCACTCATCCCGGCGCTGATAGGCTCAAATTGCGCCATGGGTCCTCTTTTTCTCATGATTCACAAAGTGGGTTGCACTCAAATCCCACATACAATCTCTGCAACGAGGACCCCCCCTTCTACCAGCCCAAGAGCACAGAGCCCACCGTCTTCAGTGGTGAGGGCAGATCCTACTCTCCTTGGAGCAGTTCAGCACAGAACTCTCTCCGCACTGCATTTCACTTCCAGCCGGAGCGAAATTGGATGAACGGTAAGGCTTCATCTTTTAAAAAAAAAGGCATTTTTGGGTTTCTTGGTAGTGATGGATTGCCTTCCCTTTTAGCATTATGGGGCTCATTGGCATTATATTTCGTGCATTTTTTAAAACCTTGTTCCATTTTGGCATGCCTCTTCCTGCTTAATTTTGCATTTGGGTCCCTCTTTCCATCTGTTGGGGTCCCCTCCAAACACTGCAACAGATCCAGACGGTATGGTTTCTTTAGCTCTGCTTCCCCCCCCCCCCCCCCCCCCCCCCTATTTTCTGCAGTTGATGCAAAGAAGCATATCCTTAACTCCGCAAACATGGCTGGGTCTTATTCATCTCCTCTCTCTGTATATGCAGCTCCACTCTATTACAATGGATGGTACCACCTTTTCTACCAATACAACCCCAACAATGCCTTCTGGGGCCTCATCTCATGGGCGCATGCCGTCTCGGTAGACCTTATCCACTGGCTTTACCTTGATTTAGCCATGGTGCCTGACCAGTGGTATGACATTCGAGGTGTGTGGACAGGCTCTGCAACCTTTTTGGCAGATGGAACTCCTGTGGTAATCTACACTGGCTCAACCAATGAATCAGTTCAAGTGCAAAATGTTGCTTATCCAGTTGACCCTACAGATTTTCTTCTAAGAAACTGGACCAAAGTGGCCCAAAATCCTGTGTTAGTCCCACCCACTGGCATCCTAACAACGGACTTTAGGGATCCCACCACAGCTTGGCTTGGTGCTGATGGGCTATGGAGGCTTGGCATCGGCTCAAAAGTTAACCAGACAGGCGTCGCTTTGGTGTATGAGAGCTCTGATTTCCTTTACTGGACACAGCAAGACCACTATTTGCATCAAGTTGAACACACTGGCATGTGGGAATGCCTTGATTTCTATCCTGTGCTAGCTTCTGGAGATGCTGCAGGAGTTGACACCTCTACATATGGAGAGCGTGTGAAGCACGTGCTCAAGGCAAGCATGGATGACACGAAGCTGGACTTCTATACAGTTGGAACTTACGACTATGAGAATCACACCTTCACACCAGATGATTCAGCTCACGATCTTGGCTTCGGTTTACGATACGACTATGGAAAATTCTATGCATCAAAGACGTTTTATGATGATAATGAGGGCCGGCGAATCCTATGGGGTTGGGTAAATGAATCTGACAGCCTTCAAGATGACATTGAGAAAGGATGGGCATCTGTGCAGGTAGTGGACCCTCTAATCATTCTTCTGTGGAAATTTTTAGTGCAATCTGGAACCTTGCCTTGTTAGCACATTTAGGGCTCTGGAGCCTGAAGCTCACCATAATTGGGGATTGTTTTTAGCCTATAGAACTGTGATTGGGTAGATGTGGGGTTTGTTATAAGGCATTTTGCATCTTTGTCTGATAGCTGGGAGTTTGGTTGCAGGCCATTCCTAGACAAGTCTGGTTTGATAATCTCACGAAAGCCAATCTGCTTCAATGGCCAGTGGATGACCTCTTGGATCTTAGAAGAACCAAGGTTTCACTGGATAATATTACCTTGGAAAGCGGCTCTGTTGTCAAAGTCTCAGGAGGCTCAGGGGCTCAGGTACAAAAAATACATCTGTAATACATGTACTTGTAGACATTTTTTTAATCCATGAATAGATCCTTCGGGAGTCGCATGTAGACCTGCCCGAGGGTGGAGAGATCTAGGTGCTGGCTGGGGAGGACTAGTGGGGATCAAACTCGGGTGTCCCCCTCACTGAGTGATGGCCTCAACCACTAGGCTACACTGCCATCAGCATGTACTTGTACACTTGTATGTGAAGATATTGCACCATGTACCCATCTAGTTGTACGTGTATATGTAAAGATATTGCATCATGCAACCAAAATATACATGTACTCCTCTTAAATGAAGATATTGCATCATGTGACCAGCATAAACATTTAATATACATGCAGTCATACACTTGTACGTGAAGAGGTACATCATATACATGTAAATGTACACTTATGTGTCTGACGTGAAGAAGATCATGTACATCTAGTTGTACACTTACATGTGATGATATTGCAGCATTTACCCAACATTGTACATTTGTATGTGAAGATGTACATAACATTTGTCTGATATTGCATTGCTCTTTTTTTGGGGGCATTGGTATGACAGTGGGATATTGAGATTGCTTTTGAGAACCCAGTCTCGTCTTACAATGGCCTTCCCGCAGAAGACATACAAAACAGTTGCAGTGAAGCTGGTGCTGCTAAACAGGGCTATTTTGGCCCCTTTGGCATACTTGTGCTTGCCTCAGATGATCTGCAGGAGCAGACAGCAGTATATTTCTACTTCACCTCCATTAATGGAACATGGACAGCTCTAGTATGCAATGACCAAAGCAGGTATTATTGTCCATGGTTTCAGGGTGCATTCTAGTTGTTGAATTTTGAGAAAATTCTCTTATGTATCCAGTTGAAAATGTGAGAATTTACCATGTCTGGTCAGAGGTGTGTTTGTCTAACTTCTAATCGCTATGTCCTCACTAGGCTTATCTTATTGTACGTTTCCAATCCTTGAAGCTTAATCGATGCACTGTGTTTGGCAGGTCCACAACAGCAACTGATGTGGACAAATCTGTGCATGGAACGTTTGTTCCAGTGTTGGTGGATGAGACCACTCTTTTGCTGCGTGTAATTGTAAGTATGCATCATACAAGCATGCATCATTAGCACTGCAAAACACATCTAAAACTAGTTATTAATGGTTTACCTATGTCTTTATGCATAACCTTGTGGCTCTGCAAAAGACCCTCTTAATTTGGATCTTAATGGTGGTGGGTTTTAACGAGAGGTTATGAGCAGGTGGACCACTCAATTGTGGAGACTTTTGCACAGGGAGGGAGGGCTTGTATCACATCAAGGGTATATCCAACCATAGCTCTAGATGATGAGGCCCAACTCTTCTTGTTCAACAATGGGACCATGCCTGTGACAGTACAGAGCTTGGAAGCTTGGCAGATAGCCAAAGTCTACATGCATCCCTTTGCAGCAGTCCGAAACGCAGAGACCCTAAAATAAAACTACAATGGAGAATGCATGCCTTCTCAAGAGTTTAGAGTGTTTCAATAAGCTATTATTAATGCTACCCACCTTACCCTACCCCCCATACCAAAAAGTATCAATATGCCCACCTTGCCATACCCCATCCACCTTACCATACCCCATACCAAAAGTATCAATATGCCCACCTTACCATACCCCATACCAAAAGTGTCAATGCATGCCTTCTCAACAGTTTATAGACTTTTAATAAGCTGCTAGAATATCAATGTGCCCACCTTAAGATACCCCATACCAAAAAGTATCGATGTGCCCACCGTACCATACCCCATACCAAAAGGAAGACCTTGCTTCCACCATTATTTTCCACTGACACATCCAAGACCTTACAAATTTTGATTCATTCCTTTTCACTTAGAATAGTTCTTATCCAATGTATTCTACATATGGCTCGAAGCGTGCTCCCCATAAGCAGCCTCTAAAAAGATTGATGCTTCCCAATCCTGATTCTTTAGCTCTATGTGTACCATCATATTTCATCTCCCCTAACACTTCAAGTGTTCTTACAACACGTGTCACCCGCGAGAAAATCCTTATATCACCTGCCAAGGGTAATAAAAAACAGGTTTGTTTTGCATGTTCTTGTCAATCACACATTTATCATGTCTTGTGGGAATGCATATTTTCCCACCCTCCTTGAGTGAAGCCCTCATAGATTCTGGTTTGGGTAGTAATAAAGCATGTACCTGAGCATATACATTTAATGCAATAAATTGAACTACCACAACCAATACTATATCAAGTTACCTGTATTGAGCATCAGACTACCAATTCACAAATTTTCCTAAATAACAAAACAACCCACCATGACTTGTGTTCTTCTCGTTTTATTACTAATCCCTTTTGATCCATCAATTTTCTCACTTTAGCTGATGTACTCTGAGTGTTGCACCAATCCTTTTGAACATCAGTAGGAAGGAATAACAAAGCGTCTTCATCATACTTTCATCCAATTAATCTTCAAAATTTGAGCCAGCTAAAGGTTTCATATATACATACATACATACATATATATATATACATATATATATATATACATATATATATATATACATATATATATATATATATATATATAGCAACCTTGAAATAATGGTCAATTTCAAGAAGGAAAAATTATGGTAGAAACCTTGAAAGGGCCTCATTTTATTGAACTCTATTAAAATTAGTCAATGGAAGTAGCGAATGCTTTCAAATATCTCAACCATCAAATCAAGGATGGCAACGATGTGTGATCCCCAGACTAGAGACCGGAAACACACATAATCTGCATCTGAGAACATGCATAAATTTAAGGCTGAGACTAAATATGTTAGTCTAATTTATAGTACTGTATGGAGCTCAAGCCCATTGAGGTCCTTGGAATGCAAAGACTAGTCGAACACATAATCAAGCTCCTACATGCAGCCTTGGCAATGTTGCCTAAAATTGAATAGGAAATTGCAAGGTTCAAAAGACACACAAAAGCAAGTTCAGACAATTGCAAGGATTTGAGTGGAATCCTCAAGTTTAAAACTTGAGGATTCCACTCATATTTAAGAGTAGTTTTGAGGATTTGAGTGGAATCCTCAAAACTTGAGGATTCACTCAAATTCAAGAGTAGTGCACCAAGGCTCCAATATACATATTTTTCCAACCAATCAAAATAAGGACAACCCTTAAATCTATCGGGTTTTGTTCTTGAAATCTCTACAATATGTCGCTTTTATAACTAAAATATATGAAAATTCATTCCTTAAAGTAAGGGCTTTTTAAAATCTCAGTCGATTTTTCTTAATTATGTCGGTTTTTCTTAATTTTGGTCGGTACCAATACACTAGAATGCCATTTTTTCGAGCCCTTCACCAAGCCCAAATAGGATCGATTCTCTCATTCAAGTCAACAAGGGGCCAAAAATTTGGATATTGAATTTGAAATTTTCTCCTTGTGAGACTAGTCAAATTTGATTATCCAAGTCCACTTTTTCGCCTGGTGTGGGCAAGTGTAGTGTAGGGGACATCATTCAATGTGCATTAGTAAAGAATCCAAGGACCTTCTAAACTAGCACGAGACACAGATTGTCAACATTATCTTGTGAGATGAGATGCCATTTTAAATAAATAGTTTGAAGAGGATATCAACTTGAGGTACTGTGGTCATCCTAATCAATCCTACTTAATCCCATAGTAACTTCATTGCCATGCTTAAACTATTAGGATAATCAAGGTATAAAGTTGACAAAACACTTAAAGCATCCACTAGACATGTATGAGAACTGAGACTCTAGTCCCCCCTTGTTCTTGTTTTCTTTTGATTCATTCCTCCTCTTGTGGTCTATACTATAAGAAATTAACACAAACAAACAACAAGACCTTCATAGCAAATCGAGATTACAATTGTTGCTGATTTCCTTTCACCCATGTGCTCTTGCGAGGTAGTGATCTGGAAAGACACAAAGATGGAGGTTGTATATGCATTGTGATAGAGGGCGCAAAGAGTAGTGAAGGTAAATCTCAAGCTTAATTATCTAGAAAGACACAAAGATGGAGGTTGTATATGCATTGTGATAGAGGGCACAAAGAGCAATGAAGGTTAATCTCAAACTTAATGATCTTAGTATGATGGAAGTTGCCAAACACATCTATACATGCTACCTAAGTAATTGTGAGCCAGTCCAATTGGATCCAAAAGACCACATCATCCATCTAGGATCATCCATCTAGGGTAATAATAGACTAAACGATAGACCTACAATCTTGTGTAGCTTCCAAATCCATTCAAGGTTGTCTAGTAGCTTGCTACTCGTCTCGCAGCCTAGCAACCCAAGGTAATACTTTGTTTACGCTTAGTGCAGTCTGATATGGGTATATCATATCACGCTTGCAACATGTAACATGTTTGGTATGATGCCAAACCTATCTAAGATATCTCTTAATCATCTCCCCACCATGTCTGGCCCATCCCCTATGTCTAAATCAACCAAATCAAGCTCTATCGTGTATCCATGCATGCATATGTGCTCCTCATACACATAGCACCTTCTCCTCATAAATGTAGAGCTAGTTGATACTTATGCAGTCTCAACGTGACAAGGTTGGAGCATTGATTTCCACCATATACCGTCTTTGGAGGCTTCTTGTTATGAGAATATATTTTAAGCTCTCTTAAAAATATATTCTACGCTCTTAGATAATTCGGGGACACTTGGATTATCTTTGAGTCATGCCAAATCATGTTAATATTATGGGTGATGCTGAGTATAAGAAAGTGCCGTGTAAGTAAAAGCACCTTTTTTGTATTTTTGGAGGCTATGGCCTATTTTCGAATGAAAGAATTATGTAAATAATCTTATGTGGGGAGAGACCACACACGTGAGGGGGGAAGATTGCACCCAATGTTGAGTCGTTATCTTGAGCTATTTATTCAATTCTTCAATATGTTGAACTTGAGGTTTTTAATGAGTTGATTAGGTGAATAATCTATTTTCTTACAAGGCTCTATTTTCTTTATTTTCCTAGAAGTGGATCCATGTGAGTTGATTAGGTGAATAATCTATTTTCTTACAAGTCTCTATTTTCTTTATTTTCCTAGAAGTGGATCCATGTGAGTGGTATCAAGGCTGCCTATGGGCGATGGAGGCAATATTTAAAATCTTGAAAGCATAAATAAAAGGTTTCAAGAGTTTCAGGCTAAAAAAGACAAAGAAACCTTTTAACATTAACCAAAAAACCACGCATTTTCTTGAGAAGCAGTTTTTAGATTTTCTCTTCTATCTACAGAGTACGGATGAAATTGGCATACAAGGGAGGAATTGGCTCCACTGTCAGATTGCTAAACCACTGCTTCTGATTGAATTCCATAATGGATGGTGGATAATTACTCATAATCCAATTTATGAAAGAAGGTGCTAATAGGCAGTTTATAATTTAATTTATTTTTGGATTAAAGAAGCTTAATCAAGTGGAGAAATTCAAGCTTTGAAAAAGTCATGTAAGATTTTTAGATTTTTTCTCTTTCTCTTCCATCCACGACGGTGCGAAGAACGTATTCAGTCGGGAAGACAACGCTTAGGCTTTAAGCTTTGAAGGCTTTAAATCGTGTTATAAATATACGCTTTAAAAAGCTTATAACCTTCAAAAGATTTGCCTTATAAAAGCTTTTACAAAACCTATATTTCTTAAAGCTAAAAAAACCCTTCATAGTCAAAAGAGAGAGAAATTCCTGCTTGTTGAATATTTGTAGGAAATTACAGAAAGGTTTATATTTTCCCTTTAAAAAATTGGAAGATCTCTTGTAACCAAAAAATTTAGGCATTACCAAAGGGGATCAAAAGCCAAAAATTTTCGGAGGTGTTTTTTGATGCTGGTTTCCTCATCACATCAAGCTTTCGACGTGATTTTTGGATACTTAAGGAATTCAAAGTGGCTTTAAAAATCTTACCAAAGTTGAACGAAACTCAAGCCTCTTAACCACGCTTGCGATTCATTCAGAATTGGACTAAAGGACGGTGCTAAGATCAACCTTTTGACAAATTTCAAACCCAAATTCAACATGGTTCAAGAGCTAAGTTTCTCGTTTTTATTTATTTATCCGCATCATAAAATTACACTTTCTTTCTTTATTTATTTGCAATGGCCAATTTACCTTCACAACCCACTATGCAAGAGTAAATTTTTGCACTTCAAGAATAAATTGCAAGTGAGTGTGAACTTTGACGTAAGCTAGAGCAACATGTGAAACCTTTTAAGCGCAAGCGTGACTCTTGCGACTCTCACGAGGATGAAAGTGATCATGTTAGATACAATGTTGAAGCTACTTTGCATGCTCAGAGTTCTCTGGAAGACTCATGGATTAGCTAAAAAGCATTCACTTTCCAGAATTATGATGGATTAGCTGAAAAGCATTCACTTTCCAGAATTATGATGGCAAGAAGGACGCATGAGTACTTATTGCATGGCTCAGTCAACTGGATGATTATTTTTCAGGTGAAATATTCTCGAAAACGGACAATATTAAGTGTACTTGTAATCATTTGATTAAAAGTGTTGCGTTATGGTGGAATGTGATCAAGCAGGGCAAATATCAACTTACGACATGGAAGGAGAGAAGTGCTTTCTACCTTCTTAATACAAGGCTAAAGCTCGTCAAAAATGGGATAGTTTACGACATGTCCATAATTTTAATGTCTAAGTCTACATTGACAAATTCTAGAACATTCTATTACAAGTTCAAGTCATCTAGAAGGTCAAAGAAAGAGAGCAAACAAGAAAATTCATTGCGAGTCTCAAGCCTACTATTAGGGATGATGTTAATATGTTTCATCCTCATAGTCTTAGTTCTTCCATGGATCTTGCTCTAAATTATGAATGCAAAACTTCTATTTCTAGAGATTTCACAATGCAAGAAAAGTCTTTTATACAAAGTCTTCTAAACCATCTATTCCTTTGAGAAATTTTAATAAATCCAAGATGCATAAGGGTAAAGATGTGGCCAAAGGAGATGCTCGGATTGACAATAACAACAAACCCTCAAATGGTTAGTTGAAGAATCGTATCGTCAAGTATTTTAAATGTTACAAGGAAGGTCACCTTGCACTAGATGTAGCCATATTGGTTGGTAGGGATGTGTGTGAACACACTAGGACTAGCCGGGGAACTTTTTCCCTCTTTAGGAGGTTTTTTGTCCCGCGCTAATATACACCCATCTTGGGGTATACTTATCATCTTCGTACACCACACATTCATTATCTATCTATCCTCTCATTATGTTCTCCCTTGAGCTTCTCAATTGTGTGTGTGCAGGTGCATTCCTGCCATATTTCTAACATTTGGTATTAGAGCATACGCTCCTCACCCTTATGCTGCTGCCTACCCTTCACTCCGATTCGCACGTCTTCTTGAATCGGATTAAGGAGCCCTTTTGGGAGAAGAAAGAGGATCGTGAAGTGTCTAGTACTTTGTACTTTGGTTTTGGGGGGGCCGTTCACGCAGTTTTTGATTTTCTGCAAACACCCTCGAGGACTAGATTTGCATTGTTCTTCATCAGATTATTCTGGAGTAGTTTTGTTAGATCTACTACCGATGGGTGTGTAGATACACAAAAAAGCATCAACAATAGACACTCACCACGCCAGATGTGGTCTACAAGCTACATTTCAATGACATCAATCTCTACATCTTACGAGTAAAATTTCTATTCACTTTACTCTGCATTTGTTTCATACACCTTGCAGGTCTCAATTATAAGAAACCTTATTAGCAAGCCACATTAGCTGCATTAAAGGAGTACTCAACACTTTGTAGATTGCGTGATTACTTGCTTAGATATTATCAAAAATGGTAAATAGTTATGTATATTGGATTTTATTGACTAAGGATAAGCTTGATGGGACCAACTACCCATTATAGTCCTATATGATGCGATATATATTGGTAGCCAAAGGGCTATGGAATGTTGTGGTTGGTACTAAGAAACGTCCTAGTTCCTCTGATGGAACATGATGCAAAAGGCACATTTGCAGACATGAACTCAATTTCACATGGTGCATTACCACATCATAACATACCTCCTATGTGTAATGTAGGAAATTGTGTGCACATGTAGGATGAGGGCCTAGACACATGATATGGGGCATAGACTTGGGTTTATGGACAGCCCATGTGTGAAAGGTCCTAGGAGTATGGAATACTTCAACTTATGTTGAAAGATTTGGATATCAAAAATGATAAAAGAGGTTATCTGCTCACTTAACCTTTTGGTCATTGCATGGACTATGATTATGTGGGTCTTTGTGAGCTCATTGAGGGTATCCTTGGGGTTAACACGCTCTCTGAAAATTTTGAAAAGAAAGTGATTGCAAAACCATACACTCAAGTACAAGAAGTTTTGGACATTATCTGCTGATGTACCGATTGTGTTCCAGCATGCATAGATCTTTTTCCTATACTGGAAACATCCATATGTGTTGATGTAGCGGCCCATTATGAGCCAATGATGAGCTTTGTGATGATTGTGTGAATGGGCCTCTTTCACCTTCTTTAAAGACTCTTCACACTTGGCTTAGTGATGCATTGATTGATGATAGTTATGGGCAATATACACATGTGGATTGGCACCAATTTTCTTGTGGGTGACTTATCTTTTCTTTGGGTTGATATCAAGTCATCCTCAAGAGATATCGATATGCATGAGATGATGGAGTCCATATATGTGTTATGGAGGTGGATGGTTTTGCTTTGGGCACTACACCTTCTATTGATGCATGTATCCATGGGTATGATGATTTTGCGGAAGAGATGGATGCCTATGTTCACAAGAGATTGGATAGTTGTGCATCTACTTTGTGTGATGCTCATGATGTGGACATATGTGATACTCATAGTGTGGACAGCTTTGTTTTTGATCCACCTATGGTAGGTGTTACACATGCATTGATTGGTGTGAGATCGGTGTGGACAGCCATACTAGGGATTCACTTATGGATGCTTTGAAGGATGGTGCCTGGACTACATTTGTGAATCCAATTTATGATGCTTTTCCGAGCTCGGAGTGGAAAGTTTATGATTGTGAGCTCTATGAGACCGCTTCATGTGTGGGCGCCTTCTCGGAGTCTAGTGTTGATGTGGATCATGGTTATGATGGTCTTGAGGTTTGTACCTTGGACACGTGGGCAGATTACACATGTGGTGATGGTTATGCACATCATCATTTGACATGTATTGATCAGTGTTGTGCATTATAGTGATGCCTTACACACAACTATTGAGAGATGCTTTTTTTGTTTCCGTGATGTGTATGGTGACTCTCCTTGTACATGGGACAATGACAGGTGCTATGCTTCATTTCATAGAGGATGACAAAGAGAGAGTCATACCTATGGAGGGATTGCCAGATTATCATTGTACTACCATCTATCATGACGATGGGGATGATTATGATGATGCATGCTTTATGCTTTGCTGATAGATATTTCCATATGTATGATGAGCATGCGTATTTGGATGATCACACTTATGCCCATATAGATGTCCACTATGAGGTGTGTATCTTTGGACTTTGTGGATGGCGACATGAGATGATGGTTTATGTAGTTGGGGCACTCATTTTTGGATGTGCCTCATGCTATTCAAAGTGTGATTTTGATGGAGAGAGCACATGCCTATCTTCATCATAGATGATGGCCCTTCACATTTTTCATTTGATTCTAGTGTGGTCATGTGGATCATCATTTTGGTAGATTATTGGATGGAGCTTCCTTCAATACATGCGGTTATGCATGTGTGCGTATGTACCACTGGTTCTTTGGACTACCATTTGATCTAGGGGACTATGTGATGGTTGAGGATGCATGGCTACATCATATTTTGACCCGGGCAGCAGCATCATGTTCTACAGCTTGGGAGTTGGTTCATGGAGTTTTCCATTTGATCCAGGAGGCTCTAAGAACATTTTGATGTTGATGTTGATGTTGATGTTGTTTGTGCATCAACATTCGAGGGTTTCCATTTGGTGTTAGCACAGCGACTCGGCTCATTATTATATAGGATTATGTACTATTGGCACTTACTATGGTCTATGACTCCACATGTTGTGGTCAATTTTGGTTTGTTTTGCCTGACCACCCTTCGATTTCGAGGATGAAATCATTGTAGGAGGGGATGGTTTGTAATGTAGGAAATTATGTGCACATGTAGGATGAGGGTCTAGGCACATGATATGGGACATAGACTTGGGTATATGGCAACCCATGTGTGAAAGGTTGTAGGAGGAAGTGACTATATGAGTCACTTATGGGATAGTTTGTATACCTTTTTGATATCTTTGATACATGGCCATATGGTTACCTCCTTGCCTTGAGCAAGCTTCCATGGTGAGCTTCTCCCCCACGAGATTCTAGGATGGTGACCTACACCCTTGTTGTCTACTCCATGTGATGAGTGGGCCTTGCAAGCACTATGCAGGAACAAACAAAGTGGGATGGAAGAGATGCGCAAGCACATCGTTGCTTGCTTTGTCAATTAAGAGAAGTATCATTCCTCACATGCTTGGGATGCAATTGTGTCGTTGTACCAGGTACGTAATGTAGCACGTGTTGCTTATATACACCAGCAATTATGAAATATATCATGATAATTCATTGGTTCCTGCTGTCTTTAATGCGTTTCCAGAATCGTACCAAGATTTTTCTTTTACCATTAGACTCATGAGATGAAAGGTAATCAAAATGCCTTCAAGTTTGAGGAGTTAGTTTTTGTTCTCTTACAAGAAGAGAAATCTAGGCAAAACAGATATGTCATGTGTATAAGAGATCAGGCTTTTGCTTCCAATCAACAAAGAGGCAAAGGTAAATCCTTTCCTCAGGGTAGTTACAAGTTAAAATCAGATGGAGGCCACCAAATATAAAAATAGCCCCAACCTGAACAGGGCGACTTTTGCCCAGACAGGCTTACTGTCTAGGCAAAAGTTGCCCTGTTCAGGTTGGGGCTCTTTTTGTGTTTTTTAGCCTCATGTATAAGCATTCATATAAGATTTTTTACGAATAAGATGCTCAAAATAAAAGATATATAGTCCCTTCTTATAAATTAATATTAAGATCATAAAAGATACTCTTTTATATGATGAGAGAGTTCTTACACATGGAAAGAGAGAGTTCTTACATGAGTGTAGTTCTTACATGAGTATAGTTTTATTGAATTTAGCCAATACTCAGCTTTAATTAATAGTAAGGCCTATATATATGTGAATATGAATACATATAAATGTTTGTACAATCAGAGTCATTGCACAAGCCTGTAAAAAAGGAAGCCAACAAGCCAAATAAAAAGAGTAAATGTAACTACTGTAGGAAACCTAGTCACTACATTAATGAGTGTAAGAAATGGCTAGAAAAGGAGAAAAAGAAAGACTTGGGAATAGATCTAAATCCAATTTATGGATCTAAATCATAATTTTATCATAATTTATGTAACATACAAGCATTAAAAAGCCAATTCTTTAGCCTCTAGCTTGACTAGCATAGAGTTTAATTTTAGAATTAATAATTGCTCCATGAGAAGCATCATTTGAATAGAGAATTGGTCATAGGAATGACCATTCTTTTGGGGGAGAGAGAGATATACTTAAAAAACATCCTAAATTAAGCATAAATGTAAACTTTTTATGATTAATCATTAGAATTCATTAGAGAGCTTCATTTGCATTGAAAAACTATTCATTTGGATACTTCTCAAGCTTGAGAGGGGTTGAGAAGTGAAAACATTTAGAATATGAGAGAAAAAACCATAAAGTCACTTCTTACCTCTTGTTTTGCTTGCTTCTCTATTTTTAGAAGAAGCCCCCAACCAATCAATTGGTTAGTATGTTGAGAGGAAATCTCCAAGGAAGGTTGAAGAGAGAGAGAAGCTCCAATCTCTCCGAATTAGAGGAATTTTAGAGGATAATAGAAAATATGCTTATTCTAATGTAATATTGGCATGGTCTAGTTCAAAGATGAGAATACAAAAGATTGAGGGTCTATTTATAGGTGAGGGAGGCCACTAACCGAACCGAGTCCAACTAAGTTCTAGAAATTTTCAGCTTCAGTTTTGGCTGAATTTGGACCAGTTTGGCTCCCTTTTTGATCCAGTTTGATCCAAGAGAGAGGAGAGATAAAAATATCTTAATATTTTAGAATTAAAAACTCTTTCACATGTGTGAAATAGGGGCCTCCTTGAAGTCTCCCCCTTTTCTTACCAAGGTGTCAAAATTGTATGATTACTCTAAAATATCTTAATTTTTTAGTAATATCTTATAGTTTTTAACTAATAAATCTTGTACTTAGTCAACTCTTCATCTTATGTGGGCATTTACTCATTTTTGGGTATTTTCTTTTATTCATTGGATTTATCTCATCTCAACACCACTTGGATTTATCTTTTTGGGTATTTTCTTTTATTCATTGGATTTATCTCATCTCAACACCTGATTCACTCTTTCAGTCTGGCCATCTGTTTTAGGGTGATAGGCTGTGCTTAGATCCAAGAAAGTTCATACTGCTTCGAAGAATGCAATCCCGAATTTCATGTGAATTTGGGATCTCTGTCACTTACTATCCTCCTGGGTAAGCCATGCAATATGAAGATCTCTTTAAGGAAAACTCTGGCAACATCCACTGCAGTGTATGTATCCTTCACTGGAATCAGATGGGCAACTTTGGTTAGCCTGTCAACTACCACAAAAATGGAGTTGTAACCTGATTGCATTGAAGGTAATCCAGTGACAAAGTCCATATTGTTACATTCCCACTTCATCTGTGGAATATCTAGAGGCTATAGTTTCCCTGGTATCTTGACTCTCTCTGCCTTGACTCTCTGACACCTTAAGCATTTTTGCACATGATCAAGTACATCCTTTTTGAGTCCTGCTAGAAGAAGCTTTTCTTCATAGACATATAGGTTTTTATAAACCCTGGATGTCCAGCTATCAAGCTATCATGGGCTTCTCCTCAGAGTTCTTTTCATCATTGGGAATACATAGCCGATTATTATAATACATGCATTCTTCATCAAAATTGTACCCAAGAACTCGACTCATTTCCTGAGGAGTCTTGCTTTCCTACATCAGAAGGGTAGCAATAGGGGCAAAGAATTTGTCCTGCATGATTCTCTCCCTTGCTTCACTGATTAATGGATTTGACACCACTGTAATTGCAAGCAAGGAGGATTTTCTGTTGAGCGCATCTGCCACCACATTTTCTTTCCCCAATCGATACTTAATTTCAAAATCAAATTCCTACAGGGCCTGCATCCATCTCCTTTGACGCATATTGAGATCCCTTTGGGTGAAGATCCACTTCAGACTTTGATGATCTATCATCAAGGTGAACCTTTGTCCCAAAGATAATGTCTCCACAACTTCAGAGCATACACTATTGAGAGTAACTCCAAGTCATGGACGACATAATTTTTTTCATGTGTTCTGAGTTTTCTGGATTCAAAGGCCACTACATGACCTTCCTACATAAGAGCACCACCTAAGGCAAACCCATTGGCATTAGTAACTACCTCAAAGGGTTTGGAAAGATTTGGCAATTTGAGGACAGGGTTGGTTACTAAGGCTATCTTTAGTTTATCAAAGGCACTCTGACACATTACAGTCCACTGAAAAAGTGTACTCTTCTTGAGAAGGTTAGTTAAAGGGAATGCTATCTGAGCATACCTAGGTATAAAGATCCTATACCATTCGGTTAATCCTAGGAATCCTCTGACTTCCTTTACTATCTTGGGTTCTGGCCATTCTACGCAACTGCTTGGATCTTTGCGGAGTCAGGAGAAATACCATCCTTTGATACTATGAATTCCAAGTATTCCACCTAGTCAACAGAGAAAGAACACTTGCTCTTTTTTACAAAGAGTTAGTGTTTCCTTAGGATTTCCAGGACCTTGCACACATGATCTTCATGATCTGCATCATTCTTTGAGTATACCAAGATATCATCAAAGAAGACAAGAACAAACTCATCCAAGTATTCTCTGAGAATATCCTGTATAAGATGATTAAATGTCGCCGGGGCATTAGTCAATCCAAACAACATGACTGTGAACTCATAATGCCCATAGCGAGTATTGAATTAACCGGCCGAATTATTCCCATAGACGAGTTACCTTATACGTGTGCAACTTGTGAGTGCTGCTTTTGTGAGACCACATGATGGACTGGCTTATGGAAGTATACAAAGTTCTTCTATCTTCACTGTATATGTTCCAAGAATGAATAAAGTTGAAATCTTGTTCTTATCTTGAGTCTTGCTCTCTTTGAGACTTTTCTTAGTGGTTAATCTTAATTAAATTTTCTCTCAGTCTCATATTCGTGCATCTTGCGAAATTACCCCCAATTTGCGAGATGAGGGCATCTCGCGTTTTTCAAGTGGGAGAGAATGTAAGATTCCTCCCCAGTCTCTCAAGATATCCAGCATCTTCCCCTGTAATCAATTCCCTCTTCAGAAATATAAAAGATCTTATTTCTAACTGTTTTAACCTAGAGAGAGAAAATATTCTAGAGAGAGAATATTCAGATTTTGAATATTTTTAGATAAAAAAATTTCTCATATTATTAAGATGAATTTCCGTGAAACAGAAATTCAAAAAGAACTTTCCAATGTGCAATTGGAATTAATTGGAAATGGGTATAAAGGACCTTAGGGTCTAGATTTTCAGAAATTTTTGAAAATCAGTGAAATAAAATTCATCTTTCTAAAAGAGTAATCCTTATGGTTTCTATATTCTAAAGTATCATTTCCATGCATAAAAGATGCATTTTGATTACATGCATAAAGGATAAATTATTATTTTAATGAAAAAGTGGATTTCATGCATAGAGGTATGCATAAAAGATATTCTTTTTATACTAAAAGTGTGATTTTCATCATAAATGGATTTTATGCATAACTTAGATGCATAAGAGAAATTCTTTTATTCTAAAAGTGTAATTCCTACCAAATTGAATTTATGCATAGGAAGATGCATAAAAGATGGATTTTTAATTCAAAAGTGTCAATTCTCATCTAAATTGAGTTTATGCATAGGAAGATGCATAAAAGATTGAATTTTAATTCAAAAAGTGTCATTTTCATTTAAAATGAATTTATGCATAAGAAGATGCATAAAAGATTGATTTTTTATTTTTCAAAAGTGTTAGTCTCCTTAAATGGAATTTATGCATAAATAAATGTGTAGAGAAATCTTATATCAAATATAAGAATTCTCTTGCATTCTATAAAAAGATATGAGATGTGATAAGATACGTATGGGAAGTGATAGGATGTGATAAGAGGTGTATGAGATGTGATAAGATGTGATAAGAGGTGTGTATGAGAAGTGATAAGATGTGATAAGATATGATAAGATGCGTATGAGAAGTGATAGGATGTGATAAGAGGTGTATGAGATGTGATAGGATGTGATAAGAGGTGTATGAGATGTGATAAGATGTGATAAGATGCGTATGGAAAGTGATAGGATGTGATAAGATGTGATAAGATGTGTATGGGATGTGATAAGATGTGATAGGATGTGATAAGATGTGATAAGAGGTGTAGGAGATGTGATAAGATGTGTATGGGATGTGATAAGATGTGATAAGATGCATATGGGAAGTGATAGGATGTGATAAGAGGTGTAGGAGATGTGATAAGATACGTATGGGAAGCGATAGGATGTGATAAGAGGTGTATGAGATGTGATAAGATGTGATAAGATGCGTATGGGAAGTGATAGGATGTGATAAGAGGTGTATGAGATGTGATAAGATGTGATAAGATGTGTATGAGAAGTGATAGGATGTGATAAGAGGTGTATGAGATGTGATAAGATGTGATAAGATGTGTATGAGATACGATAAGATATGATAAGAGGTGTATGAGATGTGATAGGATGTACTAAGATGAGTTAGGATGTGATAAGATGTGTATGGGATGAGGTAAGAAGTGTATGTGATGGAATAAGATGTATATGGATTGTGATAGGGCGAGAATGGATGTGATGTTAAAAAAATAGATGTGAAGGCGTATGTGGTTATATGAATGGGAATATGGAAATGGATGTATGAATGTGAATGTGGATGTGGATATATGAATGAATGTGGATATGGATGTAGATACGGATGTGGATGTATATGTATGAATGAGGATGTGAAAATGGATGTATGCATGTAGAGGTGTATGTATGAATGTGAATGTGGATGTGGATATATGGGTGTAGATACGGATGTTGATGTATGTATGTGGATGTGGATGTATGGATGAGGATGTGAAAATGGATGTATGCATGTAGATGTGGATGTATGCATGTGAAAGTGGAAGTGGATGTGGATGTATGGGTGTAGATACGGATGTGGATATATGTACATGGATGTGGATGTATGAATGAGGATGTGAAAAATGATATATGCATGTAGATGTGTATGTATGGATGTGAATGTGGATGTGGATGTAGATGTATGGGTGTAGATACGGATGTGGATATATGTACGTGGATGTGGATGTATGAATGAGGATGTGAAAAATGATGTATGCATGTAGATGTGGATGTATGGATGTGAATGTGGATGTGGATGTATGGATGTGGATGTGGATGTATGGATGAGGATAGGGATGTGTATGTAGAATAATGAGTGTGAATGTGTATGTGAAATAATGTATCGTCGACATGAGTGAATGGATGAGAATGAATACACATATGAATGGAATGTGAAATAAGTAATGTGGACGGAGGAGGGATAATGTGGAAAGACGAGAAATCGATATAGAAACTGTATTTTGTGACCTGTTTGTAAATGACTGTTTTATGTCAAGAATGTTGGGGAAGCATTTTGACCGTCTTATGGATTAAGGTCATGGAGACCTAACTGATGAAATTGCAATGGCTGACGGACGTCTCGCGTAGCAAGGTCGACCGAGGTCTTGACCAGCCTCGGTTCAATTTAAATGGTGAGCTTTGGTACGGTGGATGAGGGACCAAGGAAGCGGCCTATGAGTGAAGCGCTAGGTCACCTGCGAAGGATCCTAGAGGGTGTTGACCATACGGTGCTCGGGCTCTGGGTCGCCGAAGATACCCACACGTGCATCGTGAAAGATATTGGAACAAGGAGTAAGAGTTGTTTTCTGAAACCAGGTATGGATCTGGTTGACTGACCTTGCTGGTCCTCAACGGATGAGTCCATGGCTCTCTTATATGGATCTGTTGATTGATCTTGCTGATCTTTAACGAGGATTCCATCTTGATTTTTATATGTGAAAATATTGTCGGGTATTATGAGCTAGGAACTATTGAAAAGGCCCCTGAGTGAACAGGTGGTGAGCGTTGTGGTTGCCAATGATGCCATAAGTACACCGATGAATGAATGATTGGAAATATGGATTCAACCAGAGATTTTGAGGATTGTCATTAGTAACATAATGGTTTCATTAAAGGATTGTTTTAAAGTTAGTTGATGTTGAGAAAACGACAGTTTCATATTGGGTGTGTAAGTGGTATGACTAATTTTATGTTTGCATGAACTTCCGGCTAGGGGGCCTAGGAACTCTTTTCCCTGGTACCCGGGATAAAACCTAACCAAATTCCTAATTGGATCCTATCACTACAGTGGTTGGGAGGTTGGCTAACCAAAGGGACTGGATGGAGTTAGGCTGGACTAATGGATCCGTAAATCGAGATTCAATTACGATAGATGAAGTAAATTCCAGATAGTAATTGTTCTATGGATAGGAATCAACGGCTGTGCCTCTTGATGGGGAAAAAAGCGTTGATCCCAATGATCCAAGTGCAAGTTTCTTCCTTGATCTGACCGAGCACCTTTATAGGTGCAGTCGGATTAGTTTGTTCAGTAATGATCTTGACTACATTAGAGTAAAGAGTTATCCTGGTGGAATTGCCGGTGCTTTTTGGGTAAAGGAAGTTTTTTCGGGTTCGGTTTTGGATAAACTGACGGATTAGTCTCTTGTCCGGATATCCATGGGCGAGGCCCCGAGTGTGGGACCCTGGCCCGTGCAAGATATGCTACTTTCGCTGCTAGGTGGGGACAGGGATTTTACATGCTCACTTTGTTTTTTGGCAAACATAAGCAAAGTTACAAGGGATTTTGTATTAGTTGGGAAACTAAGAGATGTTAATAATGGGGGAGAAGAGAAGGAAGGATCCGGAGGAACGTAGACAAAATCATCAGAAACTAGATTGTGATTCTTAGTTCCTCACCTGATTAATTGAAGCAACATTCTTCATTTGAATAAATTGGCCTTCTATGAAGTCCCTTTTTACAAGCAAGATTCTTGCCAAATGTTTTTGAGTAGGACTTGTTCTTGCATGCTTGTTCCCATGTGCTTTTTATGCTTTTATGTATATTTAAGTGCTCTTATGAAGAAAAAGATATACATGAAGTATAAGAATTGAGTCATCTAGACTCTTATTGAGCTGCTCTTGTTGAAGTAGCCACTTGTTGGTGAGGCTTGAAAGAATTACGTCAACTTGCGAAGCTTAGATAGATATCTTCATAAGTTTGGAGAGGTTTGCAATTTGAAGGAAAGTTCCAAGCGATGGGTTCTACCATTGACTGCCTCCCCCCATCCAGAGATATATCTGGAAGTTTTCGATGGTAAGGCCTTGGTGCAATTGGTCTCTAGTACATGAGTATGTATATGTACTCATGGATTAGCCACTACATTAACATATCCAAAAGAATAGTAAGCCATAAGCTTAACAAAAATGTTATGGCTATTTGAAGATCGTTGAGAGTTGCTTGGAGTATTCTACCATTTTTAGGGAGGCCATATGTGTGACTCCCTTGTGTGTTTTTTCTTTTCTTTTCTCCCCTTTTTTTGGTTGGCTACCACCTTGTAAATAACAGGTTCTTGTGGCTACTCTCCTTTTTGAGAGAATAGGTTCTTATGTATATCATGTAGCTTCTACACTTATGTATATCATGTAGCTTCTCCTTTTTGAGAGAATAGGTTCTTATGTATATCATGTAGCTTCTACACTTATGTATATCATGTAGCTTCTACACTTATGCTTCTCATCTCAAGAAGGGTGAAAAGAGCATCGTGAGTTTGTCTTTGATGCACTTATAAGTCTCCGTTGTTGTTGCAGATGTGGGAAATTGAATCTTGGATTTGTTGTCGAAGTAGTAGGTATAGCTTCTGGTTTCTTAGGTTGCCATTCTTGTTGAATCTTAGGTGAAGCTATTGGGGTTGAAGTCAGCACTGAGGTTGTGCTCACTTTGTTTGATTTTGGCAACCATATGATGGGATTACCCTCATGGTATCCTTGTTGTTAAAGCACGTGCACAGGCGCCCATCTTTGATGAACATTATAAATTGGTGGGGTTGATGCCTTTGGTACTGAGGTTTCTTTCTTTGTGCGTAGGCTTAGGGGACGTTTTGATGCATTTGGGAATCCAAGATTTGGTATTACCTTGGTAGTACCCTTGTGCTTCCAGTAATCTTTTTACTGCCCACACTTGTTGAGTTATCAGAGTTATTTGAGGAACTCACATCAACTTTTGTGGATGTTGTTGTGGAGTACTCTTAGTTTTCCTTGGCCTCTAAGTGCTACGTTGAGTAAGAGGCTTTGATGATCAAGGCACCCAAATTGGATTGGTGTCTTCGTAGTAGCATTGGGCCATAAGTAGCTGCTTTTCCACCCATATTTTTATACCATTAAGATATCTTGAATTTGGTTGTCTTGGTGGAGTTTTCTTTTTGGTGGAAGGGGAAGGTTATGGGCCCTCCTTCACATTGGTTGGTGCTAAGGTTATGGGTTTGAGACTCATAGGTGTTGTTGATGATGAGGCTAGAGTCTCTTATGAAGTGGTTGTCAAAGATGATGTTGAGGCTTTTGAGCATGCAGTCGTCTCCTATGGTGGTTGATGAGGAAGAGGCATTGGCTAGAGTCTCTTATGAAGTGGTTGTCAAAGATGATGTTGAGGCTTTTGAGCATGCAGTCGTCTCCTATGGTGAGGGTGGTTGATGAGGAAGAGGCATTGGCTTTGGAGCATTTCCTTTGAGTTCCTTGTTAGATGGTTGCGCTTGGGGAACTTCTTCAGGAATAGAAGTGGATTTCAAGAATGTGGGTATTGGAATTTATTGGGGAGGATGGAGTTGAGGGGATAGATGCTTTGTCGGAGTCGGTCACATTGATGCAGATGGTAGGTCATTGTGTAGAAGGGCTTCTATGGAAGAGGCTTATAACTTTTTGCGTTCAGCATCATATAAATCCATTAGGGTTGGATCCTCTTCCTCCTGGCAGTATGGTATTGGTAACTTTGTGTCGTTGCCCATCATGATGACCTTATCGCTAGCAAAGCACAAAGGTGCTTGGGCAACAATAGTCCATTTATTTCCCAAGATCAAATCTTCTTCCAACACATACTCAACAACCAAAAACTTGCAAGTAAGAGGGTTAGTTTCAATATACATTTGTATTTTCAAAGTACCCCAAACATGGCATGTTTAAATCTTGTGTAAATTGAATTCTTTCATGAGATGAGCCGTGTGTTGATTGACCTAACAAATCCCATAACTTGAGGTTCATCAGATTCCTCTCTCGTGTTGGATAAAGCTATGCTTGAATTGTGGTTATTTTCTTAGAAATATCCAATCCAACCATAATTCTTGGGATATTATCCATAAGATATGCTGGAAGTTCCAACTCTTCCAAAGTCTCTTCCTCTTGGAATAGAAATTGCACAATGCCTATAGGAGTGTTCAAGGTGACTGTTTGCATGGATTCATCAATTGAATACAATGATTCACATATCCAAGTTTCACAATCTGAATTCCACATCTCCACCGATTGTTTAAGTAGCATAGCTAAAGTAACCTAGAACTTCAATCTTTTGTCCATTGGCATCTCTTACAAGACCATTGTCTTTAGGAATGATTTTAGGTTGTCCCAATGACACCCAAGTGTCTATTGTCATGATGTTATGACTAGCTCGAGAGATAATCAATGCACATTTTCACTAAACATCATTGCCTATAGGGAAATCCAACCATACCATCATTGCCTATAGGGAAATCCAACCATACCATCATTGCCTATAGGGAAATCCAACCATACCATGATAGAATCTTCAAGTGGAACCATGGATGTTTCAGTTTTTGTTTCATATTCCCATTCACTTTCATCCTCTTTTTGGCTCTCAGCTTCTTCAAGAGTACCCAATGTGTACAATGGTACACTTGGCTCTCTGACAATTCTAACTGAGGTCTGTTTGGAGACTTGTGAATCCTCATAGTCTTGTTCTATGTAGCTCTTGATATCTTGGTATAACTCATGTTTAGCCTTTAAAGGTGCAAGTGTTGATGCTATTTGAATCCTCATAGTCTTGTTCTATGTAGCTCTTGATATCTTGGTATAACTCATGTTTAGCCTTTAAAGGTGCAAGTGTTGATGCTATTTTCACCATGAGAGAAGAGCACTCCTCCAAATAAGGTTTTGAGAGACTGGTTCAATTAAACTCCTCACGTGCTTTTTCAATCTTTTTAGGATTGCCATTATGAGATTCAATCACAACCGGTGATCCGGTATGACACTCAACAATGCTAACCATGCTCCCATGAGCTTGCCTTTTGCATTCCACATGTCATGTGATCATGATTTTCAATTTGGGGTGGTTGGGAGGGTTCTAGTTTATTGATTGGTCTATTTGGTGCACTGATGGGTCTATTTGGTGCACTCAACAATGCTAACCATGCTCCCATGAGCTTGCCTTTTGCATTCCACATGTCATGTGATCATGATTTTCAATTTGGGGTGGTTAGGAGGGTTCTAGTTTATTGATTGGTCTATTTGGTGCACTGAGTGATAAATCAAAACTTGTGTCATCCTCACTTAGTGACGTACTAAAACTTGTTTCATCTTTTGACTTTCTTTGGATCATCAGGATTTCAAAATGTTTGCCCATATGTGATGAGAACAAACATTCTTTTTTGATTTTTTGTTCTCTGTCTTACCCATGGGTTTTGTGGTTTGAGTGGTAGCCTGTGAGGTGGATGCTTTTGCATCATGTGTAGCTTTTGGCTCGTCTGGGTTTATGTCCTCAATAGACTCCTTTTCCCTTTCCTTTAATTCAACCTTGATATCGACAGTTTGTTGCCCCTTGCTTTTGGGTTTAGAAGGTTTTGTTTTTTGCTTTAAAGCATGTTCTTCTACCCATTTCGAAGTGTTTTCTTTTCTTTTTGACTATTTCTCATGCCTTGGCTTGCAAGCATGTAAGCACATTAAAGTGCACCATGGACAATTTCTCGTTTTGTACAATTATATTTTGTGAGACAGGTTGCAGGGAAGAAACTCGCCTTGGAAAATCTTGGAATATGTGATCAATGCCACATCATTCACATTGGGGTTGTAAGGTATCAGTGATTGTGGGCATGAGAGTATTCCAAACTGTGCAATCTACCACCTTGTGTGGTCCACGACAATAGAAACAATGAAGTGTTTGCTTAACTGCTTCCTAAGTAGTTTTGGACTATTTTTGTTTAGTGCATGGGAGATGGAGTTTTTGAGTTAATTGTACATGAATTGGGACATTGTGATGATGTGTCGTGAACCAAAGCTTTTGCAAAATATACAGTACAGAAAAATAGGCACTTGGATGATTGTAGTGATTGCACCGGACAGAAGACATTTTTCTCATCACTTGGAGAGGCCTTAAGGATACTCTCCTAGAGATCTCGGTTGTAAGTTTTTCAGCAAGGCTACATAGAATTTAGGAAATGACGATTTCGAGATCAATTTTTCTTTTGCAATTGCCTCACTTGGTTTAGATGAGAAACATCTTGTATCGTGGTCATCTTCCATTATGTTATCATCTAAATGTATTACTTCTTTACAACATTGATCAAATGTATCGTGGTCATCTTCCATTATGTTATCATCTAAATGTATTACTTCTTTACAACATTGATCAAATGTTTCCGGATTGGATACAATGATCAAGTTGTGCAAGCTGTTATTCTTTAAGCCCATCATGAAACATCTCTTCGATTGAGCAATTGAGCAATTGAGCATCATTTAATTTTTCCCATGCCTCACATCATGAGTCTAAGGGTTTTATCCAAAGGATAAAGTCTCTAATGGTTTCATTTGGTTTATACTCAACTGAATAGAGTTCTCTTGATGCACTCCACCAATCACCTTGTCTTGAGAAGCCGTGTATAAAGATTGTTCTCAAAGTCTTGAAGTTTGTCTTGATCGTAGGCATCAATGTGATGAGCCATCAGCTAGCCTTTCCCACTAAGCGTAGGTTCAACGCATGTACCTTGGTGGGATAGTTTGGATTTCCAAAGGCTTCACATCTCTGTTCAAACATTTGTATGAATTTAACAGGATCAGTCATTCCATTGTATTTACCCATGATTTTGGAAATCTGTATGGCCATGTTTTTGTATGAGTCACTTAGGCCGTGTTTTTGTATGAGTCACTTAGGCCGTGTGTGGGTGCTAGTGTGGTTAGGAACTCACTTAGACCTTGGGCAAACCCCCTTCCTAGATTAGTCAGTATGTCTAAGGTATGAGCATCTAGGGGTTGAAGAGGGTTGGTACCTATAGGATTTGTGGGAACGTTAGGCAAAGGACCAAAGCTCGGTGGGATTGAAGTGAGAGGGGGTGTAAATCCCAATGGCACGCTTGTTGTTGGCATGGCGATTGGTATTGGGATTTCAAGTTGGGGCATGGATCTCAATGGCTTGAAGATGTTAGCCTTTGGATTCAGTGAGAGTGCCGGCCCACGTAGTCCCTCTATCGTTGCCATGTCTTGGTGCTGCCAATTTCTCCTTTATTGAGTAAGCACTTCTTTTTTGCTTTTTAGATTTCCTTACAGTCTATTACAGCCTGAGGAGGCTTGGCATACCCTTCGTTCGATCAAATGAATGTCTGCTTTCCCTAATTAGCTTAGGAGTTACACGCACGTGAACGACCTCATACCCTCTATCGTTGCCATGTCTTGGCACTACCAATTGCTCCTTTATTGAGTAAGCACTTCTTTTTTGCTTTTTAGATTTCCTTATAGTCTATTACAGCCTCAGGAGGCTTGGCATACCCTTCGTTCGGTCAAATGAATGTCTGCTTTCCCTAATTAGCTTAGGAGTTACACGCACGTGAACGACCTCTTAGAGATATTTTTTTGAAAAAAGTGCATGCTAGTAGCATCCCAGATGGAAGAGAAAGTCTCAAAACCTATTTTTCATCACTGTTTGAAGATGAAATGGGAAGATTTTTCCTATTTTGTAGCTCATTTTTGAAGGTGTTTCAAAAGGAATTTGGAAAATTTCTGTACGAGAGAGTTGTAGTATTTTTGGAGTACTACAACTTTGTCTCTATGAGTTTTTCGTGATTTTGTATTTTTAGATCCTCAAAATGTAGCTTGCATATGGGTTGCAATTGTTTTCGTGTTGTTGTGGACGATTTTTATTACTTTAAGGACCGTTTTTTGCCTCAATTTCCAAGTTGAATTTTGAGGCTTCTAGTCAGAGGCCAAAATGATGGATTTTGTCCCCCGACGCTTAAGACCAATTTCGAAGAGAGCTCGATGCTCGCTTTTCGATGAGCACTAGAGCGCGTTCATCAGGTTCACGGTTTAGGAGATACAAGCCTCCAAACATGGTTGTTTTATTTTTGGTCGACGGACCCCCTTTCCACGACGTGAACCAGCAGGATGCAGTTCACAAAGTGAAAGAGACTTCACGGATTTTATCAAAAAAAAATTCACGGGGATTGTTTCACGATGTGAAAGTGCAGGTATGGTTCATGGTGTGAAACACGTGGCTCATGGATTTTTATTTTTATTTTTTGCGTGAGGCCTTAAGGCATGAAACCTTTGGGCGTGATTTTTTTTTGGGCGTGAGGCCTTAAGGCGTGAAGTTTTTTTTTTTTTTTTGCATGAGGCTTTAAGGCATGAAACCTTAAGGTATGTGAGTTTTTTTTTTTGGCCATGAAGCCTTAAGGCGTGAAACCTAAAGGCATGATTGTTTTTTTTTGGGCATGAGGCCTTAAGGTGTGAAAGTTTTTTTTAAAAAAATAGGTCTAGTGGAGAATTTGAATTTCCTTGTTTGGGGAATTATTTTTTGAATTTTAAATTGGGAAGATATGGGCATTTTGCAAAAAAGGCAAGTGGGAATTAAAAAAGGTCAACTCTTTTATGACAGCCCCTTACATCCTTCATAAATGACCCCCAAAATGGATAATGTAACAACTCATTGGCATCTTTTCATTCAATGCTCATTAGCCTTAATGAGTTATGTAAAAATGTGATTAAGAATTAATTAAAGATTAATTCTCGCATTGATCTTTTCCTCTTCTAAACTAATCAAGGGATTTAATTAACCACTAATCACTAATTAATTCACACCATTGAGCACGTCATTAGATAGAGCATGGAATTACTAAGCTATGCGCATCAACTAATGTGTAGATTAATGTATAATTAGAGATGAATTAAGCTCTTAATTTTAGTCTCTTCTCTTTATGCAAAATTAAACAAACGATAGCCAATTCTTCAAAAATTGATGCATCTAGATGCTCACAAAATACCCAAAACACTAATTTAGACCTCTTATATGATCAAATTTGACCCCAAAAAACACATTTTCTAATCTTTTTGCCTATTGAATTGGATTAATCACCCTTAATGAAAAAAACCTAGTCAGTTAAGGAAGAACAGTTGATTTCAAAGATTTTTTGATGTTCTTGAGAAATTATTTTAATAATTAAGCTACTCCTGATGCTTGCTAACACTCTAATGCATACAATTAAAACAAAAAACACACAAATTAAAGAAAAATTAATGATTCTAGCCTATGTTTAAATTTAAAGAAAGCTAAAAATCACTAAAAATTACATTCTATTGCATTGTTTGATGCAATGGATGCAAACTAAACCTAATACATTCTATGTGTAAGCCATAGAAACATTAAAAACCACATTATCAAATAACCAAAACAATAAATAGAGCTAAAAATTAAGCGAAAAGCATTCTTTATAAACTAAAAAAGAGAGCTATTTCTCACAAAATCACTCACAAATCTCCATCAAATCCACATCTTTTTCATGGGAAGCCATTAATCAAGACAATGGGAAATGGGTAATGTGTAGATTAGAGAAAAATGATGTAAAAAGCCAAGGGATGATTCCCAGACAGCGGCGCCAAAAATGTTATGGCTCACCCTAACCCTCCTTGAAACACATCCAATAAGAGATTACCTGGTGAAGCGCAATTGTCGTGAGTCACTGCATTGCACTACGTGTACTCGTCCCTCCTCTCACCTCACATCACTCACACACACTCACTAGCATGCATTAGAGCGAGAGATTAGTAAGAGCAAGACTTTATTACACAATGGGAGAGTTCTTGGAGAGATATTCAGTTATATACATGACCATAAGTGTTCACACTCACTTAAATTGTGGCCAGCCGGGCACTTTAGGATCATAAGAGGCCTAATGTTATCACAATGGCTACTCTCATAATATATCCATGAAGTACATCATTTGAGACTTCATCCCCTAACTTACTACCACATGCTCTTGAAGTGGACATCACCATAAGTATTCCATAGGACCATTACGAGCGCTCGTCTAAGTTGTAAATTTGGACACCATTGCTTTATATCTTGTATGTATGACCTTTTGGTATGACCTTTATATCTTGTATGTATGACCTTTTGGTATATCTACCTTGACTCCTTGATGTAACTAGATAATGGTAGTAGCTCTTGTTAACCCTAGGAATGGGTTAACAACATCTTATTTACTTGAAGAATATCTCATGTATGCTGGATCTTTGCAAGGCTTTGGTAGTTCTTTCGCCCCCACAATTTAGCATATACAAAACACCCATATTTAGAGCCAATGGTGATTCTAATGGTGCTTTCATATTGACCACTTGGGATTGCACACATTTTGTCCTTGGTGGTTGGAGTTGAAGAAAATGTAGATCACATGGTACAAGAGGTAGAGATAAAAGTAAAAAAAATAAGAAAGTGGAAGAAAGGGAAGCAATAACAACTAACAAAGGAGGACTTCCATTTACAAAGGGTGCAAGTAGTGTCCATGGTAAGTGCAATTGTTTGTGTATGTTCCACTCTTGTAATAGAGTTGGATATAAATTGAATGTTCCACTCTTGTAATAGAGTTGGATATAAATTGAATGGAGTGTCTATGGCTTAGGTACATTTTTTCATAATGTGGATATCTCATTTTTAAATATTACATGATGTAGATATACAAAATATGGACCTAGTCCATTGGTTTATTTTCATCTTGATAGTTTATGGGACCAACACAAAATGGGCTCAAATAAGGATATAAATGTTTGGGAGTACGATTATGTGAAGTTGGGTAAATAGTTTGTGGATAGAATTTCAAATAGGGGTTTGATGTGATGAGAGGGTTTTACATTAAGCTTAAGGATGCAAAAAGATGAGGAACTGTAGGCCAAGTGCTTGGAGTGTTGACTACTATGTCATTGATTTTCCCATAGGTAAAAATCTCTTATGTAGAAATCCCTTACTCTATGAAAGTAGTCTCATGGTGTTTTATTTTTATTTAAAAAGGTAATCATGTGCTCGGATTTGATGGTCTCCCTGCATAGAACATCTTGCATGAGGATCACATGAGAAGCTCTCTAGTAGTATCTAGTGCTTTTATGGATGGTATTCATCTTAGCTAGCCCTATGTGTCTAGGAGTGGTTGAGTTCTATGCAAAATGCACTAGCTTGGAGATTGGCTTTTGATGGATTCTAGAGAGCTCTGAGTCTTATGCACATGATACAAAGTTTGGTATACCTTTGAAGGTAATGTGTTCCTCTAATTGTTAAAGATTCACTTTGTTGTGTATGACTTTTCCTTCGTGGTTTGTGTTAATAAAATTGTCATTTTGCACTTGATAGATGAGCACATTTGTTATGGTGGCCTTACATAAGATAGGAAAGACACCACATTTGTATTTTTTAGACGTAAACAAGGTAGGGTATTCTTAGTGTAGTAAGTCCTTTATGATTTTGTTGATTTATGCAAATTGCTTTTCTCTTTTCCCACGTTGATGTAAATTAACAGCGGGCATTTGTTGTCAAGTAGCAAAGACTAGAGTGGAAGCTCTTGTACGTATTGTGTTTCTAGAAAGCATCAATTTTGTAGATTCAGAGCTATAATGAATGAGTTATTGACGATGAGTGAGAAATTTGTTATAGAGCAACCTCCTTGTGCTATATTTTCTTCCATTGTGTTGGCTCATGCTATGACGCATATACAAATCTCAATGCTCTAGTGAGATTTTTTTTTATTTCTAGGCACAAAGTTGAACTAGACAAAGAAAATATCTTTTAATAGGTTTGGGTGTGTGTGTGTGTGTGTGTGTGTAAGGATGATTGTGAATGTAAGGTGAAGAGTAATTCCCTAAGAACTATGGTAATCTATAACATGAAAACCACTCGTGAATCCCTCGCTTGAAATTTTTCGTCCAAAACATTGGCGCATTCCTTCTATGACAGTATGTAGTGTATCTTTAGCAAATTTGTCTCAAGAACCCACTAAAAACTAATTTTTTTTCTGATGATTTTTCCTAAAACATTTATGGTGAAATAGCCTGACAATATCCAAAGACCCCTCCAAAATATCCCTTGGGCTAAAAATAGCCCCTAATTTTTTCCTTGACGCTCTCACATGAAGATTGATTTAATTAAAGCTTTCAAAGATATATGCATATGAAAACTCATTAAGACGAGACACCAAAGACTTTAAGGCTTGACCTTAGGTTCTTTTTTATTTGTTTTTTTAAAAATGAAATATTTCTCTCTTTTTTCCTCTTTTTTTTGTGTGGAAGTCTCAACGACTATGTTGATAGAGAGAACTGGTGTAGGTTAGCCAAGTGGAATTAGCACGGGTTAGCTGGGTGGAACTGATGTGGGTTAGTGTTAGGGGGATGGCAAGGGAGCTCCACGTGGTGAGAGGGGTGTCGGTTGTGAAGATACTGTAGAAGAAAAAATGATGGTGCAAATAGCCCTTATCAAAGAGAAGCACTGAGACGAGGAGCACTGATTACTCTACCAACACTAGCATCTTTGTTGAGAACAATTAATGGTAGGGCAACACTAGAGGTGGTAGACTCGACAAAAGTCATATCAAAGAAGTTATAGTGTTTGAACATGGATAAAAACCAGCTGGAGGGAGGTGATTTGCATTGTGGAAGCTAGGTGCAAACAGAGCCCATGGTGTCAGTAGCTATGACACCATTTCTTATTACATTAACACGTAATATTTAAGAGGATATTTACACACACATAAACTCATAAGAGAGTGTTCACACACACATATATATGGACACACAAACATAGGTTTACATGCTAGGTGGACACACACACACACACAGACATGAAGCTCCAAATCCTAACAGTAACCGATTCCTTTAAGAACCACACCCAATACAATAGTATTGGGTGTTGGTGACTTTGTCCATAGAGAGAGTGTAAGATCCCTGTCCCCCACCACGCAATGGATTCGGGGTGCTAGCAGCGGAAGTAGCACATCTTGCGCAGGACAAGGTCCCACACTCGAGGCCTTGCCCACGGATATCCAGACAGGTGACTAATTCCTCGATTCTTCCAAATCAAACTCAGAAAAACTTCTCTTGCCCGGAAAGCACGGGCGATTCCACCAGGATAACTTTTCCCTAACGTAGTCAAAAGCCTTAACTAACTGAGCTCATCTGACCGAACCCATAAGTCCCAAAGTCAGATCAGGGAAAAAGACTGTACTTGGATCATAGAGACCAACGCTTTTTTCCTCATTGAAAGGCACAGCCGTTGATTCTCTTCCATAGAACAATTTTTGTCCGGGATTTACTTCATCTATCGAACTAAACAAAAATTGAGTCTCGATTTACGGATCCATCTGTCCAGCCTAGCCCCATCCAGTCCCATGGGTTAGCCAACCGCCCAACCACTGTAGTGATGGGATCCAATTAGGAATTTGGTTAGGTTTTGTCTCGGGTACCAGGGAAAAGAGTTCCCAAGCCCCCTAGCTGGATTTTCAAGCAAATATAACTCTAGTCACACCACTTCCACACCCAAAATGAAATTGCCTTTTTCCTAGATTCAAATGTATTTAATTCAATCGTTCAATGAAATCATAGTGTTACTGATCATAAACTTCCAAGTATCCGGTTGAATCTTAATTTCCAATCATTCCTTCATAGGAGTATCTATGGCATCATTGGCAACCAGAATGCTCACCACCTCTTCACTCAGGAGACTTTTCTATAGTTCCTAGCTCATAGTACCCGGTAGATAATCACTTATAAAAATCAAGACGGAATCCTCGTTGAAGATCAGCAAGATCAACCAACAGATCCATATAAGAGAGCTATGGACTCATTAGTTGAGGACCAGCAAGGTCAATCAACCAGATCCATACTAAGTTTCAGAAAACAACTCTTACTCCTTGTTCCAATATCTTCCACGACGCACGTGTGGGTATCTTAGACGACGCAAAGCCCGAGCACTGTATGGTCAGCACCCTCTAGGATCCTTCGCAGGTCACCTAGCGCTTCACTCATAGGCCGCTTCCTTGGTCCCTCATCCACCGTACCGGAAGCTTACCATTTAAATCGAACCGAGGCTGGTCAAGACCTCGGCTGACCTTGCTACACGAGATGTCCTCCATTGACTCTCCGTCATCCTCAACGGTCAAAATGCTTCCCCAGCATTCTTGACATAAAACAATCATTTACAAACAGGTCACAAATACAGTTTCTATAATAAACTCACGTCTTTCAGATTGTTCCACATCAATCCATATTACTTAACCCAATTCCAAATCATATGTGTATCCATTCTTGACCAGATATATCATTTTCCATCCCATCACATCAGATTCATTCGCTTCACATAACATCCATTCCTATCTTTCTTAATTTACATTACGTCTCATCACATCCATTTCTCATTACATCTCATTCGTTCACATCTTATATTATTCATTCATTCACATTCTGATTCACATGACATCTCATTCGTTCACATCTTATATTATTCATTCATTCACATTCTGATTCACATGACATCTCATCTCATCCATTCGCTCATATTGACTTCATATCCATTCACATGACATCTCATCTCATCCATTCGCTCATATTGACTTCATATCCATTCACATATATTTTTGCATTCATTATTTCACATACACATCCACATTCGTACATCCACATTCACATCCATACATCCATACATCCATACATCCATTCGTACATCCACATCCATACATCCATTCACATATATTTTTGCATTCATTATTTCACATACACATCCACATTCGTACATCCACATTCACATCTACATCCATACATCCATTTTCACATCTACATCCAAATTCTTACATCCACATTCACATCTACATTCATACATACACATCCATATCCACATCCATACATCCACATCCACATTCATCCATACATCCATATCTACATTCATACATCCACATCCACATCCACATTCATACATCCATATCCACATCCACATTCATACATCCACATCCACATCCACATCCACATCCACATCCACATCCACATCCACATCCATTTCCACATCCATATTCATACATCTATATCATACATTCACATTCGCGTTCACATCCATACATCCATATCCACATCCACATCCACATCCATACATCCATTTCTACATTCCCATTTATATAACCACATACGCCTTCACATCTATTCTTTTACATCACATCCATTCTCGCCCTATCACAATCCATATACATCTTATCCCATCAGATACACTTCTTACCTCATCCCATACACATCTTGTCACATCCTAACTCATCTTATCACATCCCTTACTCATCCCATATGCATCTTATCACATCCTATCATCACATCTCATACACCTCTTATCACATCCTATCACATCTCATACACATCTTGTCACATCCTATCACATCTCATACACCTCTTATCATATCCCATCACATCTCATACCCATCTTATCACATCCTATCACTTCTCATACGCATCTTATCACATCCTATCACATCTCATACGCATCTTATCACATCCTATCACATCTCATACGCATCTTATCACATCCTATCACTTCTCATACACATCTTATCACATCCTATCACATCTCATACACATCTTATCACATCTCATACACATCTTATCACATCCTATCACTTCCCATACGCATCTTATCACATCTTATCACATCTCATACATCTCTTTTCACATCCTATCACATCTCATACACATCTTATCACATCCTATCACATCTCATACGCATCTTATCACATCCTATCACTTCTCATACACAACTTATCACATCCTAGCACATCTCATACACATCTTATCACATCCTATCACTTCCCATACGCATCTTATCACATCCTATCACATCTCATACACCTCTGATCACATCCTATCACATCTTATCACATTTCATACACATCTTATTACATCCTATCACATCTCATACGCATCTTATTAGGCATAAAGACAACTTTAGTCATCTTTCTATGCATAAATTTTCATCTTAATGAAATTAACACTTTTAGAATAAAAATAAATCTTTTATGCATCTATCTATGCATAAAATCAAAATTCATAAGAATAACTTTTTTGAATTAAAAATAAAATTCTTTATGCATCTTTCTATGCATAAAATCAAAATTGATAAGAATAACTCTTTTGAATTAAAAATAAAATTCTTTATGCATCTTTCTATGCATAAAATCAAAATTGATGAGAATAACACTTTTGGGTTAAAATAATTTCTTTATGCATCTTTCCATGCATAAATCCAATTTAGTAGGAATTACACTTTTAGAATAAAAGAATTTCTCTTATGCATCTAATTTGTGCATAAAATCCATTTATGATGAAAATCTCACTTTTAATATAAAAAAATCTTTTATGCATATGTTTATGCATACAAATGATTTATGATGAAAATCATTCTTTTAATATAAAAGAATTTCTTTTATGCATCTAATTTATGCATAAAATCCTTTATGATGAAAATCGCACTTTTAATATAAAAAAATCTTTTATGCATATGTTTATGCATACAAATCATTTATGATGAAAATCATTCTTTCAATATAAAAGAATTTCTTTTATGCATCTAATTTATGCATAAAATCCTTTATGATAAAAATCACACTTTTAATATAAAAAAAATCTTTTATGCATCTACTTATGCATAAAAATCAATTATGATGAAAATCACACTTTTATAATAAAATATTTCTACTATACATTTTTCTATGTCTAGAATGAAAATAACCCTTTAAGAATAGTCATACGATGGGGTTACTCTTTTCAACATAAAATTTAATTACTAGAAATCCTCTTTTTCTTAATTCATCAATTATGCATAACATCATAAAATCAATTTCTTCATGATTACAATGAAATTCTTTTAATTAATCTAGGATGATAATTCCTAGAATATGGTAGGAAGTTCTCTTTTCATGCTTTGAATGAAATTATTTTATGTGTAATTTTTACAAAAATTTTACCATAGCTCCGCTGCTATGACTGATAAATCTCAATTATACTAAAGGATAAAACTTAACATTAAGGGAATGATTAGAATGATCCCTAATTGGATCATTAACCCATAATGGATTGAATCATCAATATTCATGAAATACATAAACTAAAAGTATAGAAAAAAGCCATTAATTTGATCGCAAGCATAGCTTAATCTTGGATTAAGAAAAAGCTTTATGAAAAGCTTCATTTGGATTGAGAATAGGTCATGAGAATGACCATTCTTTGAGTGAGAGAGAGAGAAATTACATAAAAACCATTAAAATTAAGCATAAATAAAAATTTATGTAATTCTTTACTACCATTCATCATCAATTAACTTCAATAGCATTCAAAAACCATTCCAATTAAGCTTCTCAAGCTTGAGAGGGGTTGAGAAGAGAGAAACATTGAGAATTTATAGAAAAGATCAAAATTTACCATTTATCTTACAAATTGCTTGATTCTTTGTTCACGGTAGAGGCCCCCAACCAATCAATTGGTTTGGTGTGCTGATGGAGTCACCAATGGAGATTTAAGAAAGAGGGAAGCTCCAATTTTTTCAATTTGGAGAGAATTTTAGAGAATAGTAAAAATTGGCATTATTTCAGTATAATTTTGGCATAGTATAATTCTCATATTTTTTAACAAAGACTCAGGTTCTATTTATAGGAGAGGGAGGCTCTAACCAAGACCAACTGATTTCTAGAATTTTCTAGATTTCAGTTTGGTTGAATTTGAACTAGATTTGGACCTAGTTTGGTTCCTTTTTTATTAGGTTTTGATTTGGTTTGATCCAAGAGAGAGAAGAGATAAAAATATCACATTATTTTTTAGTTTAAAACTCATTCAAGCATGTGAAGTAGGCGCCTCCTTGAAGGGACCCCCTTTCCTTACACAAAATCATTATACCCAAAATATCTCATTTTTTAAGTAATACTCATAGTTTTTTTACTAATAAACCTTGTACATAGTCAACTCTTCATCTTATGTGGGCATTTACTCATTTTTGGGTATTTTTCTTTTACAAATTGGATTTATCTCCTCCCCACACATGGATTGATCCTATTGGCCCATAGGAACCTTAATTGGACTATAATCCAAAAATTTCTGAAAATCTAGACCCTTAGGCCCTTTACACTTATTTCCAATTAATTCCAATTACACATTGGGAAGCTCTTTTAAATTTATGTTTTAGGGGAATTCATTTTAGACATTAGGAAGATTTTTATATCCAAAAATATCTCAATTTTGGACTACCTCTCTCTAGACATTTTCTCTCTCTAGGTCAAAATAGGGTAAAACAGAATCTTTCTTTTATTTTAGAGAGGGGAATAATTACAAGATCAAAAGGGGAGGTTCTTACACCTACACAGCTCAAAAAGATGGAGGGAGGAATCTTACATCTTACCCCACTTAAAAAATGCGAGATGTCCTCATCTCGCAACTAGAGGATAACTCTTCCCCTTAAGATCCAATTGATTCTGGGGTTCCTTATATTCTGGTCAACCCAACAAAATCCTGGGATAAAGATCCCTTATATAGAACTCATCATCGCATAACGACTCATTCAGATCATAATATTCATACTTTTTGCACAATAAAGGTCCATTAGACCGAAAAAAATTTATTTCTAAACATTCCTCCACAGGAATTTCAGTCAAACAAGTCCTGAATTTGTCATCCAATTTACTTGATCCACCGGGTCAAGTGTTAATAGTACCAATCTGACAGCACAATCCACTAATCTCATAGTGATTTGCTGAAGTCACTATCATAATTCCAGTTTACGAATATTAGCACAGGGACTTGTCCCGTTCATCCTCATTGTGGTTTTGCTCGGCTTATTACATTTCAACCAATTTTCACGAATTATCATTTTTCAATCAGAATCCAAATCAACTCATCAGTTCACAACCAGAATATAAAAAATTCATATCAACCACATTCGAATTCATCATCTGGATAGCATTTTAGCTTATAATTTCAAGGTCTTAGATTTACTCGTATATACTGCCAGTAAAGAGCTGCAGTTATACCCTCGGTATATACGGGTAGTCACGGTCCTTGAAATTATAAGGTAAATACCATCATGTCTAGGCCTCAAGCAAGTCAGGGATTCCATACAAACTGTAGTGATGGGATCTAATTAGGAATTTGGTTAGGTTTTGTCCCGGGTACCAGGGAAAAGAGTTCCCAGGTACCAAGGAAAAGAGTTCCCAGGCTCCCTATAGCCGGATTTTCAAGCAAATTTAACTCCAGTCACACTACTTACATACCCAATATGAAATTGCCTTTTTCCTAGATTCAAATGTATTTAATTCAATCATTTAATTCAAATGTATTTAATTCAATCATTTAATGAAATCATAGTGTTACTGATCATAAACTTCCAAGTATCCGGTTGAATCTTAATTTCCAATCATTCCTTCATCGGAGTATCTATGGCATCATTGGCAACCAGAACGCTCACCACCTCTTCACTCATCAGGGGCCTTTTCTATAGTTCCTAGCTCATAGTACTCGCCAGATAATCACTTATAAAAATCAAGATGGAATCCTCGTTGAAGATCAGCAAGATCAACCAACAGATCCATATAAGAGAGCTATGGACTCATCAGTTGAGGACCAGAAGGGTTAATCAACCAGATCCATACTCGGTTTCAGAAAACAACTCTTTCTCCTTGTTCCAATATCTTCCACGACGCACGTGTGGGTATCTTCGGTGACCCAGAGCCCGAGCACCGTATGGTCACCACCCTCTAGGATCCTTCGCAGGTGACCTAGCGCTTCACTCATAGGCCGCTTCCTTGGTTCCTCATCCACCTTACCGGAAGCTCACCATTTAAATCGAAGCGAGGCTGGTCTTAAGACCTCGGCCGACCTTGCTACGCGAGATGTCCTCCATTGACTCTCCGTCAGCAGTTGCAACTTTATTAGTTAGGTCTCCACGACCTTAATCACAAGACGGTCAAAATGCTTCCCCAACATTCTTGACATAAAACAGTCATTTACAAACAGGTCACAAATACAATTTCTATAATAAACTCACGTCTTTCTGATTGTTCCACATCAATCCATATTACTTAACCCAATTCCAAATCATGTGTATCCATTCTTGACCAGATACATCATTTTCCATCCCATCACATCAGATTCATTCACTTCACATAACATCCATTCCTATCTTTCTTAATTTACATTACGTCTCATCACATCCTTTTCTCATTACATCTCATTCGTTCACATCATATATTATTCATTCATTCACATTCTGATTCACATGACACTTCATCTCATCCTTTCGCTCATCTTGACTTCATATCCATTCACATACATTTTTGCATTCATTATTCCACATACACATCCACATTCGTACATCCACATTCACATCTACATCCATACATCCATTTTCACATCTACATCCACATTCTTACATCCACATTCACATCTACATTCATACATACACATCCATATCCACATCCATACATCCACATCCACATTCATACATCCACATCCATATCCACATCCATACATCCACATCTACATTCATACATCCACATCCACATCCATATTCATACATCCATATCCACATCCACATTCATACATCCACATCCCCATTCACATTCATACATCCACATCCACATCCACATCCATACATCCATTTTCACATCGATCTATATCATACATTCACATCCGCGTTCACATTCATACATCCACATCCATACATCCATATCCACATCCATATCCACATCCACATCCATACATCCATTTCTACATTCCCATTCATATAACCACATACGCCTTCACATCTATTCTTTTACATCACATCCATTCTCGCCCTATCTCACAACCCATATACATCTTATCCTATCAGATACACCTCTTACCTCATCCCATACACATCTTGTCACTCCTAACTCATCTTATCACATCCTAACTCATCCCATATTCATCTTATCACCTCCTATCACATCTCATACACATCTTATCACATCCTATCACATCTCATACGCATCTTATCACATCCTATCACATCTCATACGCATCTTATCACATCCTATCACATCTCATACGCATCTTATCACATCCTATCACATCTCATACACCTCTTATCACATCTTATCACATCTCATACGCATCTTATCACATCCTATCACTTCTCATACACATCTTATCACATCCTATCACATCTCATACACCTCTTATCACATCCTATCATATCTCATACACATCTTATCACATCCTATCACATCTCATACGCATCTTATCACATCCTATCACTTCTCATACACATCTTATCACATCCTATCACATCTCATACACCTCTTATCACATTCTATCACTTCCCATACGCATCTTATCACATCCTATCACATCTTATACACCTCTTATCACATCCTATTACATCTCATACACATCTTATCACATCCTATCACATCTCATACGTATCTTATTAGGCATAAAGAGAACTTTAGTAGGAATAACACTTTTATAATAATCCTTTTATGCATTTTACTATGCATAAATTTTAATTTAATGAGAATAATGTAAGAAAGCATTATGGGCCCAAGGCCATGGACAACTAGTAAGTAGGTGTGAACTCTTGGGTGGAGTATAAATACCAATGTAAATGGGATTATGGCTCATTCATGATAATGTTATCTATTCCAAGAATCAATGGTGAGCTTCTCTCGTGAGATGCTAAGTGGTGACTCCTTCATGAGCCACTCCCTTGGTAAGGGACTAACCCACCCTTGTTACTTTCTTTCATTGGTATCAGAGCATGGCTTTTGATCCATGATTAGTAATTTTTCTTTTCTTCTTCTCATTTCGTGAAATTTCTGCTTCATTTGATTCATGGGGGAAGGGGATATGGCTAAGGTAGAGTTTGTGGTTCAAATCTGAGCACATGGACCTATTTTTTTTGAATGAGTGGACCAAATTGGGGAAAATTTCTAATCTTGATTAGCAGTTGTTAATCAAAAACATTTTTTTGTTTGGGAGCTTTCTTGCAAACCCTAGCCATGGAATCTCAACATGAGCAAAGGGCATTGAGTCTCTCATGTATCTAGCAATGTTTTATGAAGTATTTCACCTATTTTCCATGAGCAATGGGGCTCCCAATGTGGCTGAAAATCACTACCAAAGCTGCCCACGTTTTTCACCAAAGTGACCCTAATCTTCATCTCCTTCAACAAATTCAAGCATTAAGGCTTCCCGGGTGACATTGGTGAGTTGCTCCATCACTTCCTTACAATTTTGAAGCATTCTTTCAAGCTATGGAGTGAATTAGGGTTTTATTACACATAAAGCCCTAATTTTCAGAAATTGGACTTTAATCATGGCCATTCATGTTGCTCTTTATGCATTATGAATGCTTGAATGCTAAACATAGCCATTCAATGCTATGCCTTGCATATTGGCATAAGTGAGCATAGCTTTTGGCACATTTGGGGGATTGAATAAAATCTTTTGGGTTGGAAGCCCACTTTTTGGTGACCGTTTTCCATTGCCGGTTGCACGTTTTTGGTCATAACTCTCTTATACGAACTCCGTTTTTGGAGTTCTAGTACTCAAAACGACCGGCTCGTCGTCCTCTTTGAGACGAGCTATAGGTCTTGAGGTGCAGGATTCAGCAAGTGCTCTCTGTTTTCACTTTTGTACTAGATTTTCTAGTCCCGAGCGGGAACTCGCGCCCAGAACGCGACCCGAGATCACCGCTTCGTGACACTTGGATGTTGTTGATGTATGTGGAAATTTATTGACATTGCCATGAGTGGATGTGATGAAGGAAGCACTATGAACCATGTATTATGATATGAATGAGCATGAGTCATGCTATAAATCAATTGTAAGTCAACTCTACTCATTCATTTGCGCTTGTAACCACATTCCACTCACGATTGTACCCCACTTTATTCCTAGAATCTAGAATGAAGTAAGGGTACCTTGGCATTTGAGGAGAGGCCAAGGGGAGAATGTCTTGAATCTTCCTTGCCGTTAGTGCCGGGTAACGCGGTAAGGAAGAGGATTAGGTACTTGGTGGTAAAGAAATGGCCTCAACCTTCACCTTGGATGTAAACTTGGTGAAGGGGTGAGAAGTGCTTGGCCGGGAGATCGGCAAGCATCGACGCGCTTCATCGACCACTTCATTCGACTTGAGCAAACAAGCAAATCCTCTACATCGACTTCTTATGCAAAAGGACAAAATTGATGCCATAAGGTCACATGCTCAGATGGAAAAATGATTGAGGATTGATTTGCTTACAGTGGTCAAATGCATAAGGATTTTAATACTTGATTGAGATGCTTTGATTTGATTGACATTTGGTGCAAAAAGAGGGGAGACTATGGCAAAATTTTTGCAAAATTTACCTACTTGCAGCCAGGACAAATCCTTGAATTTCTAGGGTTTTTCAAAAGCTTTTCAAATCTGTCCTGAAAGCCCTTCAATCTACCCGAAAACCTCTTTCAAACAAGCTAAAGATCACTCAAATCGGAGTAGTATTGAGCGGTCAAAGTCAAGAGTTGACTTTCAGCTAGAATAGTTGACTGGTCAAAGGCTGTTGACTTTTTCAAATCTATTTTTGGGGATCCTTACTCATCTCGTCAAGAGCTTCGCATCGATATAAAGATCACCCAAATCGGATAAGAATTGAGCGGTTAACATCAAGAGTTGACTTTCAGCCGCCGGTACAGTTGATTGGTCAAAGGCTGTTGACTTTTTCAGATCTGTTTTTGGCGATTCTTATTCGTCTCGTCGAGAGCTTCACGTTGATATAAAGATCACCCAAATCGGATACCGTTTGAATAGAGAAAAAAAAATCAAGTAAGTGGTCTTTGCAAGGAGAGATCAATTACGCGCATGGAAATGACTAGAGGAGGTCAAAACAAGGGAGCCCGGAATGAAAATGATCAAAGACAATCGGAAGCAATGATGGCAATGAGTTCATCAACGAGGAATAAAGAAAGTTCAACCATAAAAGCACCATCTCCAGATGAATCTCAGCCAGTGGAAATGCCTTAATCTTTGAGAACTACTCCGCTAACAGTGGACATGATGTTAATGGCTATGGAGAGTATGTTTCAAAGGATTGAAAATAACCAAACAAATTGGCAACAACAATTTGGTGAACACCTCATGGAACGGTTCGACAAGCGACACCACTACCTGGATGACGTGATGCAAAGAGGGTTAAAAGACTTGGAGAAAGCCATTAGTGAATTGGCTCCTCTCAAGCTCAATCAAGAAGCCGATATGAATGGAATGGATGGTGTACATTATAATGCCAAACATGATGGAAAGCCTTCTATGCCAGAAGAGAACAAAGTAAGACAAATGATGCCACCTCAAATGATGCCACATTCTTCTTACATGGACAAGGGCAAGAGACCTATGGGTGATGCTTCTTATGAGAGATCAAATGCCAGTATTCCAAGAACTTCATCCTTTATGCAAGATGCAAGAAGAGGGTATGAACAGAAGGGATTTAAAGATGCAGGAAGAGGGTATGAACAGAAGGGATTTAAAGATGCAGGAAGAGGGTATGAACAGAAGGGATTTAAAGATGCAGGTGATTGGCAATTGGAAGATGAGCAAATGCATAGACACTTGGGTGAAGGAAGAGGATTTGATGATCCAAGAGCACGGCAGAGGGGTTCAAGAATGCATGGTAATTTTGACAATGCTGTGAAGGACAAAATCATATTTAATAAGTTCAAAGGAGAATCAAATTCTATCGAAGACTTTGAAGAGTGGGCAAACAAGATGGATCTCTACTTCGAAATCAGCCCAAGGAGCGAGATTGCCAAAGTCTACTTCGCCTCACTTCATCTTGAAGGTTTTGCTCACACTTGGTGGAGGAGGAAGCAATCTCATGGTTATGTCATCACTACTTGGGAAGAATTCAAGAATGACATGGCAGAAGAGTTTACTTCTCGCATGCAAAGGAACAATCACATTGTGGAATGGGACAAGCTAGAGAAAATCACTACCGTGAAGGAATATTCTCACAAGTTTCTAAAGCTTCTATTATACTTGGATGACTTTGATGAGCATTATCTTGTTGTCAAGTATATAAGGGGCTTGAAAGCTCCTATTGGTGGTGATGTCAAGTCTCATGAACCCGCCACTTTGAAGAAGGCAATGATGCTTGCAGAAATTCATGAAGAGAAGTACTTGACAAAGTGGGCTAGCAAAGGGAATATCAAAGGGGAAGTGATCACAAGGACTGACATGGGTTCTCATGCAAACACAAGACCTAATCTTCCAAGATTTCCTACCGTATATGGTAGAGGGTCTAATAGACTTCCATTTAAACCACCATTTATGTCCAGCAAAGCTACATACAATGAGTCCAAGCCAGCAAATGGGGGTTCAAAAAGCAAGGTTATCAAGGAGGACCGTTTGCATGAAATGAGGCTCAAAGGTCTATGTTTCAAATGTGGAGAAAAATGGAACAAGGATCACTTCAAAGTATGCAAATCCAAGGATATTTCCATAAGCTATATTATCACTGAGGACAATGCTAATCATGAGGAGGAGGAATTCCTTGAATGCAATGATGCCTTAGGATGGGGAGATCCTCATGAGGGTGGAGGTTCTCATGATGATGGTTTTGATGAAGAAAATCCCGAGTTTCCTTTTGATCCGGGTGGGAAACTAAAGTTTGCTCATGACAGAATGGATGATGGGATGCCTCTATGCGTGTGGAATGAAAACAATAGTGCACATACTACCTTGTGTACAATCTCTCATGATGCTTATGCGGGAAGTAAGGGTGCCAACACATTGAGATTGAAGATCAAGGTGAATGGGAGAACAGCATATGCACTCATTGATACTGGAAGCACGCATAGTTTTGTCAATAAAAGGTCTTTGAACACTCTCAAAATGCAACCAACTTCTTTACCAAACAAGCACATGGTGCAAGTGGCCAATGGTGATTCAATGGGTTGCAATATGAAGTGTCAAAGTACAGAATTGGAGTTGTCCAAGAACTACTCTTGCAAAGTTGATCTTTTGGTGATTGAGTTGGGACCAATTGACATAGTACTTGGATGTGATTGGTTGTCCACTTTGAACTCTTTTACCATGAACTTACAGAAAAGTTTCATGAGTTTTGTGCATCATGGAGGGGTTATTACATTGAATGGAATGCAAGGGTCCAAGCTCTTCATGATTAATGCTACTCAAATGAAGAAAGAGTTCAAGAAAGAGGGCTATGTTTATGTACTACAGCTTTGCAAAGAGGAAGATAATAGCAAAAAGGATTGCATCAAAAATGTGGACATGGTTAAGCTACTCAAGGATTATGAAGATGTGTTTACCATGCCAAAATCAATGCCGCCAAAGAGGAGTGTTGATCATGCTATTGATTTGGAACCAAATGCCAAACCAATCAACAAGCCTCCCTATCGTTTGTCAAAGGTTGAAAAGGAAGAGGTGGCAAAGCAAGTCAAAGAACTCATTGACATGGGATGGGTTGAACCAAGTCAATCTCCTTTTGCTTCTCCGGTGCTACTTGTGAAGAAAAAGGATGGTACTTTCCGCATGTGCATTGATTACCGTGATTTGAATAAAATCACCATCAAAAATCGATTTCCAATACCAAGGGTGGATGATCTTTTGGATGAGTTGAAGGGTGCCACATGCTTTTCAAAGATTGATTTGCGTTCCGGATACCATCAAATAAGGATGAAAAGTGGTGATGAGTTCAAAACAGCATTTCGTACAGAAAGGGGTCTTTACCAATTCATGGTTATGCCGTTTGGATTATGCAATGCACCGGTAACTTTTCAAGCATTGATGAACAAAGTGCTTCAACCTTTCCTCTACAAGTTTGTATTGGTCTTTTTCGACGACATACTTATCTATAGCAAAGATGAGGAAGTGCATTTGAAGCACGTGAAAGAGGTTTTGGAGGTCTTGAGGCAAAACAAGTTGTATGTTAAGGAGATAAAATGAACTTTTATGGCACATGAGGTGGAATATTTGGGTCACATTGTGAGCAAGGATGGCATTTGTGTGGATCCAAAGAAAGTGGAATGTATTAGGAATTGGTCGGTTCCTTCAAACACTACTCAATTGAGGGGATTTTTGGGGTTATCTTCATTCTATAGGCGCTTTATTACCCACCATGCAGAAATTGCAGCCCCAATGACGGATAAATTGAAGAAGGAAACCTTCTTTTGGGATGCCATTGCCAACAAAAGCTTTGAAGATATGAAGAAGATGCTCACATCAGCACCTATTTTGGTATGTCCAGACTTCACCAAACCTTTCACAATAAGGGCGGATGAAAGTGGAAGAGGGATTGGTGCGGTACTTTACCAAGACCATGGAGTCATTGCTTATGAAAGTAGAAAGCTGAATGACAAAGAAAGAGAACTCCATGTGTATGAGCAAGAGATGATTGCTATACTCCATGCTATCAAGAAATGGCACCATTACTTATATGGGATTCATTTTTATGTGAGAAGTGATCATAGGGTGCTGAAGTATTTCCTCACACAACCCAATTTGTCTCCTAAGCAAAGAAGGTGGGTAGCAACACTACAAAACTATGATTTTGAAATCACATACACAAAGGGCAAAGAAAATGTGGTTGCCGATTCCTTGTCTCGTATGTGGGCCTGCTCATTGTATGCTATTTCTGAGGTGCATAAAGATTGGATCATGGAGATACAAGAAGAGTACTTGTTTGATGAAGAAACCTCACAAATAGTGCAGAAATTACAGCAAGGTGTATGTGAAGAGTTACCCCATTATGAGCTGAAAAATGGTCTCCTCTACTACAAAGGAAAAGTCTACTTGGTTCCTACTTCATCATTTATCAAGAAGATCATGGAAGAGATGCATTGTACTCCTATGGCTGGTCATTTGGGTGTCTGCAAAACCTTTGATGCAATAAGGAAAAGTTTCTTTTGGAAGGGGATGTGGAAGAGCATTCATGCTTATGTAAGTGGGTGCCGGTCATGTCAATTGAACAAGGATCCTACACATAAACCGGGAGGTTTGCTTCAGCCATTGCCCATTCCCGAAGGCAAATGGAGTCATATATCAATGGATTTCATTACTAACCTTCCGCGCACAAAGAAAGGGTGGGACAGCTTGTATGTTGTGGTGGATAGATTGACCAAAGTGGCCCATTTCATTCCTTCCAAGGTCACATATTCAGCCCAAAATGTTGCCAAGCAATTTGTTGATGGGGTTTTCAAGGTGCATGGTATGCCGTCACAAATTGTGAGTGATCGCGATGTCAAATTCATGAGCACTTTTTGGAGAACATTGTTTGAATATATGGGAACCAAGCTTACTCCAAGCACCGCCTATCATCCCGAAACCGATGGTCAAACAGAAAGAGTAAACAAATGGGTGGAAACATATCTACGCCACTATTGTCATGATACTCAAAGCACATGGGATGATTGGTTACCTTTGGCTGAGTTTGCTTACAACTCAACATATCATGTGAGCATTGGCATGTCACCCTTTGAGGCTTTATATGGTTACAAGGTCAATTTGCCTATGTTGGTGGGTACATATGAGACTTCTAACCATAATGCCAAGGAGGAAGCTGAAAGGATGCAAGCTTTGTTGCAACAATGCAAAAGTAATTTGAAGGTTGCACAAGAGAAAATGAGACAATATGCCAATGTTCATCGAAGACCATTGGAATTCAAAGTGGGAGATTGGGTTCTTTTGAGAATACCAAAGTCAAGATATGCGTCTTTGAAGGGAAGCACCAACACCAAGCTAGCTCATTGCTATTATGGTCCTTATCAAGTGATACGAAGAGTTGGGGAGGTTGCATATCAACTCTTACTTCCATCTACAACAAAGATTCATGATGTGTTTCATGTCTCTCACTTGAAAGGATATGTGGGTATGATCGATCAAATGGTTGATGAGTTACCTCCAATGAATGAAGAGGGAATGATTGAATACATTCCAGAAGCTATCTTGGGTACAAGGAAAAAGGTACTTCGCACTCGTACCTTGGTGGAGTATCTTGTTCAATGGAAAGGTATACCTAAGGAAGAAGCTTCATGGCAACCTATTTCAGCATTGGTGGAGGGATATGAAGCATTGATAGAGCAATATGGGTTGGTGTAAATTCAGCCACATGGAACATTCTTCTCCGAATTTGGGGTATTCATTTGAGGTTTCGAGCACGAAACCATTGGGGAAGGGATGGTTTGTAAGAAAGCATTATGGGCCCAAGGCCATGGACAACTAGTAAGTAGGTGTGAACTCTTGGGTGGAGTATAAATACCAATGTAAATGGGATTATGGCTCATTCATGATAATGTTATCTATTCCAAGAATCAATGGTGAGCTTCTCCCGTGAGATGCTAAGTGGTGACTCCTTCATGAGCCACTCCCTTGTTGGTGAGGGACTAACCCACCCCTGTTACTTTCTTTCAAATAATGCTTTCGAAATAAATCTTTTATACATCTTTCTATGCATAAATTTCCATCTTAATGAAATCAACACTTTTAGAATAAAAATAAATCTTTCATGCATCTATCTATGCATCAAATCAAAATTGATAAGAATAACTCTTTTGAATTAAAAATAAAATTCTTTATGCATCTTTCTATGCATAAAATCAAAATTGATAAGAATAACTCTTTTGAATTAAAAATAAAATTCTTTATGCATCTTTCTATGCATAAAATCAAAATTGATGAGAATAACACTTTTGGGTTAAAATAATTTCTTTATGCATCTTTCCATGCATAAATCCAATTTAGTAGGAATTACACTTTTAGAATAAAAGAATTTCTCTTATGCATCTAATTTGTGCATAAAATCCATTATGATGAAAATCTCACTTTTAATATAACAAAATCTTTTATGCATATGTTTATGCATACAAATGATTTATGATGAAAATCATTCTTTTAATATAAAAGAATTTCTTTTATGCATCTAATTTATGCATAAAATCCTTTATGATGAAAATCACACTTTTAATATAAAAAAATCTTTTATGCATATGTTTATGCATACAAATCATTTATGATGAAAATTAATATTTTAATATAAAAGAATTTCTTTTATGCATCTAATTTATGCATAAAATCTTTTATTATAAAATCTTTTATGCATCTAATTTATGCATAAAATCCTTTATGATGAAAATCACACTTTTAATATAAAAAAAATCTTTTATGCATCTACTTATGCATAAAAATCAATTATGATGAAAATCACACTTTTATAATAAAATATTTCTACTATACATTTTTCTATGTCTAGAATGAAAATAACCCTTTAAGATTAGTCATATGATGGGGATTACTCTTTTCAACATAAAATTTAATTACTAGAAATTCTCTTTTTCTTAATTCATCAATTATGCATAACATCATAAAATCAATTTCTTCATGATTACAATGAAATTCTTTTAATTAATCTAGGATGATAATTCCTAGAATATGGTAGGAAGTCCTCTTTTCATGCTTTGAATGAAATTATTTTATGTGTAATTTTTACAGAAATTTTACCATAGCTCCGCTGCTGCTATGACTGATAAATCTCAATTATACTAAAGGATAAAACTTAACATTAAGGGAATGATTAGAATGATCCCTAATTGGATCATTAACCCATAATGGATTGAATCATCAATATTCATGAAATACATAAACTAAAAGCATAGAAAAAAGCTATTAATTTGACCTCAAGCATAGATTAATCTTGGATTAAGGAAAAGCTTTATGAAAAGCTTCATTTGGATTGAGAATAGGTCATAAGAATGACCATTCTTTGAGTGAGAGAGAGAAATTACATAAAAACCATTAAAATTAAGCATAAATAGAAATTTATGTAATTCTTTACTACCATTCATCAATTAACTTCAATAGCATTCAAAACCATTCCAATTAATCTTCTCAAGCTTGAGAGGGGTTGAGAAGAGAGAAACATTGAGAATTTATAGAAAAGATCAAAATTCACCATTTACCTTACAAATTGCTTAATTCTTTGTTCACGGGGTAGAGGCCCCCAACCAATCAATTGGTTTGGTTTACTGATGGAGTCGCCAATGGAGATTGAAGAAAGAGGGAAGCTCCAATTTTTTCAATTTGGAGAGAATTTTAGAGAATAGTAAAAATTAGCATTATTTCAACATAATTTTGGCATAGTATAATTCTCATATTTTTTTACAAAGACTCAGGTTCTATTTATAGGAGAGGGAGGCTCTAACCAAGACCAACTAATTTTTAGAATTTTCCAGATTTCAGTTTGGTTGAATTTGGACTAGATTTAGACCTAGTTTGGTTTCTTTTTATTCGGTTTTGATTTGGTTTGATCCAAGAGAGAGGAGAGATAAAAATATCACATTATTTTTGAGTTTAAAACTCATTCAAGCATGTGAAGTAGGCGCCTCCTTGAAGGGACCCCCTTTCCTTACACATGTGTCAAAATGGAATCATTATACCCAAAATATCTCATTTTTTTTAGTAATACTCATAGTTTTTTACTAATAAACCTTGTATATAGTCAACTCTTCATCTTATGTGGGCATTTACTCATTTTTGGGTATTTTTTTTTACAAATTGGATTCATCTCCTCCCCACACATGGATTGATCCTATTGGTCCATAGGAACCTTAATTAGACCATAATCCAAAAATTTCTCAGAATCTAGACCCTTAGACTAAGGCCCTTTACACTTATTTCCAATTAATTTCAATTACACATTGGGAAGCTCTTTTTGAATTTCTGTTTCAAGGGAATTCATTTTAGACATTAGGAGGATTTTTATATATAAAAATATCTCAATTTTGGACTATCTCTCTCTAGACATTTTCTCTCTCTAGGTCAAAATAGGGCAAAACAGAATCTTTCTTTTATTTCAGAGAGGGAAATAATTATAAGATCAAAAGGGGAGGTTCTTACACCTGCACACCTCAAAAATTATAAGATCAAAAGGGGAGGTTCTTACACCTGCACACCTCAAAAATGTAAGATTCCTCCCCCACCCCCTTTTTGATGTCTAGTATCTTTCCTTGTAATCAATCCCTCTTCAAAAATATAAAGACCTTGTTTCTAACTGTTTTAATCTAGAGAGAGAAAATATTTTAGAGAGAGAATATTCAAAATTTTAATATTTTTAGATAGAAAATTATCTCATCTTATTAAAATAAGTTCCCCTGAAACAGAAATTCAAAAAGAACTTTCCAATGTGCAATTAGAATTTATTGGAAATGGGTATAAAGGACCTTAGCCTAAGGGTCTAGATTTTCAGAAATTTTTGGATTATGGTCCAATTAAGGTTCCTACGGGCCAATAGCATCAATCCATGTGTAGGGAGGAGATAAATTCAAATTGTAAAAGAAGATACCCAAAAATGAGTAAATGCTCACATAAGATGAAGAGTTGAAAATGTACAAGGTTTATTAGTAAAAAACTATGAGCAATATTAAAAATATGAGATATTTTGGGTATCCAAAAATGAGTAAATGCTCACATAAGATGAAGAGTTGAAAATGTACAAGGTTTATTAGTAAAAAAACTATGAGCAATATTAAAAATATGAGATATTTTGGGTATAATGATTCCATTTTGACACATATGTAAGGAAGGGGAGTTCTTTAAAGGAGGTGCATATTTCACATAAGATGAAGAGTTGAAAATGTACAAGGTTTATTAGTAAAAAAAAACTATGAGCAATATTAAAAATATGAGATATTTGGGTATAATGATTCCATTTTGACACATATGTAAGGAAGGGGAGTTCTTTAAAGGAGGTGCATATTTCACATGCTTGAATGAGTTTTAAACTCATAAAAATTGAGATATTTCATCTCTCCTCTCTCCTCATTCAAATCTAGTTCCAAAAAGTTAGCTTAGCTGACCTAAAAATGGTCAAAAATTAACCAAACTGATTTGGAAAATTCTAGAATCAGTTTGTTTGGTTAGGAGCTCAATTTTTCCTAAAAATAGAAGCCTCCCCCTTGTTGAAAAATATATAGTGTTTATGCATCGTTACTCTACTCCACCTAAGCCAAGAACTGTGAATTCATTAATAATTCACTAGTTTTTGAAGCTTCCCTCTTTCTTCAATCCCCATTAGTGGCTCCATCAACATACTTAACCAATTGATTGGTTGGGGGCCTCTACCGTGAACAAAGAATCAAGCAAATTGTAAGGTAATTAGTGAATTTTGACCATTTTCTATAATTTCTCAATGTTTCTCTCTTCTCAACCCCTCTCAAGCTTGAGAAGCTTAATTAGAATGGTTTTTGAATGTTATTGAAGTTAATTGATGAATGGTAGTGAAGAGTTACAAAATTTGATGAATGCTATTGAAGTTAATTGATTAATGATAGTTAAGAATTACATAAATTTCTATTTATGCTTAATTCAAATGGTTTTTATGAAATTTCTCTCTCTCACTCAAGAAATGGTCATACTCCCATTCTCAATCCAAATGAAGCTTTTCATAAAGCTTTTCCTTAATCCAAGATTAATCTATACTTGAGGTCAAATTAATGGCTTTTTCTATGCTTTTAGTTTATGTATTTCATGAATATTAATGATTCAATCCATTATGGATTATTGATCCAATTAGGGATCATTCTAATTAATTCTTAATGATAAGCTTTATCCCTTAGAAAAAATTGAGATTTATCAGTCATAGCAGCCGAGCTATGGTAAAATTTTTATAAAAATTACGCATAAAATAATTTCATTCAAAGCATGAAAAGAGGACTTCCTACCATATTCTAGGAATTATCATCCTAGATTAATTGAAGATATTCATAGAGAAATTGATTATCATCCTAGATTAATTGAAGATATTCATAGAGAAATTGATTTTTATATTATGCATAATTGATTTTCATGCATAGAGGTATGCATAATAGATTATTATTTTAACATAAAAGTGTTACTTTTATCATAATTAGATTTCATGCATAGAGGTATGCATAAAAGATTATTATTTTAATGTAAAAGTGTTACTTTTAGCACAATTGAATTTCATGCATAGAAGTATGCATAAGAGTTGATTATTTTATTATAAAAGTGTTACTTTTATCACAATTGAATTTCATGCATAGAAGTGTGCATAAGAGTTGATTATTTTATTATGAAAGTGTTACTTTTATCATATTTGTATTTCATGCATAAAAGTATGCAAAAAAGTTGATTATTTTATTATAAAAGTGTTACTTTTATCACAATTAAATTTCATGCATAGAAGTGTGCATAAGAGTTGATTATTTTATTATAAAAGTGTTACTTTTATCATATTTGAATTTCATGCATAAAAGTATGCATAAAAGTTGATTATTTTATTATAAAAGTGTTACTTTTATCAATTGGATTTCATGCATAGATGTATGCATAAAAGATGATTATTTTATTGTAAAAGTGTTACTTTTATCATAATTGGATTTCATGCATAGAGGTATGCATAAAAGTTGATTATTTTATTATAAAAGTGTGACTTTTATTATATTTGAATTTCATGCATAAAGGTATGCATAAAAGTTGATTATTTTATTTTAAAAGTGTGACTTTTATTATATTTGGATTTCATGCATAGAGGTATGCATAAAAGATATTCTTTTATACTAAAAGTGTGATTTTCATCATAAATGGATGGAAAATGATGTGATTGGATGAGTACACATATAAATGGAATGTGGAATAAGTAATGTGGATTAATGAGGGATAATGTGGAAAAATGAGAGTTAATATAGAAATTGTATTTGTAAATGCTGTTAGTAAATGGCTGTTTGTAAATGGCTGTTTTATGTCAAGAATACTGGGGAAGAATTTTGACCGTCTTGTGATTAAGGTCGTGGAGACCTAACTGATAAAGTTGCAACTGCTGACGGAGAGTCAATGGAGGACGTCTCGCATAGCAAGGTCGACCGAGACCAGCCTCGGTTCGATTAAAATGGTGAGCTTCCGGTACGGTGGATGAGGGACCAAGGAAGCGGTCTATGAGTGAAGCGCTAGGTCACCTGCGAAGGATCCTAGAGGGTGCTGACCATACGGTGATCGGGCTCTGGGTCGCGCCTAGGATACCCACGCGTGCGTCGAGGAAGATATTGGAACAAGGAGTAAGAGTTGTTTTCTGAAACCGGGCATGGATATGGTTGATTGACCTTGCTGGTCTTCAATGGATGAGTCCATGGCTCTTATTATGGATCTGTTGGTTGATCTTGCTGATCTTCAACGAGAGTCCATCTTGATTTTTATAAGTGATTATATTGCCGAGTATTATGGGCTAGGAACTATTGAAAAGGCCCCTGATGAGTGGACAGGTGGTGAGCGTTCTAGTTGCCAATGATGCCATAGATACTCTGATGAAGGAATGATGGGAAATTATGAATCAACCGGATAAATTGGAAGATTGTGATCAGTGGTACTATGGTTTCATTAAAGGATTGTTTTAAAGTGAGGTGATGCTAAGAAAAAGGCAATTTCATATTGGGTGTGTAAGTGGTGTGGCTAGTTTTATGTTTGCATGAACTTCCGGCTAGGGAGCCTTGGAACTCTTTTCCTTGGTACCCGGGACAAAACCTAACCAAATTCCAAATTGGATCCCATCACTAGAGTGGTTGGGCGGTTGGCTAACCCATGGGATTGGATGGGGTAGGCTGGACTGATGGATCCATAAATCGAGACTCAACTTTTGTTATTACGATAGATAAAGTAAATCCCGGACAGTAATTGTTCTATGGATAGAAATCAACGGCTGTGCCTCTTGAATGGGGAAAAAAGCGTTGATCCCAATGATCCAAGTGCAAGTTTCTTCTTTGATCCGACCAAATATCTTATAGATGCAATTGGATCAGTTTGATCAGAAATGATCTTGACTACGTTAGAGTAAAAAGTTATCCTGGTGGAATCGCCCGTGCTTTCCGGTAAAGGAAGTTTTTCTGGGTTCGGTTTTGGAACAACCGACGGATTAGTCTCTTATCCGGATATCCGTGGGTGAGGCCCCGAGTGTGGGACCCCTGTCCCGCGCGAGAAGTGCTACTTCCACTGCTAGTACCCCGAATCCGTTGCTCGGTGGGAACAGGGATCTCACAGTTGGTATCAGAGCCTTTGGCTAATAAAGATCAACTGAGAAACCAAATATGTCAAAAATTTATCAAGAAGCACAAAAAGATTATAATTGTGTGATATAATTCATACAATTTGATATTCAAACTGCAATTCGTAATTTGGTAATTGGGTCTTCAGATGAAAATACTGTAATTATATAGAATCCCTGACTTGCTTGAGGCCTAGATATGATGGTATTTACCATATAATTCCAAGGGCCGTGACTACCCGTATATACCGAGAGTATACTGTAGCTCTTTACTGACAGTATATACGAGTAAATCTAAGACTTGAAATTATAAGCGTTAATGCTATCCAGATGATGAATTCGAATGTGGTTGATATGATTTTTAATTCTATTTGGGAACTGATGAAATTGATTTGGATTCTGATTGAAAAATGATGATTTCTGAAATTTAGTTAAAATGTAATAAGCTGAGGGAAACCACAATGAGGATCACTGGGACGAGTCCCAGTGATAATATTCATAACTGGAATGATAATAATGATTTCAGCAAATCACTATGAGATTAATGGATTGTGCTGTCAGATTGCTACTGTTAACACTTGAGACAGTAGATTAAGTTAAGGGATGACAAATTGAGAACTTGCTTAACTAAAATTCCTGTGGAGGAATGTTCAGAAGGAAAATTTTCAGTCTAATGGACCATTATCGTGTTAAAGATATGAATGATATGATTTGAATGAATTGTTATTTAATGATGAGTTCTATATAAGGGATAATTATCCCCGTATTATGTTGGGTTGACCAGAATATAAGGAACCCCAGAATATAAGGAACCCCAGAATAAATTGGATCTTAAGAAAAAGAGTTGTCCTCTACCTTGCGAGATGAGGACATCTCGCACTTTTCAAGTGGGGTAGAATGTAAGATTCTCCCCCAGCCTTCGAGGTATACAGGAGTAAGAATCTCCCTTTCTGATCTTATAATTATTCTTTCTCTAAAATAAAAGAAAGATTCTGTTTAAAAAAGGAAGAACCTTTTCCCTGAATACTTCTCAAGAGTCCCACCTGTTTTAAGGATTCAGAACAATGAGTTCAGAAGTGAGAATCGATGTTTTGGATATCAAGGTTTTGGTCTTCATTCGAGTACGGCCCAAAAGAAGTTCTTTATCTCTTGGGAAGTATAAGAAGTTATCTCCCAGATATTGTGGACCAAAGAAAGTAGGTGATTTAGCTTACGAACTTCTTTTATCTCCTCATCTCAAAGTTTTGAATGCCTTCTATAGAAAAATGTACCAAACCCAAATCATGGAAAGACGGTAAAACTTCAGTGGCAAGTTACCGTTGGCTTCTAAGTTACGTTAGCTTATCGTTCACAGTAATCTTACTCCCATCGATCTCCTTTCTTTCTTAATCTCCTTCATGGCTTGGCAACAAGAATTAGTTTTATCCATAATGATTCCTCACCTTCAAGACACAAGTGAGTCTGTGAAGAAGGATTTTATAGAACAGTATGAGCGCTCACTTTTCCCTCACTTGGGAACTTCTGTAGCTCAGACCAAATGGTGGACCTATCAAAACATAACACCCTAGGGTCAGCAGCACTTTCGTAATAATGTCCGCCGTATGAGCGCTCACTTTTCCCTCACTTGGGAACTTCTGTAGCTCAGACCAAATGGCAGACCTATCAAAACATAACTAGGGTAACACCCTGGGGTCAGCAGCACTTTCGTAATAATGTCCGCTTGGCCATGGTTATTGAAGCTTTGGGTTTGGGTCCCCGATACTACTGCGTCATGAGATCAAGGCATCTTGGTTTTCTGAGCGGGTCTTCTTACTGGCGTGTTTTCTTCCTCATGAGAAGATATGCCTTTACCCCGTTTTTGGCTTGCCTCTCAGAGGTCCTTTTGTTAGATCACCTCATACCACTGAGATAGGTGCGGCAATAACCAACAGAATTATTCCCATGGATGAGTTACCTTATACTTGTGCAGCTTGTGAGTGCTGCTTTTGTGACCATATGATGGACGGGCTTATGGAAGTGTAAAGAGTTCTTCTATCTTTACTGTATAAGTTCCGAGAATGAATAAAGTTTAAATCTTGTTCTTATCTTGCTCTCTTTGAGACTTTTCTTGGTGGTTAATCTTGATTAAAATTTTTCTCTAAGTCTCATATTCGTGCATCTTGCGAAATTATCCTAGTTTGCGAGATGAGGACATCTCGCGTTTTTTAAGTGGGGTAGAATGTAAGATTCCTCCCCCACCCCCTTTTTGATGTCTAGTATCTTTCCCTGTAATCAATCCCTCTTCAGAAATATAAAGACCTTGTTTCTAATTGTTTTAATCTAGAGAGAGAATATTCAGATTTTTAATATTTTTGGATAGAAAATTATCTCATCTTATTAAAATAAGTTCCCCTGAAATAGAAATTCAAAAAGAACTTTCCAATGTGCAATTAGAATTTATTGGAAATGGGTATAAAGGACCTTAGCCTAAGGGTCTAGATTTTCAGAAATTTTTGGATTATGGTCCAATTAAGGTTCCTATGGGCCAATAGCATCAATCCATGTGTAGGGAGGAGATAAATTCAAATTATAAAAGAAGATACCCAAAAATGAGTAAATGCTCACATAAGATGAAGAGTTGAAAATGTACAAGATTTATTAGTAAAAAACAATGAGCAATATTAAAAATATGAGATATTTTGGGTATCCAAAAATGAGTAAATGCTCATATAAGATGAAGAGTTGAAAATGTACAAGGTTTATTAGTAAAAAAACTATGAGCAATATTAAAAATATGAGATATTTTGGGTATAATGATTCCATTTTGACACATATGTAAGGAAGGGGAGTTCTTTAAAGGAGGTGCATATTTCACATAAGATGAAGAGTTGAAAATGTATAAGGTTTATTAGTAAAAAAAAACTATGAGCAATATTAAAAATATGAGATATTTGGGTATAATGATTCCATTTTGACACGTATGTAAGGAAGGGGAATTCTTTAAAGGAGGTGCATATTTCACATGCTTGAATGAGTTTTAAACTCATAAAAATTGAGATATTTCATCTCTCCTCTCTCCTCATTCAAATCTAGTTCCAAAAAGCTAGCTTAACTGACCTAAAAATGGTCAAAAATTAACCAAACTGATTTGGAAAATTCTAGAATCAGTTTGTTTGGTTAGGAGCTCAATTTTTCCTATAAATAGAAGCCTCCCCCTTGTTGAAAAATATATAGTGTTTATGCATCGTTACTCTACTCCACCTAAGCCAAGAACTGTGAATTCATTAATAATTCACTAGTTTTTGGAGCTTCCCTCTTTCTTCAATCCCCATTAGTGGCTCCATCAACATACTTAACCAATTGATTGGTTGGGGGCCTCTACCGTGAACAAAGAATCAAGCAAATTGTAAGGTAATTAGTGAATTTTGATCATTTTCTATAATTTCTCAATGTTTCTGTCTTCTCAACCCCTCTCAAGCTTGAGAAGCTTAATTAGAATGGTTTTTGAATGTTATTGAAGTTAATTGATGAATGGTAGTGAAGAGTTACATAATTTGATGAATGCTATTGAAGTTAATTGATTAATGATAGTTAAGAATTACATAAATTTCTATTTATGCTTAATTCAAATGGTTTTTATGAAATTTCTCTCTCTCACTCAAGAAATGGTCATACTCCCATTCTCAATCCAAATGAAGCTTTTCATAAAGATTTTTCTTAATCCAAGATTAATCTATACTTGAGGTCAAATTAATGGCTTTTTCTATGCTTTTAGTTTGTGTATTTCATGAATATTAATGATTCAATCCATTATGGATTATTGATCCAATTAGGGATCATTCTAATTAATTATTGATTCATGAATATTAATGATTCAATCCATTATGGATTATTGATCCAATTAGGGATCATTCTAATTAATTCTTAATGATAAGCTTTATCCCTTAGAAAAAATTGAGATTTATCAGTCATCATAGTAGCAGCGGAGCTATGGCAAAATTTTTATAAAAATTACGCATAAAATAATTTCATTCAAAGCATGAAAAGAGGACTTCCTACCATATTCTAGGAATTATCATCCTAGATTAATTGAAGATATTCATAGAGAAATTGATTTTTATATTATGCATAATTGATTTTCATGCATAGAGGTATGCATAATAGATTATTATTTTAACATAAAAGTGTTACTTTTATCATAACTAGATTTCATGCATAGAGGTATGCATAAAAGATTATTATTTTAATATAAAAGTGTTACTTTTAGCACAATTGAATTTCATGCATAGAAGTATTCATAAGAGTTGATTATTTGATTATAAAAGTGTTACTTTTATCACAATTGAATTTCATGCATAGAGGTATACATAAGAGTTGATTATTTTATTATAAAAGTGTTACTTTTATCATATTTGAATTTCATGCATAAAAGTATACATAAAAGTTGATTATTTTATTATAAAAGTGTTACTTTTATCATAATTAAATTTCATGCATAGAAGTGTGCATAAGAGTTGATTATTTTATTATAAAAGTGTTACTTTTATTATATTTGAATTTCATGCATAAAAGTATAAACAACAATGAGGATCACTGGGACGAGTCCCAGTGATAATATTCATAACTGGAATGATAATAATGATTTCAGCAAATCACTATGAGATTAGTGGATTGTGCTGTCAGATTGCTACTGTTAACACTTGAGACGGTAGATTAAGTTAAGGGATGACAAATTGAGAACTTGCTTAACTAAAATTCCTGTGGAGGAATGTTCAGAAGGAAAATTTTCAGTCTAATGGACCATTATCGTGTTAAAGATATGAATGATATGATTTGAATGAATTGTTATTTAATGATGAGTTCTATATAAGGGATAATTATCCCCGTATTCTGTTGGGTTGACTAGAATATAAGGAACCCCAGAATAAATTGGATCTTAAGAAAAAGAGTTGTCCTCTACCTTGCGAGATGAGGACATCTCGCACTTTTCAAGTGGGGTAGAATGTAAGAATCTCCCCCAGCCTTCGAGGTATACAGGAGTAAGAATCTCCCTTTCTGATCTTATAATTATTCTTTCTCTAAAATAAAAGAAAGATTCTGTTTAAAAAAGGAAGAACCTTTTCCCTGAATACTTCTCAAGAGTCCCACCTGTTTTAAGGATTCAGAACAATGAGTTCAGAAGTGAGAATCGATGTTTTGGATATCAAGGTTTTGGTCTTCATTCGAGTACGGCCCAAAAGAAGTTCTTTATCTCTTGGGAAGTATAAGAAGTTATCTCCCAGATATTGTGGACCAAAGAAAGTAGGTGATTTAGCTTACGAACTTCTTTTATCTCCTCATCTCAAAGTTTTGAATGCCTTCTATAGAAAAATGTGCCAAACCCAAATCATGGAAAGACGGTAAAACTTCAGTGGCAAGTTACCGTTGGCTTCTAAGTTACGCTAGCTCCTTCCTTTATATAAGTCGTAACTTTTACTTATCGTTCACAGTAATCTTACTTCCATCGATCTCCTTTCTTTCTTAATCTCCTTTATGGCTTGGCAACAAGAATTAGTTTTATCCATAATGATTCCTCACCTTCAAGACGCAAGTGAGTCTGTGAAGAAGGATTTTATAGAACAGTATGAGCGCTCACTTTTCCCTCACTTGAGAACTTCTGTAGCTCAGACCAAATGGCGGACCTATCAAAACATAACACCCTGGGGTCAGCAGCACTTTCGTAATAATGTCCGCCGTACGAGCGCTCACTTTTCCCTCACTTGGGAACTTCTGTAGCTCAGACCAAATGGCGGACCTATCAAAACATAACTAAGGTAACACCCTGGGGTCAGCAGCACTTTCGTAATAATGTCCGCTTGGCCATGGTTATTGAAGCTTTGGGTTTGGGTCCCCGATACTACTGCGTCATGAGATCAAGGCATCTTGGTTTTTCTGAGCGGGTCTTCTTACTGGCGTGTTTTCTTCCTCATGAGAAGATATGCCTTTACCCCGTTTTTGGCTTGCCTCTCAGAGGTCCTTTTGTTAGATCACCTCATACCACTGAGATAGGTGCGGCAATAACCAACAGAATTATTCCCATGGATGAGTTACCTTATACTTGTGCAGCTTGTGAGTGCTGCTTTTGTGACCATATGATGGACGGGCTTATGGAAGTGTAAAGAGTTCTTCTATCTTTACTGTATAAGTTCCGAGAATGAATAAAGTTTAAATCTTAACACCATATTAGATAATTTGGGAAATGTCCCATTCCCATTTGAAAAATGGGAGCATGGTGAACTTGTCCAAAAGTTTGTCAAAACCCCCTCATGTGACATATCATTGGAAAGATCTTGAAGAGTAGAATCTAAATCTATGATCTCCGACAAATTTGGAGTTAGTATGTTTAAGATATGTCCAAAACTATATGGAGTAATTGATTCCCAAAATGTGAGATTTTTCCCAAATTACCTAATATTGAATTTCTTGTTCTTATCTTGCTCTCTTTGAGACTTTTCTTGGTGGTTAATCTTGATTAAAATTTTTCTCTAAGTCTCATATTCGTGCATCTTGCGAAATTATCCTAGTTTGCGAGATGAGGACATCTCGCGTTTTTTAAGTGGGGTAGAATGTAAGTTTCCTCCCCCACCCCCTTTTTGATATCTAGTATCTTTCCCTGTAATCAATCCCTCTTCAGAAATATAAAGACCTTGTTTCTAATTGTTTTAATCTAGAGAGAGAATATTCAGATTTTTAATATTTTTGGATAGAAAATTATCTCATCTTATTAAAATAAGTTCCCCTGAAACAGAAATTCAAAAAGAACTTTCCACTGTGCAATTAGAATTTATTGGAAATGGGTATAAAGGACCTTAGCCTAAGGGTCTAGATTTTCAGAAATTTTTGGATTATGGTCCAATTAAGGTTCCTATGGGCCAATAGCATCAATCCATGTGTAGGGAGGAGATAAATTCAAATTGTAAAAGAAGATACCCAAAAATGAGTAAATGCTCACATAAGATGAAGAGTTGAAAATGTACAAGGTTTATTAGTAAAAAACTATGAGCAATATTAAAAATATGAGATATTTTGGGTATCCAAAAATGAGTAAATGCTCACATAAGATGAAGAGTTGAAAATGTACAAGGTTTATTAGTAAAAAAACTATGAGCAATATTAAAAATATGAGATATTTTGGGTATAATGATTCCATTTTGACACATATGTAAGGAAGGGGAGTTCTTTAAAGGAGGTGCATATTTCACATAAGATGAAGAGTTGAAAATATACAAGGTTTATTAGTAAATAAAAACTATGAGCATTATTAAAAATATGAGATATTTGGGTATAATGATTCCATTTTGACACATATGTAAGGAAGGGGAGTTCTTTAAAGGAGGTGCATATTTCACATGCTTGAATGAGTTTTAAACTCATAAAAATTGAGATATTTCATCTCTCCTCTCTCCTCATTCAAGTCTAGTTCCAAAAAGTTAGCTTAACTGACCTAAAAATGGTCAAAAATTAACCAAACTGATTTGGAAAATTCTAGAATCAGTTTGTTTGGTTAGGAGCTCAATTTTTCCTATAAATAGAAGCCTCCCCCTTGTTGAAAAATATATAGTGTTTATGCATCGTTACTCTACTCCACCTAAGCCAAGAACTGTGAATTCATTAATAATTCACTAGTTTTTGGAGCTTCCCTCTTTCTTCAATCCCCATTAGTGGCTCCATCAACATACTTAACCAATTGATTGGTTGGGGGCCTCTACCGTGAACAAAGAATCAAGCAAATTGTAAGGTAATTAGTGAATTTTGATCATTTTCTATAATTTCTCAATGTTTCTCTCTTCTCAATCCCTCTCAAGCTTGAGAAGCTTAATTAGAATGGTTTTTGAATGTTATTGAAGTTAATTGATGAATGGTAGTGAAGAGTTACATAATTTGATGAATGCTATTGAAGTTAATTGATTAATGATAGTTAAGAATTACATAAATTTCTATTTATGCTTAATTCAAATGGTTTTTATGAAATTTCTCTCTCTCACTCAAGAAATGGTCATACTCATGACCCATTCTCAATCCAAATGAAGCTTTTCATAAAGCTTTTCCTTAATCTAAGATTAATCTATACTTGAGGTCAAATTAATAGCTTTTTCTATGCTTTTAGTTTATGTATTTCATGAATATTAATGATTCAATCCATTATGGATTATTGATCCAATTAGGGATCATTCTAATTAATTCTTAATGATAAGCTTTATCCCTTAGAAAAAATTGAGATTTATCAGTCATCATAGCAGCAGTGGAGCTATGGCAAAATTTTTATAAAAATTACGCATAAAATAATTTCATTCAAAGCATGAAAAGAGGACTTCCTACCATATTCTAGGAATTATCATCCTAGATTAATTGAAGATATTCATAGAGAAATTGATTTTTATATTATGCATAATTGATTTTCATGCATAGAGGTATGCATAATAGATTATTATTTTAACATAAAAGTGTTACTTTTATCATAATTAGATTTCATGCATAGAGGTATGCATAAAAGATTATTATTTTAATATAAAAGTATTACTTTTAGCACAATTGAATTTCATGCATAGAAGTATGCATAAGAGTTGATTATTTTATTATAAAAGTGTTACTTTTATCACAATTGAATTTCATGCATAGAGGTATGCATAGGAGTTGATTATTTTATTATAAAAGTGTTACTTTTATTATATTTGAATTTCATGCATAAAAGTATGCATAAAAGTTGATTATTTTATTATAAAAGTGTTACTTTTATCATAATTAAATTTCATGCACAGAAGTGTGCATAAGAGTTGATTATTTTATTATAAAAGTGTTACTTTTATTATATTTGAATTTCATGCATAAAAGTATGCATAAAAGTTGATTATTTTATTATAAAAGTGTTACTTTTATCAATTGGATTTCATGCATAGATGTATGCATAAAAGATGATTATTTTATTGTAAAAGTGTTACTTTTACCATAATTGGATTTCATGCATAGAGGTATGCATAAAAGTTGATTATTTTATTATAAAAGTGTGACTTTTATTATATTTGAATTTCATGCATAAAGGTATGCATAAAAGTTGATTATTTTATTTTAAAAGTGTGACTTTTATTATATTTGGATTTCATGCATAGAGGTATGCATAAAAGATATTCTTTTATACTAAAAGTGTGATTTTCATCATAAATGGATGGAAAATGATGTGATTGGATGAGTACACATATAAATAAAATGTGGAATAAGTAATGTGGATTAATGAGGGATAATGTGGAAAAATGAGAGTTAATATAGAAATTGTATTTGTAAATGCTGTTTGTAAATGGCTGTTTTATGTCAAGAATGCTGGGGAAGCATTTTGACCGTCTTGTGATTAAGGTCGTGGAGACCTAACTGATAAAGTTGCAACTGCTGTGACGGAGAGTCAATGGAGGACGTCTCGCGTAGCAAGGTCGACCGAGGTCTTGACCAGCCTCGGTTCGATTAAAATGGTGAGCTTCCGGTACGGTGGATGAGGGACCAAGGAAGCGGCCTATGAGTGAAGCGCTAGGTCACCTGCGAAGGATCCTAGAGGGTGCTGACCATACGGTGCTCGGGCTCTGGGTCGCCTAGGATACCCACGCGTGCGTCGAGGAAGATATTGGAACAAGGAGTAAGAGTTGTTTTCTGAAACCGGGCATGGATCTGGTTGATTGACCTTGCTGGTCTTCAATGGATGAGTCCATGGCTCTTTTTATGGATCTGTTGGTTGATCTTGCTGATCTTCAACGAGAGTCCATCTTGATTTTTATAAGTGATTATATTGCTGAGTATTATGGGCTAGGAACTATTGAAAAGGCCCCTGATTGGACAGGTGGTGAGCGTTCTAGTTGCCAATGATGCCATAGATACTCTGATGAAGGAATGATGGAAAATTATGAATCAACCGGATAAATTGGAAGATTGTGATCAGTGGTACTATGGTTTCATTAAAGGATTGTTTTAAAGTTAGCTGATGCTAAGAAAAAGGCAATTTCATATTGGGTGTGTAAGTGGTGTGGCTAGTTTTATGTTTGCATGAACTTCCGGCTAGGGGGCCTTGGAACTCTTTTCCTTGGTACCCGCGACAAAACCTAACCAAATTCCAAATTGGATCCCATCACTACAGTGGTTGGGCGGTTGGCTATGGGCGGTTGGCTAACCCATGGGATTGGATGGGGTTAGGCTGGACTGATGGATCCATAAATCGAGACTCAACTTTTGTTATTACGATAGATAAAGTAAATCCCGGACAGTAATTGTTCTATGGATAGGAATCAACGGCTGTGCCTCTTGAATGGGGAAAAAAGCGTTGATCCCAATGATCCAAGTGCAAGTTTCTTCCTTGATCCGACCAAATATCTTATAGATGCAATTGGATCAGTTTGATCAGAAATGATCTTGACTACGTTAGAGTAAAAAGTTATCCTGGTGGAATCGCCCGTGCTTTCCGGTAAAGGAAGTTTTTCTGGGTTCGGTTTTGGAACAACCGACGGATTAGTCTCTTATCCGGATATCTGTGGGTGAGGCCCCGAGTGTGGGACCCCTGTCCCACGCGAGAAGTGCTACTTCCGCCTGCTAGTACCCCGAATCCATTGCTCGGTGGGAACAGGGATCTCACAAAAAAGCTGGAGGGAGGAATCTTATAGAGAGAGAGAGAGAGAGAAAGAGAGAGAGAGAGAGAGAGAGAGAGAGAGAGAGAAGAGAGAGAGAGAGAGAGAGAGAGAGAGAGAGAGAGAGAGAGAGAGAGAGAGAGAGAGAAACCTAGGAACAAGAGAGCTATGAGTCTTATGAATAACAAGACCTATATGAGTAACAATAGTATGATCCCCATGGGTATCCTAAAAATAGGTTTGACCCATAGACTATGCCTCTTTGTTTTTGAAGCCATGATGCAATAAAGAGACTATGCCTCTTTGTTTGAAGCCATGACACAACAAAGAGATAAATAATATGGTACGTGTAGGAGGCCACCACTAATGCAATGCTTTTGATGAAAATGGCCACATGTATTGTGGAGTGCCCTCATAAAGACCCTAAACTAAACCCCTTGAGTGATCCTAGCACTTTGAATCCCATGACAACCCTTATGTAATTCCTTATGGAGGCATATGTTACAAGTGAAAATTTGATTGTTCTTACAAAGGATTTTCCCAATAGCTTGTCCAAAATGAAAGACAATCACACATGTAGTAGAAAATCATATGCGGTTACCACTTTGACAAGCCTTAACTTGTTGGAGCATGTAGTGATGACTTATTCATATAGTCCCCCTTAACACCATCATGAGGTGCCATCACGAGGCTTCAAGCTAAGATGAGGGAAAAAATAAAAAAAACATCCAAGGTTGCCACAATAAGAAGAAAAATCCTAAGCTTCACCTTCAAGGCAAGCAACAAAAGAGCCTGAGACACAAGCCCCAAAGGCTAGAGTAGTCCCAAAAAGGCTGACAAACCAAAAAGAGAGCTCCAAAAAGGTTAATGAAACAAAAACAAAAGAGCCCGAGACACAAGCCCCAAAGGCTAGAGTAGTCCCAAAAAGGCTGATGATGAACCAAAAGCAGAGCTCCAAAAAGGCTAATGAACCAAAATCAAAGGTCCAAAAGAGTAAGAACTCAAACATCATGTGGAAGCACAATGCACAAATAATTTTCAAGGACAATGATATCATAACTAGTGAAAGTGGTTCAAAGGAGGGCTCCAAAGTAACCTCCCTTTATAGAGAGAGCAAATGATCTCCCACACAAAAATCCACTCCTCCCAAGGAGAAGAAGAACAAAGTGAGAATAAAACAAGCCCATGAGCTTATGAGGAAGGTGTGCAAGCTAAACTAGAGTCCATACTAGGGCAGGTGGTGGTCGAGTATAAACCATTGACCTCGCTAAGCATATCCCCCTAAACCTATCCTAGAGCCAAACATATACCCAGTGACAGAACCTTAGATATTTTCAGAGGCCTTAAACAAACCTATAACCATTCTTAAGTGGCTGTAAATACAGCTCTAGACTAGGTTTCAATTATTCAAAGATTTGTTCCCCTCTTATAGTCTACATGGATTGATGATAGGCTCTATGAGTGCTACTGTCTTAGTTTGCTTTGTCAATACACTCGGTTTTAAGAATTGATATAAAGGACTATCAAGTAACATTATTATTCTCATCAATTGTATTACGTTTTAATTAATTCAAGCATATAATTTGGCTTAACATCATCAATTTAGTACAATTCATTTTTAGCATGACATATCATACGATAGAATTCTATTGTATGATAGATTATATCATATAATCAAAATTTAGGATAGCTATTTAGACAACAAGCTTTCTAGTATGGCTATGTGTGTTCTTTTCTCTATATTGAGAAGAGAGGTAAAAACCAAGGAGGATAAGAAAATTGCTTACAAGTGCCAAAGAAATTTTATATACATAAGTAATTTTGTTATAAAATTCTTGTTCATGATGAAGTAATTTTTCATGAGCAACCATGAATGAACTACTAGGTAATTTACATCCCCTTTCATAATTTTAAAAACTGCTTGAGTTAAAATTTGATTGAAATAATAATTTATAAATCATTTATCTCTTAATTATGTTACATTTTATTAAATTTAAATTTAACATTTTCAATTATTACTTGTATACTTAGTTGATTATTTTAACTCTTTATTTAAATAAGAGATAAATATATTAATGTCAACAACCAAAGCAAGATGGCTCTTGCTTAGGTCAAGATTATCAATATTTCTTGGAAACTGTTAAAGGTTCCATATTAAGTCCAACCATCTAAGCCAAGACCAACTAATATGGGAAGTCATGAAGGCATACCTCCAATTAAGGTTTTGTCTCTCAAGATTTTAAGAGAAGAAGATGAATGAATTTCTCAAATTAGTTTAGGCAGGAAAATCCATTGAGGTATACCATGAATCTTATGCAAGCCCTATCCACTATTCTCTTGCAATGGATGATGAGACCATTGTTCACCAAATTTTCACAAAATATTGTGCATCCTCCTCTAGATATACTAATAAACAATGCAAAGCCCTCTTCCCTAGAATGGCTAAGGCTTTTCCACAAGCTTTTCCTAAGGAGACAACCCAATAGAAACCCTTTTTCCCCCCTCCCCCAAAGAGAGTTCCATCTGATTCTGGGTTACTAAAGCCAAAAGGGGAATTGGGGATAGTATTGGAGCCAAGTCTTGGAGGTCACTACACACAGAGGTCAAGATTCTTACCCTAGCATGCCTTTGAAATTGCAGTGCTAGCTCAAGTAGGAGCATAAATATTTTATTTGCCAACATCCATGTCACTTGATAAATGACTATCTCAATGCAACCCATTTTTATTACCTTTCCAAGTCCTTCTACTCTAAGATCCCATTACCAAAGGACTAAAATTTCAATCAAAAGTAATCAAGGACCTTGCCAAAACTAGAGAAATTAGAGGAGATAACTTCTAGCCCATGTCTAATGCCATTACAGTAGGTGATAAGAGGAAGAAGAAAGAGGTAGACTTCATGTTGCTGTTGGACACTAGGAAGAAGAAAGAGGTAGACTTCATGTTGCTGTTGGACACCAGGACTGAAACCAATAGTTTTGTGGAATTGGCTAGTAATGGAAAGATTATTTTTATGCACCATGAGATGAATGTGTTTTAGTTTCCCTTAGATTGTAACCTAATGAAACGTAAGTTCAAAAATTTTCCCTTAGGTGATGGATTGGCTTATGTAGAATCAAGATGACATCCATCATCACAAGAGGACTATTTCCTTCATGGATCTTCATGGGAACAAGGTGCAAGGAATTAGAGTAATTGGAGCTCCTACACCCTGCAATATGTAAAGGCATCTAAACTATTAAAGGGACTTAAGAAGAAGCAAGAAATCTATGTATGCTTAATGCTACAAACAAATAGTCAAATACAAAGGAACTTTAATGATTCAATAAGTATGCTAACATAAGATTTGACCAAAATTTCCCTAACTCATGAGGTATATCATAAGATAGAGCTGATACTTGGATTTTAACCAACTTAAAAAAAGTTAGTAAGATGGGTGTTCCCAAATGAAAAGATACAAGGGAGAAGAGAGATTGAGCTCTTGCAAGCACACACACACACACTCACACAAACCCTAGAAGAGAACACTCACACAAACCCTAGAAGAGAACACACAAGGTGAGAGGCTCTTCTTCTTCTTCACACAACAAAATAGGTCTACAAAGAAGATAAAATGACTAACACATATAATAGAGTATATACAAGGGGCCCATAATGTGAACACGCTAAGTGGATTGGGTAGGTGGGACTAGTTGGTGTAGTCCACCTGTAGAATCTTTGGCGAAGATATGCTGGTGCTAGCTACCAAATCCGCTAGTGATGTAAATGTTGAATGGTCATGCATGCGCCTCATGAGTAACAGCTCATGTTGAGCTTGACATCTCAACACTCCCCCTCAAGCTCAACTCTAGCTCATAAACTCCAAGTATATCTCAAAATCTGCGGAGCTTCTCAGCTCTTAGGGCCTTTGTGAAGATGTCAGCGACCTGATCCTATGTGTTAATGTAGGCGAAGTCGATGTCACGTGCCAAGACTCTCTCCCTGATAAAGTGGTAATGTACCTCAATGTGTTTTGTCTCCGCGCATGGAAAACTAGGTTCTTGGCCAACTGTATACAACTAAGATTATCACAATATATGACAACCTTTCTCTCCACATGCAACCTTTCTCTCCACATGCAACCCCAAATCAGTAAAAGAAGCTTGCATAACCAAGATACCTCACATGTTGCCATTGAAACTCCTCTCCATTGGTAGATCTCTGGTCTGAGATGCTACCTTCCTAATATGTATTTGTGTATCCATATAGCTCCAATGGTACACCTGTTGCATAAAATAATGCATAATCAATAGTGGTCCTCAAATACCAAAGTGTGCGTCGCACACTGTCAAGATGTGGTTTACGTGGAACTTGCATAAACTGGCTCTCTAAGCCAATAATGTAACTCAAATCTGGCTTGCTGATTGTCACATATATCAAACTCCACAATCTTCCTATACATAGTGGGATCCTCCAACACATATATCAAACCCCACAATCTTCCTATACATAGTGGGATCCTCCAACACATAACCTGCATCCACACTAAGCTTGCCAATTTGGTCTAATGGAACTGATATTGGCTTACAATCAACCATCCCATACTTGGACAACATGTCCAATACATACTGTCTCTATGACAGCCAAATACCATCACGTGTGCGAATGACCTCAATTCCCAAAAAGTAGTGCAGATCTCCCACATCCTTCATCTCAAACTTCCTTTTGAGAAGACTTTTCACATGCTTAATCTCACCCAAGTTGTCACCCCCACCAACAATAAGATCATCTACATAGACGGTGATGATCACAATACCCTTATCACTCTTGTGCACATACAAAGAGTGATTTGCATCTGCCATATGAAAACCAATATTGACAAGATACTCAACAATCTTGTCATGCCATGCTCGTGGAGCTTGCTTCAGCCCATACAAAGCCCCTTACTACGAAGCTTACATACATAATACTCCGGGTGACATGCATCCTCAAAACCAGGTGGCTGATCCATATACACTTCTGCTTACAAGTCACCATGCAAGAACACATTTTTCACATCCATCTAATGTAAAAACCAGCCTTTAGTTGGCAGCCACCACAATCACAACTCTCACAATTGCCATCTTTGCAACCGGGGTAAATGTCTCCTTATAATCAATCCCATGTGTATGCGCATATCCTTTGGCTAACAACTAGCCTACCTGCTTATGCTACCATCACTGTTATGTTTCACCTTATACCACTTACAACGAATATCTTTTTTGCCTTCAAGAAATGGCACCAAATCCCAAGTCTCATTTCCATACAATGCATCCATCTCCTCATCCATAGATTTGTCCCAACACACATTTCCAATAGCCTCATCAAAACATGTGGGTTCTACAACCTGCATAACTTTTTTCATATAAGCATAATGATGTGCCACATAACCATCATAAGTCAATCTCTAAACTTGGTTTTTGACTCTTCTAGATCTTTGTAATTTTTCATTCATGGCTTCCATAGTCTTCTTCACACCAGGTGTTGTCATTGTTGGAATCCCTAGCTCCTCATCAAGGCTCATCTCTAAGCCACCAGACTCTCCATCAACAAGAGAATGCCCTGCAAAAATATTAGGCATACCAAGGGGCTCAACCACTTTCTCTTTGCCTTTATGTGATGTACCAACTATATTTCCAGGACTGGTATTATGATGCAGCCTCCCACTCCATGGTCTATCAATCGAACAACTGGATGAGGACTCTCATGGTCCACTCAATGACTGTGATTGTTGACTTGCATTCTGTGCAATCATGTTTCCACTTATATCAGCCCCAGCAACATCTTTTTGAGAAGCATACTAGCTACTCATCTCATCAAATACAACATTCCTGCTTACCCTCAATTCACGTGTAGCAGGATTATAGCATCTATATCCCTTTTTCTCAAGGGAATACCCAATAAACACACATTTGTTTTCCTTTGGATCCAGCTTAGTATGCAACTCATCTGGTACCTGCACAAAACTTTCAAGTAAGACGGATCAGGTTTCTTGCCAGTAAACTTCTCCTCTGGCATTACATCATGTATGGTTGTATAGTAGGAGTCATGTACATGATATAAACTATTGTAGACATAGCCTCACCCAATAGCTATGCGACATATTCTTCTCTGCCCAATCAATGCTTGTGCTATCTCTACAATGTGCCTGTTTTTTCACTTAGCAACTCCATTTTGCTATGGAGTGTATCTACATGTATATTGTCTCTGAATGCCATTCTTTCACAAGAATTTAGAGAACTCATTGGAGAAGTATTCTCCCCCTCCATCTTTAACCTAAGGCACTTCACATGCTTTTCAGTTCATCACTCTGAAATTCTAAAAATGAGTGAACACTTCACTCTTCTCCTTCATGAAATACACCCACACTTTCCTTGTGTGGTCATCAATGAATGTTACGTAGTACCTTCAGCCACCCATAGACGTAGTCTTTGTAGGACCTCATACATTTGAATGCACAAAATCTATTACATTCTTGCTCACATTTGTGTCATGTGGAAATACATGCCTTTTTTTCTTTCTAAATTGACATGCTTCACATACTTTTTTTCTTTCTAAATTGACATGCTTCACATACTTTTTGCATACCTTCAACTTTAAACTTAGGTAGCCCTATCACAATTTATTTAGTGTGCATAGACTTCATTCTTTGCACACTTACATGCCCAATTATCTTATGCCAAATGTTTGAATATGCAACAACTCTTGAACTATTTGCAAACATTGGAGAACTCACTTCAGGCATATTTACATTTAATGTAAATATTTACATTAAATGTATGCAACAACTCCTGAACTATTTGCAAACATTGGAGAACTCACTTCAGGCATATTTACATTGGAGAACTCACTTCAGGCATATTTACATTTAATGTAAACATTCTACCCACTCTGTTACCTTTTGCAAAACACCAACCTACACTTATCTTTAAAGTCTTTTACATAACAACTATCAGGGTTAAACCGGACTTGCAAACCTTACTCAATCATCTGGCCAACTGAAGTTAGATTCTTTGTAATTTTCAAAACATGAAGTATATCTGCAAGCTACCTCACCTTACCATCCTGCATAGACAATGGCACATCTTCAACATGGGCAGTCGGATGAGCAGTGTCATCCCCTATTTCAACAAAACTTGTTCTTTCAAGACTCTTCATTTCCTTGAACCACTCACCATGACTTTTCATGTGGTTTGAAGCACCTAAATCAACATACCATACATCATCCTTACATGCTACTACATCATCCTTACATGCTATTACATCATTTCCAGACACAGCATTAACTACATGTTACATAACAAAACAACCTCTCATTATCCTCATTATTTATGTTAGAGGATGCATAGATATTTTGCTGCACTTTTCCATTTCGCATGTCACTCTTTTTTTTATAACAATGTGCTTGCACATGTCTAGGGTTACCATAGTAAAATAGCCTAGTGTATCATTATGCTGGCTTTGCCAATTATCAAGACCTCGTTGACTCCCCCTGTCTCTAAACTGGCCTCTTCCACCTTTGTGTTCTTGTTGTAAATTGTGGAACTATTGCTGCCTGCTCTGCTGACCATAATTCTAATTACCAGTTTGGACACCACCTTGGCCATGTACATGACCTCTACCTCACCCTCCACCTTGGCCATGTACATGACCTCTACCTCACCCTCCACCTGCACTTGTGTAGAAGGCTTGTTGCTCTGAACTATTTTTTTTGTGAAGACTGTTGATCTTCACTCAGATTCTTCTCTTGAATGATTAGCATTGACACCAAATCTGTGAAGTTGAATGATTAGCATTGACACCAAATCTGTGAATGTTCTTCTGAGTCTGAATAGACGTCTTGAAAGCCTTGTATTGTGGCCCAAGACCACGTAGAAACACTTCCACCTTATCATCATCATCAACAAAAACACCAATTGATGCAAGGGATTCCGCAATGCCCATTATGCCTTGATCTTCAAGGTATAATCATTCACACACATATTTTTATTCTCCACAGTATGAAGCTCATTCTTTAACTGAATCTTTCATGCTTTGGTGTTAGTTTCATACAGTTTCACCAAGGTGTCCCACGCCTCCTTAGGTGACTTGGCATCCTGTATATGCCCAATCATAGTGTCCTGTATGTTGATGGAAAGCCAGTACATGACTTTCCTTGATTCTTGATTCCAATCCTTGAATTTGTTTACATCTTCAGCAATTGGATTAATCTCCGTTATCTTTGGTGTCTCTTCATGTTCATGTTTAATGTAGTCCCAGTAACCTTTTCCCATCAAGAAATTTGTCAATCTAAACCTTTAAGCATGGAAGTTGTTCTTGTCGAGATTCTTTACAACAATCTAGTTTATTCCATCATTTAACATCTTGTCTACAACACAAATTTAACAAAAAACAACACTCTTGTTTGACTTGCATAAACTATTGTATTCTCTGCAGAAGTGGTACTATACTGCACCTAAACTGTCACAACTAGTGACCTCAATTTGCATACATACATCCAGTGGCAACTTTAAGACCTCTTTGTAGTACACATAGTGTATACACAACCAATCGCCCTTCCTAGAATTACAAAAAACAGAGTTTTGCAAAGAATCGAAACTTACGCGTAGTGCCCGTGAACACCTACGAATTGAAAAACAGAGGTCTAGGCCCAAAAAAATTATCCAACAGACAACATAGTTACCCTATAGCTCTGCTCCCCGAAGAAAGCTCCTCAATCATAGTTCATTTTTTGGTGCCTCCCATCGACAAGGGTGTAGTAGCCAACACAAAAGGGGAAGAGTAGATGAAGCTCTTACCCTCGTACCACTTCTTGTGCTTCTCTTTCTTGCCAATCAGCCCTTAGCATGAACCAGGATCTAATACCATGAAAAGATGTAGGGGACAAGAGAGCTTGAGCTCTTGCAAGGACACACAGACTCACACAAACCCTAGAAGAGAACACACAAGGTGAGAGGCTGAAAATTCTTCTTCTTCTTCACATAACAAAAGAGGTCTACAAAGAAGATAAAATCATTAACACACATAATAGAGTATATACAAGCGGTCCATAATGTGAACACGCTAAGTGGAGTGGGAGGCATTAGGACATTTTGGAGGTCATTTAAAGGGCCTTGTAAGAAATTCACTTTTTTCTAATTTCTCTCACTAAAAAAACTTTAAAAAATATCAAAACGTCCGACTCTCAAAATATATATCTTTTTCCAAATTAATATTCTTGTATTTAATAAAGGCTTTAGCTTGTCACAACGTTAAAATTTACAAAAAAGGTTGTAAGCCTTTAAATATTTAATAAAGGCTTTAGCTTGTCACAACGTTAAAATTTACAAAAAAGGTTGTAAGCCTTTAAATATTCTGTGTTCTCTCGATATCTGTGCCCCTCTCTCTATATGCTCTCTATTCATGGTTTAACATGCTACCGCACAAACACAAGAGAGAATAACAAGAGAGTACTTGAAAGGGTCAAAATCGATGATTTGCAATTGGCCAACCCTATGAGGGTTAACTCCCCGATGTGAGGCCACTAGGGGCTCACTCTACACTCTCTTTATGTCACCCAAAGAGAGATCCAAGTAAGCTAGGTAGGAGTAAGAGGGAAGGAGCTATGGAGAGGTCTACCTCTACCTCTTGCCAATCATATGCAAACAAGACAAGGTGGAGAGCAATGAGAAGGGAGAGAAGGAGAGAAGGGAGAGCAACACCATCCCTATTCACATACACCAACATTCACAAGCATGCAAGTATCACAAGCAAGCAAACTACCATGAGCGCAAGAAAGAGTGAGAGGGAGAGAAGGAGAGTGTAAGATTCTTCCCCAGCCTTCGAGGTATACAGGAGTAAGAATCTTCCTTTCTGATCTTATAATTATTCTCTCTCTAAAATAAAAGAAAATTTCTGTTTAAAAAAGGAAGACCCTTTTCCTAGAATACTTCTCAGGAGTCACGCCTATTTTAACGATTTAGAACAATGAGTTTAGAAGTGAGAATCGGTGTTTTGGATACCGAGGTTTTGGTTTTCATTCGAGTATGGCCCAAAAGAAGTTCTTTATCTCTTGGGGAGTATAAGAAGTTATCCCCCAGATATTGTGATCCTTATATCTGAATTCAATGAAAGTAGGTGACTTAGCCTACAAGTTTCTTTTATCTCCTCATCTCAAAATTCTTAATGCCTTCTATAGAGAAATGTGTCAAACACAAATCATGGAAAGACGGTAAAACTTCAGTGGCAAGTTACCGTTGGCTTCTAGGTTACGCTAGCTCCTTCCTTTATATAAGTCGTAACTTTTACTTGTCGCTCACAGTAATCTTACTCCCATCAATCTCCTTTCTTTCTTAATCTCCTTCATGGCTTGGCAACAAGAATTAGTTTTATCCCTGATGATTTCTCACCTTCAAGACGCAAGAGAGTCTGTGAAGAAAGACTTTATAGAACAGTATGAGCGCTCACTTTTTCCTCACCTAGGAACTTCGGTAGCGCAGACCAAATGGCGGACCTATCAAAACATAACTAGGGTAACACCCTGGGGTCAGCAGCACTTTCGTAACAATGTCCGCTTGGCCATGGTTATTGAAGCTTTGGGTTTGGGTCCCCGATACTACTGCGTCATGAGATCAAGGCATCTTGGGTTTTCTGAGCAGGTCTTCTTACTGGCGTGTTTTCTTCCTCATGAGAAGATATGCCTTTACCCCATTTTTGGCTTGCCTCTTAGAGGTCCTTTTGTTAGATCACCTCATACCACTGAGATAGGTGCGGCAATAACCAGCAGAATCATTCCCATAGATGAGTTACCCTATACTTGTGCAGCTTGTGAGGACTGCTTTTGTGACCATATGATGGATGGGCTTATGGAAGTGTAAAGAGTTCTTCTATCTTTACTGTATAAGTCCCGTGAATGAATAAAGTTTAAATCTTGTTCTTATTTTGAATCTTGCTCTCTTTAAGATTTTTCTTGGTGGTTAATCTTGATTAAAAATTTTCTCTAAGTCTCATATTCGTGCATCTTGCGAAATTATTCCAAGTTGCGAGATGAGGACATCTCGCGTTTTTTAAGTGGGGTAGAATGTAAGATTCCTCCCCCAACCCCCTTTTTTGATGTCTAGTATCTTCCCCCGTAATCAATCCCTCTTCAGAAATATAAAGACCTTGTTTCTAACTGTTTTAACCTAGAGAGAGAAAATATTCTAGAGAGAGAATATTCAGATTATGAATATTTTTGGATAGAAAAATAACTCAGCTTATTAAAATAAGTTCCCCTGAAACAGAAATTCAAAAAGAAATTTCCAATGTGCAATTGGAATTAATTGGAAATAGGTATAAAGAACCTTAGTCTAAGGGCCTAGATTTTCAGAATTCTTTAGACTATGTTGCAATTAAGGTTTCTATGGGCCAATAGCATCAATCCATGTGTAGGGAGGAGATAAATCCAAATTGTAAAAGAAGATACCCAAAAATGAGTAAATGCTCACATAAGATGAAGAGTTGAAAATGTACAAGGTTTATTAGTAAATAAACTCATATGTAAGGAAGAGGAGTTCTTTAAAGGAGGTGCATATTTCACATAAGATGAAGAGTTGAAAATGTACAAGGTTTATTAGTAAATAAACACATATGTAAGGAAGGGGAGTTCTTTAAAGGAGGTGTATATTTCACATAAGATGAAGAGTTGAAAATGTACAAGGCTTATTAGTAAAAAAAACTATGACACATATGTAAGGAAGAGGAGTTCTTTAAAGGAGGTGCATATTTCACATAAGATGAAGAGTTGAAAATGTACAAGGTTTATTAGTAAAAAAACTATGAGCAATACAATTTTGACACATATGTAAGGAAGGGGAATTCTTTAAAGGAGGTGCATATTTCACATGCTTGAATGAGTTTTAAACTCATAAAAATTGAGATATTTCATCTCTCCTCTCTCCTCATTCAAGTCTAGTTCCAGAAAGTTAGCTTAATTGACCTAAAAATGGTCAAAAAGTGACCAAACTGACTTAGAAAATTCTAGAATCAGTTTGTTTGGTTAGGAGCTCAAATTTTCCTATAAATAGAAGCCTCCCCTTGTTGAAAAAAAACATAGTCTCTTATGCTTTGTTACTCTACTCCACCTAAGCCAAAATATATAGTCTCTTATGCTTTGTTACTCTACTCCACCTAAGCCAAAATATATAGTCTCTTATGCTTTGTTACTCTACTCCACCTAAGCCAAATTAGATAGAGTCCTATGCTTTGTTACTCTACTCCACCTAAGCCAAATTAGATAGAGTCTTATGCTTTGTTACTCTACTCCACCTAAGCTAAAATATATAGTGTCTTATGCCTTGTTACTCTACTCTACCTAAGCCAAGAACTGTGAATTCTTTAATAATTCACTAGTTTTTGATACCTCTCTCTTTCTTCAATCTCCATTGGTGGCTCCATCAACATACTAAACCAATTGATTGGTTGGGGGCCTCTACCGTGAATAAAGAATCAAGCAAATCATAAGGTAAGTATATTGAATTTCGATCTTTTCTATGATTTCTCAATGATTCTCTCTTCTCAACCCCTCTCAAGCTTGAGAAGTTTAATTGGTATGGTTTTTTTTTAAATGCTAATGAAGTTAATTGGTGAATAGTAGTGAAGAGGTACATAATTTAATAAATGCTATAGAAGTTAATTTCCACTTATATTTAAATTCTAATGGTTTTTATAATTTCTCTCTCTCACTCAAGAAATGGTCATACTCATGACCCATTCTCAATCCAAATGAAGCTTTTCATAAAGCTTTTCCTTAATCCAAGATTAAGCTATTCTTGAGGCCAAATTAATGGCTTTTTGCTATGCTTTTAGTTTATGCACATTGATGATTCAATCCATTATGGATTGATGACCCAATTAGAGACCATTCTAATTGTTTTCTTAATGATCCAATTAGAGACCATTATGGATTGATGATCCAATTAGAGACCATTCTAATTGTTTTCTTAATGATCCAATTAGAGACCATTATGGATTGATGATCCAATTAGAGACCATTCTAATTATTTCTTTAATAATGAGCTTTATCCCTTAGAAAAAAATTGAGATTTATCAGTCATAGTAGCGAAGCTATGGAAAAATTTTTATAGAAATTACGCATAAAATAAATTCATTCAAAGCATAAAAAGAGGACTTTCTACCATATTCTAGGAACTATCATCCTAGATTAATTAAAAGAATTTTATCATGCATGGAGATGTGGATGTTTGCATGTAAATGTAGATGTATAGATGTAGATGTGGATATGGAGGTGGATGGATGCATGTAGATGTAGATGTATAGATGTAGATGTGAATGGAGATGTGGATGTATGCATGTAGATGTGGATATGGAGGTGGATGGATGCATGTAGATGTAGATGTATAGATGTAGATGTGAATGGAGATGTGGATGTATGCATGTAGATGTAGATGTATAGATGTGGATGTGGATGTATACATGTAGATGTAGATGTATAGATACGGATGTGGATGTGGAGATGGATGTATACATGTAGATGTAGATGTATAGATGTAGATGTGGATGTGGAGGTAGATGGATGCATGTAGATGTAGATGTATAGATGTAGATGGGAATGGAGATATGGATGTATGCATGTAGATGTAGATGTATAGATGTAGATGTGAATGTGGAGGTGGATGGATGCATGTAGATGTAGATGTATAGATGTAGATGTGAATGGATATGTGGATGTATACATGTAGATGTAGATGTATAGATATAGATGTGGAAGTGGAGGTGGATGGATGCATGTAGATGTAGATGTATAGATGTAGATGTAGATACGAATGGAGATGTGGATGTATGCATGTAGATGTAGGTGTATAGATGTAGATGTGGATGTAGAGGTGGATGTATGCATGTAGATGTAGATGTATAGATGTGGATGTGAATGTGGAGGTAGATGTATGCATATAGATGTAGATGTATGGAGGTGAATGTGAATGTGGATGTAGATGTATGCATAGAGATGTAGATGTATGTATGTAGATGTGAATGTACGTATATAGATGTAGATGTATGGATGTGAATATACGATATGTGATGTGAGAGAATCTGAAGTGATGAGATAGAAATGATGTGATGGGATGAGTATACATATAAATGGAATATGGAATAAGTAATGTAGATTGATGAGGGATAATGTAGAAAAATGAAAGTTAAAATAGAAATTGTATTGTAAACTGTTTGTAAATGCTGTTTGTAAATGCTGTTTGTAAATGATTGTTTTATGTCAAGAATGCTGGGGGGAGCATTTTGACCGTCTTGTGATTAAAGTCGTGATGGTAAAGTTGCAACTGCTGACGGGGAGTCAATGAAGGACGTCTCGCGTAGCAAGGTCGGCCGAGGTCTTGACCAGCCTCGGTGCGATTAAAATGGTGAGCTTCCGGTACGGTGGATGAGGGGCCAAGGAAGCGGCCTATGCGTGAAGCGCTAGGTTACCTGCGAAGGATCCTAGAGGGTGCTGACCATACGGTGCTCGGGCTCTGGGTCGCCTAGGATACCCACGCGTGCGTCGAGGAAGATATTGGAACAGAGTTGGAGTTGTTTTCTGAAATCGAGCATGGATCTGGTTGATTGACCTTGCTGGTCTTCAATGGATGAGTCCATGGCTCCTTATATGGATCTGTTGGTTGATCTTGCTGATCTTCAACGAGAGTCCATCTTGTTAAGTGATTATATTACCAAGTATTATGGGCTAGGAACTATCGAAACGGCTCCTGAGCGTTCTAGTTACCAATGATGCCATAGATACTCTGATGAAGGAATGATGGGAAATTAAGAATCAATTGGATAAATTGGAAGATGGTGATCAATGATACTATGGTTTTATTAAAGGATTGTTTTAAACTGGTTGAATCTGGTTGAAAAAAAGGCAATTTCATATTGGGTGTGTGAGTGGTGTGACTAGTTTTATTTTGCATGAACATCCGGCTAGGGGGCCTTGGAACTCTTTTCCTTGGTACCCGGGACAAAACCTAACCAAATTTTTAATTGGATCCCATCACTACAGTGGTTGGGCGGTTGGCTAACCCATGGGATTGGATGGGGTTAGGCTGGACTGATGGATCCGTAAATCGAGACTCAAACTTTTGTTTTTACGATAGAAAAAAAAAAAAAAAAATCCCGGACAGTAACTGTTCTATGGATAGGAATCAACGGCTGTGCCTCTCTTGAATGAGGAAAAAAGCGTTGATCCCAATGATCCAAGTGCAAGTTTCTTCCTTGAACTGACTAAGTATCTTATAGATGTAATTGGATCATCTCGATCAGAAATGATCTTGACTACGTTAGAGTAAAAAGTTATCCTGGTGGAATCGTCCGTGCTTCCGGTTAAGAAAGTTTTTCCGGGTTCGGTTTGGGAACAACCGACGGATTAGTCTCTTATCCGGATATCCGTGGGCGAGGCCCCGAGTGTGGGACCCCTGTCCCGCGCGAGAAGCGCTACTTCCGCTGCCAGTACCCCGAATCCGTTGCTCGGTGGGAACAGGGATCTTACAGTTGGTATCAGAGCAATTGGTTAATAAAGATCAACTGAGAAGACAAATATGTCAAAAATTTATCAAGAAACACAAAAAGGTTATAATTGTGTGATATAACTCATACAATTTGATATTCAAACTGAAATTCATAATTTGGTAATTGGTTCTTCAGATGGAAGTACCGCAATTATATAGAAACCCGGACTTGCTTGAGGCCTAGACATGATAGTATTTACCTTATAATTCCAAGGGCCGTGACTACCCGTATATACCGAGAGTATACTGCAGCTCTTTACTGCCAGTATATACGAGTAAATCTAAGACTTGAAATTATAAGCGTTAATGCTATCTAGATGATGATTTCGAATGTGATTGATATGATTTTTAATTCTGTTTGAGAATGAATGAATTGATTTGGATTCTGATTGAAAATGCTCATTGAAAAATGTTGATTTTTAAAAATTAGTTGAAATATAATGAAACCACAATGAGGGGGAATGGGACAAGTCCCTGTGATGATATTCATAACTAGAATGATGATAATGAATTCAGCAAATCACTATGAGATTAGTGGGTTGTGCTGTCAGATTGCTGCTATTAATACTTGACCGGTAGATCAAGTTAAGGGATGTCAAATTGAGAACTTGCTTGACTGAAGTTTCCGTGGAGGAATGTTCCGAAGGAAATTTTTCGGTCTAATGGACCATTATCATGTTAAATGAATTGTTATTTAATGATGAGTTCTATATAAGGGATAATTATCCCAGTGTTCTGTTGGGTTGACCAGAATATAAGGAACCCCAGAATAAAATTTGGATCTTAAGAAAAAGAGCTGTCCTCTACCTTGCGAGATGAGGACATCTCGCACTTTTTAAGTGGGGTAGAATGTAAGATTCTTCCCCAGCCTTCGAGGTATACAGGAGTAAGAATCTTCCTTTCTGATCTTATAATTATTCTCTCTCTAAAATAAAAGAAAATTTCTGTTTAAAAAAGGAAGACCCTTTTCCTAGAATACTTCTCAGGAGTCACGCCTATTTTAACGATTTAGAACAATGAGTTTAGAAGTGAGAATCGGTGTTTTGGATACCGAGGTTTTGGTTTTCATTCGAGTATGGCCCAAAAGAAGTTCTTTATCTCTTGGGGAGTATAAGAAGTTATCCCCCAGATATTGTGATCCTTATATCTGAATTCAATGAAAGTAGGTGACTTAGCCTACAAGTTTCTTTTATCTCCTCATCTCAAAATTCTTAATGCCTTCTATAGAGAAATGTGTCAAACACAAATCATGGAAAGACGGTAAAACTTCAGTGGCAAGTTACCGTTGGCTTCTAGGTTACGCTAGCTCCTTCCTTTATATAAGTCGTAACTTTTACTTGTCGCTCACAGTAATCTTACTCCCATCAATCTCCTTTCTTTCTTAATCTCCTTCATGGCTTGGCAACAAGAATTAGTTTTATCCCTGATGATTTCTCACCTTCAAGACGCAAGAGAGTCTGTGAAGAAAGACTTTATAGAACAGTATGAGCGCTCACTTTTTCCTCACCTAGGAACTTCGGTAGCGCAGACCAAATGGCGGACCTATCAAAACATAACTAGGGTAACACCCTGGGGTCAGCAGCACTTTCGTAACAATGTCCGCTTGGCCATGGTTATTGAAGCTTTGGGTTTGGGTCCCCGATACTACTGCGTCATGAGATCAAGGCATCTTGGGTTTTCTGAGCAGGTCTTCTTACTGGCGTGTTTTCTTCCTCATGAGAAGATATGCCTTTACCCCATTTTTGGCTTGCCTCTCAGAGGTCCTTTTGTTAGATCACCTCATACCACTGAGATAGGTGCGGCAATAACCAGCAGAATCATTCCCATAGATGAGTTACCCTATACTTGTGCAGCTTGTGAGGACTGCTTTTGTGACCATATGATGGATGGGCTTATGGAAGTGTAAAGAGTTCTTCTATCTTTACTGTATAAGTCCCGTGAATGAATAAAGTTTAAATCTTGTTCTTATTTTGAATCTTGCTCTCTTTAAGATTTTTCTTGGTGGTTAATCTTGATTAAAAATTTTCTCTAAGTCTCATATTCGTGCATCTTGCGAAATTATTCCAAGTTGCGAGATGAGGACATCTCGCGTTTTTTAAGTGGGGTAGAATGTAAGATTCCTCCCCCAACCCCCTTTTTTGATGTCTAGTATCTTCCCCCGTAATCAATCCCTCTTCAGAAATATAAAGACCTTGTTTCTAACTGTTTTAACCTAGAGAGAGAAAATATTCTAGAGAGAGAATATTCAGATTATGAATATTTTTGGATAGAAAAATAACTCAGCTTATTAAAATAAGTTCCCCTGAAACAGAAATTCAAAAAGAAATTTCCAATGTGCAATTGGAATTAATTGGAAATAGGTATAAAGAACCTTAGTCTAAGGGCCTAGATTTTCAGAATTCTTTAGACTATGTTGCAATTAAGGTTTCTATGGGCCAATAGCATCAATCCATGTGTAGGGAGGAGATAAATCCAAATTGTAAAAGAAGATACCCAAAAATGAGTAAATGCTCACATAAGATGAAGAGTTGAAAATGTACAAGGTTTATTAGTAAATAAACTCATATGTAAGGAAGAGGAGTTCTTTAAAGGAGGTGCATATTTCACATAAGATGAAGAGTTGAAAATGTACAAGGTTTATTAGTAAATAAACACATATGTAAGGAAGGGGAGTTCTTTAAAGGAGGTGTATATTTCACATAAGATGAAGAGTTGAAAATGTACAAGGCTTATTAGTAAAAAAACTATGACACATATGTAAGGAAGAGGAGTTCTTTAAAGGAGGTGCATATTTCACATAAGATGAAGAGTTGAAAATGTACAAGGTTTATTAGTAAAAAAACTATGAGCAATACAATTTTGACACATATGTAAGGAAGGGGAATTCTTTAAAGGAGGTGCATATTTCACATGCTTGAATGAGTTTTAAACTCATAAAAATTGAGATATTTCATCTCTCCTCTCTCCTCATTCAAGTCTAGTTCCAGAAAGTTAGCTTAATTGACCTAAAAATGGTCAAAAAGTGACCAAACTGACTTAGAAAATTCTAGAATCAGTTTGTTTGGTTAGGAGCTCAAATTTTCCTATAAATAGAAGCCTCCCCTTGTTGAAAAAAAACATAGTCTCTTATGCTTTGTTACTCTACTCCACCTAAGCCAAAATATATAGTCTCTTATGCTTTGTTACTCTACTCCACCTAAGCCAAAATATATAGTCTCTTATGCTTTGTTACTCTACTCCACCTAAGCCAAATTAGATAGAGTCCTATGCTTTGTTACTCTACTCCACCTAAGCCAAATTAGATAGAGTCTTATGCTTTGTTACTCTACTCCACCTAAGCTAAAATATATAGTGTCTTATGCCTTGTTACTCTACTCTACCTAAGCCAAGAACTGTGAATTCTTTAATAATTCACTAGTTTTTGATACCTCTCTCTTTCTTCAATCTCCATTGGTGGCTCCATCAACATACTAAACCAATTGATTGGTTGGGGGCCTCTACCGTGAATAAAGAATCAAGCAAATCATAAGGTAAGTATATTGAATTTCGATCTTTTCTATGATTTCTCAATGATTCTCTCTTCTCAACCCCTCTCAAGCTTGAGAAGTTTAATTGGTATGGTTTTTTTTTAAATGCTAATGAAGTTAATTGGTGAATAGTAGTGAAGAGGTACATAATTTAATAAATGCTATAGAAGTTAATTTCCACTTATATTTAAATTCTAATGGTTTTTATAATTTCTCTCTCTCACTCAAGAAATGGTCATACTCATGACCCATTCTCAATCCAAATGAAGCTTTTCATAAAGCTTTTCCTTAATCCAAGATTAAGCTATTCTTGAGGCCAAATTAATGGCTTTTTGCTATGCTTTTAGTTTATGCACATTGATGATTCAATCCATTATGGATTGATGACCCAATTAGAGACCATTCTAATTGTTTTCTTAATGATCCAATTAGAGACCATTATGGATTGATGATCCAATTAGAGACCATTCTAATTGTTTTCTTAATGATCCAATTAGAGACCATTATGGATTGATGATCCAATTAGAGACCATTCTAATTATTTCTTTAATAATGAGCTTTATCCCTTAGAAAAAAATTGAGATTTATCAGTCATAGTAGCGAAGCTATGGAAAAATTTTTATAGAAATTACGCATAAAATAAATTCATTCAAAGCATAAAAAGAGGACTTTCTACCATATTCTAGGAACTATCATCCTAGATTAATTAAAAGAATTTTATCATGCATGGAGATGTGGATGTTTGCATGTAAATGTAGATGTATAGATGTAGATGTGGATATGGAGGTGGATGGATGCATGTAGATGTAGATGTATAGATGTAGATGTGAATGGAGATGTGGATGTATGCATGTAGATGTGGATATGGAGGTGGATGGATGCATGTAGATGTAGATGTATAGATGTAGATGTGAATGGAGATGTGGATGTATGCATGTAGATGTAGATGTATAGATGTGGATGTGGATGTATACATGTAGATGTAGATGTATAGATACGGATGTGGATGTGGAGATGGATGTATACATGTAGATGTAGATGTATAGATGTAGATGTGGATGTGGAGGTAGATGGATGCATGTAGATGTAGATGTATAGATGTAGATGGGAATGGAGATATGGATGTATGCATGTAGATGTAGATGTATAGATGTAGATGTGAATGTGGAGGTGGATGGATGCATGTAGATGTAGATGTATAGATGTAGATGTGAATGGATATGTGGATGTATACATGTAGATGTAGATGTATAGATATAGATGTGGAAGTGGAGGTGGATGGATGCATGTAGATGTAGATGTATAGATGTAGATGTAGATACGAATGGAGATGTGGATGTATGCATGTAGATGTAGGTGTATAGATGTAGATGTGGATGTAGAGGTGGATGTATGCATGTAGATGTAGATGTATAGATGTGGATGTGAATGTGGAGGTAGATGTATGCATATAGATGTAGATGTATGGAGGTGAATGTGAATGTGGATGTAGATGTATGCATAGAGATGTAGATGTATGTATGTAGATGTGAATGTACGCATATAGATGTAGATGTATGGATGTGAATATACGATATGTGATGTGAGAGAATCTGAAGTGATGAGATAGAAATGATGTGATGGGATGAGTATACATATAAATGGAATATGGAATAAGTAATGTAGATTGATGAGGGATAATGTAGAAAAATGAAAGTTAAAATAGAAATTGTATTGTAAACTGTTTGTAAATGCTGTTTGTAAATGATTGTTTTATGTCAAGAATGCTGGGGGGAGCATTTTGACCGTCTTGTGATTAAAGTCGTGATGGTAAAGTTGCAACTGCTGACGGGGAGTCAATGAAGGACGTCTCGCGTAGCAAGGTCGGCCGAGGTCTTGACCAGCCTCGGTGCGATTAAAATGGTGAGCTTCCGGTACGGTGGATGAGGGGCCAAGGAAGCGGCCTATGCGTGAAGCGCTAGGTTACCTGCGAAGGATCCTAGAGGGTGCTGACCATACGGTGCTCGGGCTCTGGGTCGCCTAGGATACCCACGCGTGCGTCGAGGAAGATATTGGAACAGAGTTGGAGTTGTTTTCTGAAATCGAGCATGGATCTGGTTGATTGACCTTGCTGGTCTTCAATGGATGAGTCCATGGCTCCTTATATGGATCTGTTGGTTGATCTTGCTGATCTTCAACGAGAGTCCATCTTGTTAAGTGATTATATTGCCAAGTATTATGGGCTAGGAACTATCGAAACGGCTCCTGAGCGTTCTAGTTACCAATGATGCCATAGATACTCTGATGAAGGAATGATGGGAAATTAAGAATCAATTGGATAAATTGGAAGATGGTGATCAATGATACTATGGTTTTATTAAAGGATTGTTTTAAACTGGTTGAATCTGGTTGAAAAAAAGGCAATTTCATATTGGGTGTGTGAGTGGTGTGACTAGTTTTATTTTGCATGAACATCCGGCTAGGGGGCCTTGGAACTCTTTTCCTTGGTACCCGGGACAAAACCTAACCAAATTTTTAATTGGATCCCATCACTACAGTGGTTGGGCGGTTGGCTAACCCATGGGATTGGATGGGGTTAGGCTGGACTGATGGATCCGTAAATCGAGACTCAAACTTTTGTTTTTACGATAGAAAAAAAAAAAAAAATCCCGGACAGTAACTGTTCTATGGATAGGAATCAACGGCTGTGCCTCTCTTGAATGAGGAAAAAAGCGTTGATCCCAATGATCCAAGTGCAAGTTTCTTCCTTGAACTGACTAAGTATCTTATAGATGTAATTGGATCATCTCGATCAGAAATGATCTTGACTACGTTAGAGTAAAAAGTTATCCTGGTGGAATCGTCCGTGCTTCCGGTTAAGAAAGTTTTTCCGGGTTCGGTTTGGGAACAACCGACGGATTAGTCTCTTATCCGGATATCCGTGGGCGAGGCCCCGAGTGTGGGACCCCTGTCCCGCGCGAGAAGCGCTACTTCCACTGCCAGTACCCCGAATCCGTTGCTCGGTGGGAACAGGGATCTTACAGAGAGAAGGGAGAGAAGGAGAGAAGGGAGAGCAACACCATCCCTATTCACATACACCAACATTCACAAGCATGCAAGTATCACAAGCAAGCAAACTACCATGAGCTCAAGAAAGAGTGAGAGGGAGAGAAGGCAAGGCTCAATTGAGACAAATGGGATTGTCCCTTTTCATATTCCATAAAATGTCTTATGTACATGAGCTCACGTTTTGCAATGGCCGGCCGCCCAATTACAAATGGGGACCCAAAACTAGTCTTCCTAGTTTAACTAGGTCTATGTGCATCAATTCCTTAACGACCGGCATTACACAAGCCATAAGCTCGGTCATCCCTTGTATTATTTACAATTGGTGCTTAGCACAGTTACAAAAAATATGGATAGCAAAGGTAATGTGGTAGCTGCGTAAAAGTTCATGTTAACTAGAGTGGTTAACATACCCCCTCCTGATTGCAGGTCCATCCTTAGAACTACTCAAAAAAGCTATCTGTAGTAGATAGAGTATGTGCAGACGAAGTCCCATCGCAAGGTAGGGCACAATGGAAGATGCGGTAGCTCATCCAAAATGTCGTGTCCATCATGTCTTCGAAAGTCTGGAGCTGCCAACAAGGCATCCACATGATGCGTTCGTAGTAGCTAAAAATCTGCTTGAGTGTGGACCCTTTGTTGATGTCAAAGGCGAGGCCTTGGGCTCCCTCGAAGTAGTGGTCCCATGTTGGCAAGGACTTCAGCAAAGTGATGATAAGGTTGAAGAAGCGAATGGTGGTAATCACAGCTGGGTCCCATGTTGGCAAGGACTTCAGCAAAGTGATGATAAGGTTGAAGAAGCGAATGGTGGTAATCACAGTTGGGTCCGGGTTCTGGCCGTATGGCCGACGGATGAAATCATTGAAGTGTTTGACCATGGATTTTCTATACATGTATTCTGCGATGACGGGGGGTGAACCAGGGGATGTTGAATTGCAACTTTGGGTTCTTTTGCTGCTCGTCTGGAAAGTTTTCCAGGCCCACTGTCTACGCGGATGGGGAGCTAATCTAGGTTGACTCTCAATGCACAGGGTGCATTGCAATAGACCTCCCAAATAAAGGGTCTACTGAGGAAGGGCAGTTGTGTCAGGCCGACTGCTCACCCATGAGATCTAAGGTGATGGGATGAGCAGCGATGGGTGGCCGGTGGTAGCCGCCGTGGGTCCGGTGGGTGATCACGCCTCCATGTTGTGTGCTTGTTGGCATCAAGATATGGGCGGAGGACATGGAGATTTAGGTGGTTGGTGATGCAATGATGTTGGAGTTGTCAGTTGAGCACGATAGTGATGGCCTGCTCGAGCTTTGTCAGGTCTAGGGGATCACGCCAATTCAAGGGGTTTGGTGGAGGGGGGTCGACTTCCTCGTGCGGCTCAGATGGTGGTGGTGGTGGGATCTCCCCTTCTTCGAGTGGTGGATTGGTCGGTGGCGGATCGCCCGCGCAGACGAGGGTGGAGGGGGTGGTGATGATGAAGGTCGGCGGGTGGTGGTGAGGCTCGCATCCATCAAGGAAACGTGGGGGTCTAGCAGAGGTGGAGGGGATATCCTTGAACTCTGTGTGCATTCCTAAGTTAAGGGGTAGTGAAGGTGGTGAGGGGGGTGTGGGTGATGGGGGTGGAGTGGGAAAGTGAAGGGGGGGGAGAAGAAGTTGGGGCACCAAAAAGTGGAAGTGTGGAGGTGCTTGAGGGGGGTGGTGGGGATGGGGGCTATGTGTGAGGAGATGCACATGAGGGTCCTAAACAGTGGAGGAGGGGGTGGTGTGGTGAAGAAGCTCATAAGATTCCTCCCTCTAGCTTTTGAGGTGTAAAGGTGCAAGAACCTCCCCTTCTGTTCTTGTAATTATTCCCCTCTGAAATAGAACAAATATCTTGTTTTACCCTGTTTTGGCCTAGCGAGAGAAAATTATTAGAGAGAGATAATCCAAAATTGAGATATCTTTGGATATAAAAATCTTCCTAGTGTCTAAAATGGATTCCCTTGAAACAAAAGTTCAAAAGGAACTTTCCAATGTGCATTAGGAATTAATTGAAAATGGTATAAGACCTTAGCCTAAGGGTCTACATTTTCAGAAATTTTTAGATTATGGCCCAATTAAGGTTCCAATAGGCCAATTGGATTAATCCAAGTGTTGGGATGAGATAAATCCAAGCATGAACCAGGATCTAATACCATGAAAAGATGTAGGGGACAAGAGAGCTTGAGCTCTTGCAAGGACACACAGACTCACACAAACCCTAGAAGAGAACACACAAGGTGAGAGGCTGAAAATTCTTCTTCTTCTTCACACAACAAAAGAGGTCTACAAAGAAGATAAAATCATTAACACACATAATAGAGTATATACAAGCGGTCCATAATGTGAACACGCTAAGTGGAGTGGGAGGCATTAGGACATTTTGGAGGTCATTTAAAGGGCCTTGTAAGAAATTCACTTTTTTCTAATTTCTCTCACTAAAAAAACTTTAAAAAATATCAAAACGTCCGACTCTCAAAATATATATCTTTTTCCAAATTAATATTCTTGTATTTAATAAAGGCTTTAGCTTGTCACAACGTTAAAATTTACAAAAAAGGTTGTAAGCCTTTAAATATTTAATAAAGGCTTTAGCTTGTCACAACGTTAAAATTTACAAAAAAGGTTGTAAGCCTTTAAATATTCTGTGTTCTCTCGATATCTGTGCCCCTCTCTCTATATGCTCTCTATTCATGGTTTAACATGCTACCGCACAAACACAAGAGAGAAGAACAAGAGAGTACTTGAAAGGGTCAAAATCGATGATTTGCAATTGGCCAACCCTATGAGGGTTAACTCCCCGATGTGAGGCCACTAGGGGCTCACTCTACACTCTCTTTATGTCACCCAAAGAGAGATCCAAGTAAGCTAGGTAGGAGTAAGAGGGAAGGAGCTATGGAGAGGTCTACCTCTACCTCTTGCCAATCATATGCAAACAAGACAAGGTGGAGAGCAATGAGAAGGGAGAGAAGGAGAGAAGGGAGAGCAACACCATCCCTATTCACATACACCAACATTCACAAGCATGCAAGTATCACAAGCAAGCAAACTACCATGAGCTCAAGAAAGAGTGAGAGGGAGAGAAGGAGAGAAGGGAGAGAAGGAGAGAAGGGAGAGCAACACCATCCCTATTCACATACACCGACATTCACAAGCATGCAAGTATCACAAGCAAGCAAACTACCATGAGCTCAAGAAAGAGTGAGAGGGAGAGAAGGCAAGGCTCAATTGAGACAAATGGGATTGTCCCTTTTCATATTCCATAAAATTTCTTATGTACATGAGCTCACGTTTTGCAATGGCCGGCCGCCCAATTACAAATGGGGACCCAAAACTAGTCTTCCTAGTTTAACTAGTCTTCCTAGTTTAACTAGTCTTCCTAGTTAAACTAGTCTTCCTAGTTTAACTAGGTCTATGTGCATCAATTCCTTACGACCGGCATTACACAAGCCATAAGCTCGGTCATCCCTTGTATTATTTACAATTGGTGCTTAGCACAGTTACAAAAAATATGGATAGCAAAGGTAATGTGGTAGCTGCGTAAAAGTTCATGTTAACTAGAGTGGTTAACATACCCCCTCCTGATTGCAGGTCCATCCTTAGAACTACTCAAAAAAGCTATCTGTAGTAGATAGAGTATGTGCAGACGAAGTCCCATCGCAAGGTAGGGCACAATGGAAGATGCGGTAGCTCATCCAAAATGTCGTGTCCATCATGTCTTCGAAAGTCTGGAGCTGCCAACAAGGCATCCACATGATGCGTTCGTAGTAGCTAAACATCTGCTTGAGTGTGGACCCTTTGTTGATGTCAAAGGCGAGGCCTTGGGCTCCCTCGAAGTAGTGGTCCCATGTTGGCAAGGACTTCAGCAAAGTGATGATAAGGTTGAAGAAGCGAATGGTGGTAATCACAGTTGGGTCCGGGTTCTGGCCGTATGGCCGACGGATGAAATCATTGAAGTGTTTGACCATGGATTTTCTATACATGTATTCTGCGATGACGGGGGGTGAACCAGGGGATGTTGAATTGCAACTTTGGGATCTTTTGCTGCTCGTCTGGAAAGTTTTCCAGGCCCACTGTCTACGCGGATGGGGAGCTAATCTAGGTTGACTCTCAATGCACAGGGTGCATTGCAATAGACCTCCCAAATAAAGGGTCTACTGAGGAAGGGCAATTGTGTCAGGCCGACTGCTCACCCATGAGATCTAAGGTGATGGGATGAGCAGCGATGGGTGGCCGGTGGTAGCCGCCATGGGTCGGGTGGGTGATCACGCCTCCATGTTGTGTGCTTGTTGGCATCAAGATATGGGCGGAGGACATGGAGATTTAGGTGGTTGGTGATGCAATGATGTTGGAGTTGTCAGTTGAGCACGATAGTGATGGCCTGCTCGAGCTTTGTCAGGTCTAGGGGATCACGCCAATTCAAGGGGTTTGGTGGAGGGGGGTCGACTTCCTCATGCGGCTCAGATGGTGGTGGTGGTGGGATCTCCCCTTCTTCGAGTGGTGGATTGGTCGGTGGCTGGCGGATCGCCCGCAGACGAGGGTGGAGGGGGTGGTGATGATGAAGGTCGGCGGGTGGTGGTGAGGCTCGCATCCATGGAGGAAACGTGGGGGTCTAGCGGAGGTGGAGGGGATATCCTTGAACTCTGTGTGCATTCCTAAGTTAAGGGGTAGTGAAGGTGGTGAGGGGGGTGTGGGTGATGGGGGTGGAGTGGGAAAGTGAAGGGGGGGAGAAGAAGTTGGTGAGGGGGGTGTGGGTGATGGGGGTGGAGTGGGAAAGTGAAGGGGGGGGAGAAGAAGTTGGGGCACCAAAAAGTGGAAGTGTGGAGGTGCTTGAGGGGGGTGGTGGGGATGGGGGCTATGTGTGAGGAGATGCACATGAGGGTCCTAAACAGTGGAGGAGGGGGTGGTGTGGTGAAGAAGCTTATAAGATTCCTCCCTCTAGCTTTTGAGGTGTAAAGGTGTAAGAACCTCCCCTTCTGTTCTTGTAATTATTCCCCTCTGAAATAGAACAAATATCTTGTTTTACCCTGTTTTGGCCTAGCGAGAGAAAATTATTAGAGAGAGATAATCCAAAATTGAGATATCTTTGGATATAAAAATCTTCCTAGTGTCTAAAATGGATTCCCTTGAAACAAAAGTTCAAAAGGAACTTTCCAATGTGTATTAGGAATTAATTGAAAATGGTATAAGACCTTAGCCTAAGGGTCTACATTTTCAGAAATTTTTAGATTATGGCCCAATTAAGGTTCCAATAGGCCAATTGGATTAATCCAAGTGTTGGGATGAGATAAATCCAAGCATGAACTAGGATCTAATACCATGAAAAGATGTAGGGGACAAGAGAGCTTGAGCTCTTGCAAGGACACACAGACTCACACAAACCCTAGAAGAGAACACACAAGGTGAGAGGCTGAAAATTCTTCTTCTTCTTCACACAACAAAAGAGGTCTACAAAGAAGATAAAATCATTAACACACATAATAGAGTATATACAAGCGGTCCATAATGTGAACACGCTAAGTGGAGTGGGAGGCATTAGGACATTTTGGAGGTCATTTAAAGGGCCTTGTAAGAAATTCACTTTTTTCTAATTTCTCTCACTAAAAAAACTTTAAAAAATATCAAAACGTCCGACTCTCAAAATATATATCTTTTTCCAAATTAATATTCTTGTATTTAATAAAGGCTTTAGCTTGTCACAACGTTAAAATTTACAAAAAAGGTTGTAAGCCTTTAAATATTTAATAAAGGCTTTAGCTTGTCACAACGTTAAAATTTACAAAAAAGGTTGTAAGCCTTTAAATATTCTGTGTTCTCTCGATATCTGTGCCCCTCTCTCTATATGCTCTCTATTCATGGTTTAACATGCTACCGCACAAACACAAGAGAGAAGAACAAGAGAGTACTTGAAAGGGTCAAAATCGATGATTTGCAATTGGCCAACCCTATGAGGGTTAACTCCCCGATGTGAGACCACTAGGGGCTCACTCTACACTCTCTTTATGTCACCCAAAGAGAGATCCAAGTAAGCTAGGTAGGAGTAAGAGGTATAAGACCTTAGCCTAAGGGTCTACATTTTCAGAAATTTTTAGATTATGGCCCAATTAAGGTTCCAATAGGCCAATTGGATTAATCCAAGTGTTGGGATGAGATAAATCCAAAAGAATATAAGAAAATACCCAAAAAATGAGTAAATGCTTACATAAGATGAAGAGTTGACTCAGTACAAGGTTTATTAGTTAAAAATTATGAGATATTACTAAAAAAATGAGATATTTTGGAATAATGATGCATTTTTGACACCTTGGTAAGGAAAGGGGGACTCTTGAGGTTGGTGCCTATTTCACATGTGTGGAAGGATTTTTAATTCAAAAAAATTGTGATATTTTTATCTCTCCTCTCTCCTGGATCAAACCAAATAAAAAAGGGAGCCAACCTCGTCCAAATCTTGTCCAAATTGAGTCAAACTAAACTTGGAAAATTCTAGAACCCAGTTAGGCTTGGTTAGTGGCCTCCCTCACCTATAAATAGACCCTTAGTCATTTATAAAAAAATATGGGAGCTATACCATGCCAGTACTATATTAAAATAATCATATTTTTTATTATCCCTTAAATTTTCCTCTCTTGGGAGCTTGGAGCTCTTTCTCTCTCTACAACAACTCTTGGAGTTGCTCTTTTCCTCTTGGTGGACCAATTGATTGGTCGGGGGCTTCACTGCTAATAGAGAATCAAGCCAAACTTGGAGGTGAAATCAATTTTTATGGTTTTTTCCAATTTATCTCAAGGACTTTCTTCTTCTCAACCCCTCTCAAGCTTGAGAAGCTTTCTAAATGAATGTTTTAATTCAAATCAAGCTTTCTCTTAAAGTCTTAATGCTTAATTAAGAGAAAGTTAATCTTTATGCTTATTTGTAATGCTTTCTTTAAATAAATCTCTCTCTCTAAAAGAATAGCCATCTTTATGGCTAAATCCCTTGAAAAAGGATGCTTCACAATGATAGTCTCTTAATTCAAAGCTAAACTCTAGGCTTGATAAGCTAGAGATTAAGAAAATGGTATTTTTATGATTTTATGTTAACAAAATAATGGTTATTTCTTTTAGATTATTTATAAGTAGTTAAAAAACTACTTTGATTGACTCTAAATGAGAAATAGATTATCCTATCAATTTGGGAAAAGAGAAATAATGGAATTAGCTTAATCTAGTGGGATAATCATAATTAAGTTTATGATTATGTATGGATAAAATATGATTTAAAGTCATAGTCTGATTTTAAGCATAGAAGAGGAACTACTATCATATTTTCATTACAAGCTTTTATTCTTTAGAAAAAAATTGAGAATTATCAGTAATATCAGTGAAGCTATGGTAAAATTTTTAGAAAATAATAAATATTCCTATATTTATGCATAATGCTAAAAGAGGACTTCCTACCATATTATAGGATTGGACACCCTATGCAAAAAAAATTATTTTCATCATATTCATGAGAAATAACTTTTTTATAATTATGCTTAATTAATTGATTATGAGAAAAGAGTAATTTTTGGTAGATTTATTTTTATGCAAAAAGAGGATCTCCCATGATATTTGAGATCCAAGTATTTAATGGTAAAAGAGGAATTTTTGGTAAATTTATTTTTATACGAAAAGAGGAATTCCCATGATATTTGAGATCCACGTAATTAAATGGTAAAAGAGGAGTTTTTGAGTATTTATCAAAAGTGAAATTTTGAGCATTATTAATTTTATTGGAAAATATGGGTAGAATTGATTTTTGTAAATCCCATGAATCTTTAACTCAAAAGAAGAATATTGAATATATTTCACTTGAGAAATTTGAGAAAGAATATGAAAATATCCATCAAGAAAAAGTACCTCTAACTAGGCCAAGCAATTGGCAAAAACTTAAAAGTCCCATCGGTATCGAAAGTAGAAAACGGTACTAGATGTGATGGGATGTGGATGGGATGTGGATGAGATGTGATGTGATGTAAATGAATGTGGATGTGGATGTGATGAGATGTGATGTGATGTAAATGGATGTGGATGTGGATGTGATGCGATGTAAATGGATGTGGATGTGGATGTGGTGTGATGCGATGCAAATGGATGTGGATGTGGATGTGGATGTGATGAGATGTGATGTGATGTAAATGGATGTGGATGTGGATGAGATGTGATGTAAATGGATGTGGATGTGATGAGATGCGATGTGATGTAAATGGATGTGGATGAGATGTGATGTGATGTAAATGGATGTGGATGTGAATGTGATGAGATGTGAAAGGATGTGATGTGATGTAAATGGATGATAATGACATGTAATGTGATAGATATGCATGTGAATGAATGTGGGATGTGAATGGGTGTGATGGATGTGAATGGATGTGATGAGATGTGAGTGGATGTGGTGAGATGTGAATGTGATGTAATGAGATGTGAATGGATGTGATGTGATGTGGATCTAGTTAGATATGAATGGATGAGATATGAGGTGGATAGATGAGATGTGATGTGATGTGGACTTGGGTAGATGTGAATGTGATGTAAATGGATGAGATATGATGTGGATAGATGAGATGTGATGTGGATGTGGTGAGATGTGGACTTGGGTAGATGTGAATGGATGTGAAGTGATGTAAATAGATGTGATGTGATGTGGACTTGGGTAGATGTGAATGGATGTGAAGTGATGTAAATAGATGTGATGTGATGTGGACTTGGGTAGATGTGAATGGATGTGAAGTAATGTAAATAGATGTGAACGTGATGTGTTGATATGTGGATGTGATGTGGATCTGAATGAATCTAGATGGATGTGATGTGATATGAATGGATGAGATGTGATGTGGATATGTTGTGATGTGATGTGATGAGGATAGATGTGGATAGATGTGATGAGATGTAATATGATGTGATTGGATAGATGTGGATAGATGTGGATAGATGTGATGAGATGTAATATGATGTGATTGGATGAGAATGGATGAAGGACGATGGGAATACATATGACTGGATGTGGAATAAGCAATGTGAATTGATTTAGAAGAATGTGGAATAACGAGAAATGATGTGGAACAATGTGGAAAGATGAGAGTTTGTTAGAAAAACTGTATTTATGAAACTTGTTTTTAAATGACTATTTTATGTCAAGAATGCTGGGGAAGCATTTTGACCAGCTTGTAAATGAGGTTGTGGAGACCTAAGTGATAAAGTTGCAACAGTTGAGACGGAGAGTCAACAGAGGACATCTTGTATAGCAAGGTCGGTCGAGGTCTTGACCAGCCTCGGTTCGATTTAAATGGTGAGCTTTCGGTACGGTGGATGAGGGACCAAGGAAGCGGCCTATGAGTGAAGTGCTAGGTGACTTGCGAAAGAGCCTAGAGGGTGTATGGTGCTCGGGCTCTGGGTCGCCGAAGATGCCCACGCGTGCATCGAGGAAGAAAACTGGAACAAGGAGTTAGAGTTGTTTTCTGAACTCGAGCATGGATCTGGTTGATTGTCCTTGCTGGTCCTCACAACGGATGAGTCCATGGCTCTTTTATATGGATCTGTTGGTTGATCTTGCTGATCTTCAACGGAGAGTCCATGTGGATTTTCTTATGTGATTATATTATCGGGTACTATGAGCTAGGAACTATTGAAAAGGCACCTGAGTGAACAGGTGGTGAGCGTGCCAATGATGCCATAGGTACACCGATGAAGGAATGATTGGAAATTAGAACTCAAGCTAGATATTTTGGAGGATTATGATCAGTGTTACTATGGTTTCATTAAAGGATTGTTTTAAAGACAGATGAATCTGTGAGACAGGCAATTTCATATTGGGTGTGTAAATGGTGTGACTATCTTGAAGTTTGCTTGAAGCGCCAGCTATAGGGGGCTTGGGAAGTCTTTTCCCTGGTACCTGGGGCAAAACATAACCAAATTCCTAAATGGATCCTATTACTACAGTGGTTGGGCGGTTGGCTAACCCATGGGATTGGATGGGGTTAGGCTAGATTGATGGATGGGGTTAGGCTAGATTGATGGATCCCTAAAATGAGACTCAATTCTGTAAAGTTACGATAGTTGAAGTAAATCCCGGATAGTCTTTGTTCTATGGAAAAGAATCAATGGCTATGCCTCTTGAGATGAGGAAAAAAGCGTTGGTCTCTATGATCCAAGTGCAAGTCTCTTCCTTGATTTGACCATGTGACTTATAGGTTTGGTCAGATCAGTTTGGTTAGTTAAGGCTCTTGACTACGTTAGAATAAAATATCATGGAGGAATAGCCCGTGTTTTTTGGGCGAGGGAAGTTTTTCTGGGTTCGGTTTTGGGAGAACCTAGGGATTAGTCCCTTGTCCGGATATCCGTGGGTAAGGCCCCGAGTGAGAGGCTCTGCCCTACACAAGAAGTATTAGCATTATCATTAGTATTAATCTCTTTTCTTGTTTTTCTAGTATTCTAAGATCTTGATTCTATTTCATTTTACATACACTAATCTACTCTAGATGAAAATCTCAAGTTGGTATAGAAAACACTTTTTTTATTGCTTCAAATCTTACTATAATGCCTAGGGAACATCTCAAACCCCTTGATCTAAAAACTTGAAAATGTTGATATTGGCCCATCATTACAAATTTTCTATGTGGAAGATACAAACTAAGATGGTTAAGTCTAGCTAGGTGCTTATCTATGGTTAAATAGTTTTTAATTGGAATCCTTTATTCTTGTACAATATTCAAGCCCCTTTTATAATTATGGCTAGACTCAAGTTTGAAGCATAATATGGAAGATACTTTATATTCATCTCCACAATAAATTTCTCTTCATCTTTATTCAACTAGTGTAACTTCCTCTATTGGGGGTCTGGTGAGCTTAGCTCATGTGTTTTTAGTTTTAAGATTATAGTTGGGGCTCCATGCCTTTGACAAGGTTGGCAAGATATAATTGAGAAATAGTTAGGGCTTCACTAATCATAATTAGGAGGGAGAATAATTGTGACTTCCTCACGTGGGTATGTGGAGCTTAGCTCATGTGTTTTTTGTTTTAAGATTATAGTTGGGCCCTATGCCTTTGACAAGGTTGGTGAGATATAATTGAGAAACAATTAGGGATTCACTAATCATAATTAGGAGGGATAATAATTTTTCTTAGAAGAATTGGTGCACATATACAGATGTGAAAATCTTCTTGGGATATGAAGGCATTAGACAACATGTGGAGAATGCTTCTTGTCGAGAGGAGAAAGAGATACGGTTTTGTTTGTCAAAAATATCACCCTGAGGCAGTATGGCAATGGGATGGCTTGTTTAATAATATCCTATATACATAACATAATTTATTAGTACGTTAGACCCAGATATGCCACAATTGTGGACACAAGAAGAGGATGACCGGCTCGTTGGGGAAGAGCCTCAAGGACAAGGCCTTCAGAGAACAATGGATATGACATTGCAAGAGAAGATTAATAAATTTAGCATCCTTAACTCATGTGCTATGGAGAAATGGATCGAGAGGTATAACCTAGCAAAGAGGGAAAGAGACCAAGATCGTTTAAATTTTAGAAAGAGTCAAACAACTAGAGCATTGCCATACCCAAATTCAATCACTCAACTTTCAAAATTTCCTTCTAGTAGATCGCTTCAGCAAACCATACAACAAGCAAAACATAGTGGTGAGGTTATAAGTGACAAGGAAGGGGAGCTTGCATATGGTTGTGATTACCATGTAAGTGAGTTTTTATATGTACACAAGAAATTGTAAGACATAGTCTTGTATAAGTTTTTGTTTGATCTTCTTTTTCTTGAAGTATCACAAATTTGGTGCACTTTGGTCACACAATCACTTTTGAGTGGAGCGAATAGATAAGAAGTGAACAAAATTTTGTTGCGGTGTCAAAGAAAATTTCATGCTGCAAGAAAGTCGTTCAAGTGCAAGTGACCTAAGTAGTGAAGTTGGCATGCTTGATTACTGTGGAAGGATACAAGAAATTATCAAGGTTAGGTTTAGAAAGTTTTCTATATTCATTTTTGATGTGAAGTGGTTCAAGAAGGTAGTGACTCAAGAAACCATGCACATAGATAAGAGCATATTTGTTCAAGTATAGTCCCAAAGATATGGACAAACCAAAGGGACACATTTGTGCTATCACATCATTGTGAGCAGGTTGTCTTCAAGGTGGACCCGAGAGATCATAGGTGGTTGTTTGTCATCCAAATTGATCCATGCAGTAAACAAATATTTGAAGATATGTAAATCTCAAATGAAGTAGAGGTTGAGGAATCCACTTAAGAAAAGCACAAGAAATAGATATTGATCTAGTTGAACAACTAGAAGAAGGATCAAATGAAGATATAGTAATTCAACAACAAGAACTTGAACCATAAGTAAATACAACAGCTAAATCCAGAATTCGAAGAAGAAATAGAAGAACAACCACCTCTAATGATTAAAATAGGAAAGAACGTACGGATGAACTACCTTCTACTCCAACAAAGGAGCCTACACCCATTGATGAAGATGAAGATGGAGAGGTATTTCTAGAAACAGATGTATTTAGAGCCATGGATCTAGCTAAGGATGAGAGAGTCGATGATGAGCTATAATATCTTATTTATTTTTTATTTACCAATAAATACTTTGTTTTTGTTTTCTTGTTTGGGACTATTAATGGGAGCTTTAATAGATAATTGTCAAATTTTTGTGTAAATATTGCTACATATATCCTTGTATTTGGGATCATAAGTGCAAGATTTGGCAAACAAATATTTGCTTTTTAATTTTTATAAAAATTGTTACATATCTTTGTATTTATTTGAAAAGTAACTAAAACCTGGGTTGATAAGGACTATGAGAACAGGTGCACACTTGAGTTTTTTTTGAAGTTACACAAAAAAATAAAAAAATAAAAAATTTGACATGCTTTCATCGACAATTATTTCAACACTTTCATCGATCCTTATTTTGACAATTATCTCAACACTTATTTCGACGTCCATTTCTGACCTTTATATCGACGCTCATTTAGATGTCCATTTGTGACGTCGTTTATATCGACACTCATTTTGACGGTGCGGCCATTGTCGAAAGTAGGTGGCGGCGGAAATGGATCATTTTGTACTAGTGTTACTTAGTTTATGTATTTGATTTGAGAGAGAGAGAGAGAGTTGATGGAGATGTTTGTGGCATTTTTTGTAAGAGAGGTGTAAGGTGTAATATTTTTGAATTCCCCTCTTACAACAGTGGTACCAGAGCAAGGCTTGCAAAAAAGTGTATGGAAAAACCTACAGTAGTAAACCTCGAGAAAGCATGCAACCTATAACAGAGCCAATGCACATTGAGAAGCATGCTAATTGATTATGAATTTAAGCGCTGCATGTCAATTGATTATGAATGTAAGCACTGCATGTGGGAACTATCTAGCTTCTTTACTTTCATTTAATTCACCCTCCCCTTTTTTGCACAAATCCTCTTGCCCACAAAAGTTTGCCAATTTTTTGTCTATTTTCCCCATATCTCCTTTCTTTTCTACCCAAATTAAGCTCTATAGAATTTCTCGCATCCTTTGTTTCGACCTCATCCTTTTGCACATTTATATGCCATACTTCTTAATTAAAATATCTTTCTCTTCCATGAATTACCCAAAAAAAATCAAACTTGTTTTTAGTTTTCATTGCATTCCCCCTTTGTTTATGTGTTAAGTCTATTGCAAGATGCATACACAAAACTCTTGCAAATGTAGGCCTCTACATTACCAATCTTGCCACCCCCTTGCCCCTACCAAACCATACAATCGCTTCTTCACCATCACTATCTACAAATTGAAGGCTTTTGGAGTTGCCAATACAAATTGTCATCTCTTCTACTCCAAAACCTATGAGCCCCTACCCACCTACGACAAATCTCATCCTTTCTATCCACCTCCTTGAGATCTTACAATCAACTTTCCCATTTCTCATTCAAGTTATAAAATAAATACTCATGAGATGCGTCCTCTCCTCAATACCGTCTCCCGCACCACTAAATTTGATGAAACAAATGGTTTTAATTCAAATTCACCACTCCTTGAGCCCTCTTTACCTTCTAATTCAAAAGAATTTGAAGGTGAAAAGCATTGTTGAAGCTGTTGAAGATCTCCTTTCTCGTAAAAAGTGTCCTCCATGAGCTTGACTAGAAGACATTTGCTTTGCCAAAGTGCTCAAGCTTGTTTTTGATGCCCAACAGACTTGTAAAGAGTCCAAGATAAGTTATCATTCATTTACTTTTTTCAGATTTGATGGTAAGAAGAATGGTTGCACTATTTTATTATGGTTAAATGAATTCGATGACTACTTTGCTAATGAGCCATTTTCTAAAAGTTATAAGATTAAGTGTGTAACTAATCACTTGATTGTTGATAGAGCACCTTTATGGTGGAATGTCATGCACAGTTGGCCTACCACATGGGTCGACTTCTAGGAAAAAGAATATTTTCTTTTGTCCCACAGTTTCACCTTTAAGTACGTCGTGCTTGGAGTAAGTTTACATGGACTAATTGTGATACAGTTGCCCAATACACTGATTATTTCTGGCCATCACTCTTACAACTTTGCATGCTTGACAAAGTGCCTGAAGAAACTCTCCAGTGCAAGTACAAAAATGATTTGGACGAAGGCATCCAAGCAGAGGTAAACTTGTTTAAGCCTTATCGTTATATGAAGCTATTTCTCTAACTCATGATGCAGAGAAGAGTGTTTGACCTTCACAAAGATTTGGACCATTCAATAGGCAAGCTTTATTTATGGATGAGCAATAATAGCACTACAAGAAGTTCTCGAGTCCTCCTTTCTTAACTTCACCATGCACAATAAATTTTGACGGCACACGTGCACCCTTGTGCCATGTTTATAAATGCCCACATGCCTTGTGCACCCTTGCACTTTTCATGTGCCTAATTTTTGACCAGTCTTCATCCATTCCAATTTCATGGCATCCTAAGTTTCATCCCCGTGGAATTCACTCACAATAAAGGGGGATGTCACCTACGTGCATGAACCTCAAGAAAACCCCCTATATATGATGCTTATAAAATGATAACACCCCCTATTTAGGCTTATAAGGATACTTTAAAAATGACTATGTCACCCCCCCTTCCTTATATCTATGTTTTTTCTCTAGCATTTACATACCACCTCTCCTTAGATTAAAGTATGTTAGTCTGAACCTTATTGTGAGAACATAAGTAATTCATCCATGATACCAACAAATAGATGTTAACTAATAGGAAATCATCACTCTAATTCACCACAACCTACTTGAATCATTATTGAAGCATGTTGTGATTATTTCTTGATATCATTAGATCATTACCATACATGCACCATGAAAGCAAAAACCACTAAGGCCCCCTCCCCCTAACTTAAAAATTTTAAGATTTAGTACTCACCTAAATACATGTCCTTACCCCCTACCTTATAACCTTATGCCTCATTTCAAAAAAACCCCCCCTCTTGTACACTCACGTGATATTATAAGTTTTATAAGAGTGAATCCCCCGGGGTTCCCATCTACCTTGCTTCCATAAACATGTGCCCCGTACATGACATGACAAGGGCACGATAATATTTCAACCCCCCCCCCCCCCCTTGGTGCCCAAATGGGTATAATCCCTAAAAGGTAATGTGGCATCCATTGACATGACATACCCCCCCGCCCCTTAATGGAGACATACACATATATCTCTTAGCCTACATCACCGATGGTGGCTAGAGGTGATTACATTAACATGACATGACAGTATGGACATGAATATAGATCCATATACATATAGGAACATCTTTACCAACTTAGGGTTTCCCAATCCCAAGGTTGACATAAACATAAGACATGACATGAAACATCATCACACCTAGAAGAGGTGTTCTTGCAGAGCATCCTCATGAGTTGCTTCCACCATCAAGTTTCTTTGTTGCTTCTTCTTTGACCAGAAATTCTTCTCAAGGTAGCCTACCTTGCCACATGCATCACATACAAGCTTGGCCTTGTTTTTTATCATGACATTAGGCCATTACATGCCCTATTTTTCCATAATAATTACATTTGATATTGGATTTGTTAAAGAATGCAGTCTCCTAAATGTTTGTTGAGCTTTTTTGTGTAGCTTTTAGTTTCTTATCTTCTTCAAGCAAAGATTATTCAACACTTTCAAGAGTAATATTTAGAAGTTTAGTAAGAGTTATTACCATAGAAGGGAACTCTTAAGGCTTGCTCTTGATTAAGACTATAACTGTATCTTTCTCATCCAAGGGTGTCTTTATACGTGCAAGTTGCATCATAATGCTCTTCATCTTACCTAGATGCTCCACAAATGAGTCTTTGAACTCCATATCAAGTTGCATCATAATGCTCTTCATCTTACCTAGATGCTCCACGAATGAGTCTTTGAACTCCATATCAAGCCCTTAAGATTGTATTTTTAGATTTACTTTTGAATTTTTTATCCTAGCTCTCCCAATACCTTCTCTAGCTCATCCCATGCTTCTTTGGCATGTTGCTGATATGATGAATGATAGCATCCCCAAGACCTAACCCAAATGATTGCCATGTATTTTATATCTTTTTTATCCATGCTTTAACTTCATCATCACTCCCTTCCTCAAGCTCATCTCTATTTACTACCCCCAAAGCTCCTTTTGCATGAGTAAATACTTGATCTTTGTTTGTCATGCATAAAATCCTTCACCACTAAATTTATCCACTAAGGTTTGAGTGGACATGGCTCAATGAGGAAGGTCTTATTGAGATTTTAATTGTATCTCAGTAGTGTCTAATCCTTCTACATTGATTTGAACAAATTTAGCTCCGATCTGGGTGCTAAATAAGATTTGGATCATCACTAATCATTCACTAATCTCAAGGAAAACAATTAGGTAACTTTGAGTGATCAATTGTGATATCTTTACTCCCATTTAACCAAAATTCTTTGAGAGAGTGACATAGTAATGAGTGAAGATAATCTTGAGCTAATAATACTTGGAGTAATAAGATTTTAATCAAGAATTAGAGAGCTTATCAAAACCTTAATGAAAACAAAAGTGCAGGCTTTGATCTCATGGTACACTACTCCATTTTGATTTTTGATGCTTCCAATGGATTTAAGCATCCAAAAACCATGGGATGTAACACTCCTTTGAAGTTGATTTAACAGGAAGAGACAAAATTTTAAATTTTTTTCCCAAAAACTCAATCGACGGCGACGGTGGCAGCAACGACTGTTGTGCTACACAATTTTTCCTGAATTTCTTCATTTCCTCTGGGTCACGTGTGTGCCTTGGAGTGCTGAACACCCTCACAAAAGATTGTGAGCAATGGCATGTGATGAGGTTGTTAATAATTATGATTAGCACTAATGATGGTGATAATACTTGGTAATGATTAGTATTAGGAGTGAAAATGGGGTGCCTTGGCTATAGTGCCATGTTAATTGAACTGGATTTGAAGAGAATATAAGTGCATGACCAAAGAAAGTGAGAACTATGGTGGTGGATGAAAGATGGAAGAAGACATACCTAGAGCATAATGTTGACACTAATGAAGATAAACAAGATATGAATTAGGGCTAATCACATATTCACTTTTTTGCATTAAGAGAATGAGTTTGTTACATCCATTATAGCTCTCATAGAATGAGTTTGTTACATCCATTTATAGCTCTCATAGAACTCTTATCGACATGCTCCATGCACCCTTGTGCCATCCATGTGTTCATAAATGCCCACATGACTTGTGCACCCTTGCACCTTCCATGTGCCTACTTTTTGACCATTGACGCCCTTTTACATTCATCCATTCACATCTCCTAATAACCTTAGCCTTCATCCATTCCAATTTCATGAGACAGGCACCAGATTTTAACACACCCACCATCATATTAGCCTATTTTTAACTCTAAAATGTGTCCTTTCTAGTGGTATTGTCTTCTTTGCTTCTTCACACTATGAGGTGTGCCATTGTGATCCAATCATTCACCTCTTTAAGTGATCTAATCATTCACCTTGAAGTGCAAGGGCCTGCACACACCTTCCTCTCTAACATTATGCAGAATATAATAGGACATAGATAAAGGGGTCCTTCTAGAGCTTTGGCTTGATCTTGCCATTAAAAATGAAGCTCTAGGGTTGGTTGAGAAATATGTGAGAGGAAAAAGTAGTAAATTATAGGTTCCAAGTGCAAGATCTCTTCTCAAATAAGGGTGAAGAAAATGAGAGAGAGGAAAAAGATGCAAGTTGTAAGCTCTAAGAATAAGAAGCCCTCAAGAAATGGTACGAAAGAAAAGGGAGAAGATAAATTTGCATGTTGAAGACTCCAAGACCGAGAAGCTCTAAGAATGGGTGAGCAAGATGAGGGAGAAGAGAAAAAAGTATATATTGGAGGGAGAAGAGAAAGCTACAAGTTGGAGGATTAAAGAGCAAGATGAGGCCAAAGCATATATATATATCTGCCAAAGCATATATATATATATGGCCACTCATCATCTTCAAACTTATCAGCATCGTACTACATTCAATCCTCCAGCACCAGCATCATCAACGTCAAATTAACCATTAGGTATCTGATACAGATCCCTATAACTTCAGATTGCAATTCACAGTTGGTTTGATACTCCAACCATTCCGTAGTACAAATTGGTTACCCTTGATATTTAATGTAATTTCTGGTGATTTTATGTTGATAAATTTGTTGTAATCATCTCTTAAACACCAGATTAAGTTGTAAAAGGGTAGAAACTGCCCTTGAATCTTGAAATTGGATCAAGAGGTAAGACCCCCTTCACATCATCATCATGAGTACAGCACAAGAAATAGCCAAATTTAATGGGGAGCAGTTTTACACATGGCAGACAAAAACCATGTATTTGCTCATGAGGAAAAATCTGTGGGGGCTAGTTGATGGAAGAGATGAATGCCTAGAGGTGCTCAAGAGGGAAAAATGAGTGGAAGAGCAGGAATGAAAAAGCATTGGGACTTTTTGCACTCAGTTTAAATGACGAAATCATTCATCACATCACAGGGATACAATGGGCAAAAGATGCATACGATGAACTCAATAAACACAAGCTAAAAATTCAAAGATAAATCTGTTAATGCAATTCTACAAATTGGATATGAAGGAAAGTGAACCTTTAATCACGCACTTGAACAGATATAAAAGCATAAAGCAATAACTGGCAACTAGTGGCAAAAAAGGTAGAAGATGATGAGGCACTACCAGTGCTTCTGTGAAGAGTGTGGACAAAGGTGAATATGAAAACATTGTAGCAACACTAAAGAATGTACCTGAATTGAAGCTACACGAGATAGAAGGAGCTCTACTAGAGCAAGAGAGCAGAGGCAAAGAGAAAATGGCTCGACTCAACAGCAAGAGAAGAAAAAGCATTCTTCACCCGAGAGGAGGATTCTCTTGAGGACGAGGACGAGGAAGAGGCAGAGTAGGAGGAAGGACCTTCACTTGCCACAACTGTGGAAAGCCAGGACACATGGCAAAAGACTGCTACAGCAAACCCAGTGGAGAAGGAACGACATCGGCAAACTTCATGGAGGATCCTAAGGAAGAGGAGTCGGATCATCTTTTCTCAGAGAGAGAGAGAGAGAGAGAGAGAGAGAGAGAGAGAGAGAGAGAGACAGAGAGAGACCCCACAATCCAATGTAACCTGCCCCAACAAAGTAAAACCACCTCTGAGCCACCGATGATGTAGGCCACGTGGTAGATGTATGTGTGAGCACTTGGCAAAAAGGTAGAAGATGATGAAGCACTAGCATTGCTTTTTAAGAGTTTTGGATAAAGGTGAATATGAAAACATTGTAGCAACACTAAAGAATGTACTTGAATTGAAGCTACACGAGATAGAAGGAGCTCTACTAGAGCAAGAGAGCAGAGGCAAAGAGAAGAAATGGCTCGACTCAACAGCAGGAGAAGAAAAAGCATTCTTCACCCGAGGAGGATTCTCTCGAGGACGAGGACGAGGAAGAGGCATAGTAGGAGGAAGGACCTTCACGTGTCACAACTATGGAAAGCCAGGACACATGGCAAGAGACTGCTACAGCAAACCCAGTGGTGGAGAAGGAACGACATCGGCAAACTTCATGGAGGCTCCTAAGGAAGAGGAGTCGGATCATCTTTTCTGAGAGAGAGAGAGAGAGAGAGAGAGAGAGAGAGACCCCACAACCCAATGTAACCTGCCCCAACAAAGTAAAGCCACCTCTGAGCCACCGATGATGTAGGCCACGTGGTAGATGTATGTGTGAGCACTTTAGTCAAGGTCGCGGGCACTTGTAGTAGCCTTGGACACATAGAGAGAGAGTGTGTCAAGGACTATGAGTTTAGGGACTTGAGGCACTGGTCGCGGGCTATCAAGTAAGAGAGAGAAACTTGGTATAAGGTCCAGGTGTACTAAGTTAACTTGAGGGGAGGTGTGCTAGGCACTGGTCGCGAACTATCAAGCTAGGAGTATTCACTTGAGGGGAGGTGTTGAAATATACAAGTGAATAGGGTGTGTGCGGGAACAAGCCCTTAGCAAGAGGCTGTAAAAGAGAATGTGTAAATGTGAGAGAACCTGTGAAAAAGTGAGAAGAATCTACTGGGAGAGAGAATAAAGGGTAGCATGAGAAGATTTAGGAAGTGTGGAGATATTCTGGGAGAGGTGGAGAGAATCAAGCAAAAGAGGTGGAGTGAATCAAGGAGAAATCAGTGGGATTAGATGCTTGGATGTAAACTCTATAAATTGAGGCATTGGCCTGATGAGAATTTGCTGGTTTTTGATTATCCATGCCTACATTAAGCTGTTTGTTAATTACTCACTAATCACATCTTAATTACTCACTAATTACGTCTTAATTCTCACTAATCACGTCTTAATTATTTGCTAATCACTTTGTTAATAATGTCGATTCTAGCATTTGATCCACCATAGCTCATCACATTGCTCTAATTTCAACATTATCTCCCATTAACATGTCAAAATCTAAATTATAGGGTCCATGTAAGCATCACAAAGATAATTTCCTAAGCACTAGTGATAGTAGGTGCACTACGCTCCTCTCCTCTGGCACGACTTAGTTTAGGTCAAAGGTGATCCGTTACACATGCTCATTCCTCTCAAAACCAATCAATTATAAATCTTAGTCAAACTAATTACGACGTGCTTCTAACTTCGTGAAGTGTCATTCCAACAAGCTTAGGAAGTGTCAAGCCGATATGCACCTTTTACTGATGGTCTCTCTGATGAGTTTAGATATTAAACCTACCTCATCTTTTGCCAATTAGTGAGATCATCTTGTTTTGTTGTGTGGGCGAGGAGTTAGTGGCGGTGTGTGGAGTCTGGACACATTGAAACACATTGAAGGTAGTGTGAAGCCAACTACCCATGCATGATGTGAGTGGTTTTAACATATAGAAAAAGCACCGACTGTCACATTCACATGATGCCAAGTGAGCCAACTATTTTGGAATCCCTGTGGGACCCCAACCGTCTTACTTTAGCATGTGATTGTGATTGGAGGGGGAGGCTCATGCCCAACTTTGTGCACCCCATTCCGTGTATGTGCGCGCGCGTGGTCGCATTGGCTTTACCGGCCAGCTCGTACCAGTGTTCGAAAAAAACTATTTTCCCAGAAAGTAAAAAACCTTCATCTAAAAATTGTGAAATTATTTATAAACAAAATTTTCAAATTTTGAAGGTTTTTGTTCTACAACCCCTCAAAATCTGCAGGTTTTTATACCCTTAAGTTTCAAATTTGAAGGTAATTTTAAAAATCTTCAGGTGCAAATTACATTATACCCGGGTTTTTTTCGAACACTGGCTCGTACCGTCGAGGGAGGCGCCCTCCAGGTTTATTTTGCAGAATGGTCCAAGATAGAATCTGCCAACTCGGTAGGCAGTGCAGAATGCTGATGTGGCAAGCGATCTCTTCTGCAGAATACTGACGTGTCACAAGAATGCACGATCTCTAGGTCGGCCGTCATACACGCGATCTCCACTTTGTCTCTTCTCCCGGCGGCAATGACGGCCGGGAAAGGCCACTCCCTACTCCATAATGCTCAACTGTGTCGCGAGCCTTCCAAGTGGCGATCGTGGAACAGGTGCCGGCTGCTGGAGTCTTTGGAACTTCCGCTCTTTCTCTGCTGCCAAAGCATATATATATATATATATCTGGCCACTCATCATCTTCAAACTTATCAGCGTCGTACTGCGTCCAATTACATTCAATCCTCCAGCACCAGCATCATCAACGTCCGTCGTTAGGATGGCCATGTTCTCCCATGCCTTGCTCATGTGCGCAGCAGCGTTAGCGTTGGCGGTGCCCCAGATGGCGGGCGCCAGCGACCCGGAGCTGACCACGGACTTCTCAGTGCCTGCGGGCATGAACGCCAGCATGCTGGATGGCAATTTCTTCACCTTCACGGGCTTCCGTGGGGGGCCCAACGCGGCGGCGGGCGCCTTCAAGCCCATCAAGGCCTTCGAGGACGCCTTTCCGGCGCTGAGCGGCCTGGGCATCTCCGCCGCTCTCCTGGAGTTCCAGCCGGGCTCCCAAAACACTCCCCACGCCCACCCGCGCGCCACCGAGCTCTTCTACGTGGTCGACGGCAGCGTCATGGTAGGCCTGGTCGACAGCGCTGGTCACTTCTTCAATCAGACGCTCCACAAGGGCGACCTCTTCGTTTTTCCCAAAGGGCTCGTGCACTTCCAGCTGAACCCCAGCTCTTACAGCAAGGCCTTCGCCTTGGCCTCCTTCAGCAGCTCCAACCCCGGCACCGTCTCCCTCCCCGCCACCCTCTTCGGCTCCGGCATCCCCTCCGCCGTCCTCTCGCAGGCCTTCAAGGTCTCTATCCCCACCGTCGCCCAGCTCCAGGCCCCCTTCGCCGCCAAGAGCTGAACTGATTCGATAGAATGATTTCCATACAGCCTCGTGCAAATTTTTTTCCTGCTTTCTTCTTTTGAGATAAGAATGACAACTAATTCATTCATTTAGCCTTCCAAAATGCCACGCTACCTTGGCAAGACTAAAGTTTCTCTGCACCTCGCAGACTTTTACATTTAATCATAAGGTAGCTATCATATGCCCACACAAATATAGTAATGATCAAAAGAATTCGTAAGTTTTTTATCCTCATAAAACCGTGCCAAATACATTCAAAATGCCACACAAACTTCTAGAGCTTTTTGGCAATGCCTTTATTCTAGAGCTTATGTGATAAGCTTGTTATCGCAAGGCTAAATTTGAAGCATCACATTCCCCACTATAAAGTGCAATGTAGGCTTCTTATCCTCAGAAACCCACAATACATTCAAAATGCCACACCACGTTCTACTCATTTTTAAATTGCCTTGGGTTAAGAGTTTCTCTCTAGTTAACTAGGTGTGCTCTTGCACGATTTTAACGACATGTTGGTTGCATGATTGTTGTGTCGGGAAGGTGGAATAATCCATTGATTGGGTCTCATGATGGTTACATGAATTTTGACGACATGTTCGTTAGCATGTAAAACCTTGAGAGCATCACATGTGTACACAAAACACAATCTTAGAAGACTGCACAATTTTTGTTTAAGTGTATAACACCTTGCCAAAAGGCATGGTAAACCACACCTTTGACTTACCATCCATATATTTATATACCATGGTTGCTAGTAGAAGAGGAACCTATTTTGCATGATTGAGGATGAGCTATAAAGTGCAACTATAAAAAACTATCAGTTTATATGAATATATTACATTTAAAGTGTTATCAATTTATATGAATATATTAGAACTATAAAAAACAACTAGTTTATATAAATATAGTACAACTATAAAAAAGTATTAGTGTATATGAATATATTACAGAAGTGTTATCTTCAGACAATTAAGATCTTAATTATAAAACCCTATTTTAGCTCTTGATGAGAGTAGTATTAAAATCCATTTTGAAGCTCTTGAGTATCAAAATTTAAAAATAAATAAATATATAGTTTTTTTGGGAGAGTTTGTTATGCATAGATAAATTTCAAAATATTATGAATAAGCTTATATTTAAAAGATGTCTAATTTTAAAAAAAGTTACACACTCATTTTTAAAGAAAAAATGTGTCCTTGATGTGAGAAAAATGCGTTAAAAATGGCAATTTTAGTTGTTAACGAGTTTAGAAAAAGCATGAAAAAGCTCGCTTTAAGAAAACAATTATACTCTCCGAAATATTTTTTTGTTGATGTAAAATATGAGGTGGGGACTTGGGTTTGAATCTTGTTGGTTACTACACATGGTAACGATAATTTTGCAGCCAACTTTATGCGGAATAACAACTTTTCAGGTAAAAGTTGATGTTTTACTAAGAGTTGATGTTTTACATGAAGTTGATTGCAAAACATCAAGTTTTGTGGAAAAGTTGATGCAATTTTGTGTAGAAAGTTGATGTTTTGCATCAGCTTTGATGCAAAACATCAACGTTTTTACCAAAGTTATTCCACAAAACTTGATGTTTTGCATTAAAGTTGATGCAAAACATCATCTTCACCACAAAATTTGTTGTTTTGTGGTGGTAAAGTTGATACAAAACATCATCTTCACCCACAAAACTTGATGTTTTGCATCAAGTTTCAGATGCTTTGGAGAAAGTTGGAGGATCAGAGATCGATTTTCACAAATGGCTTGATTTTATAATTCTGTTCGCGAAGGTATTCTCAGACGACCTGTTCCACAATCTATGAGTACCAACATGACCTTGTTTTGATGTGATTTGCAGCTTGCATGGATGTGATTGCATTGATGCAACTTGCAAACCGCATCAAAACAGGACCAAAATCATATCGATGCAAGCTACAAATCGCATCGAAACAAGGTCATCTTAGTACTCAAAATTTATGGAACAGGTCGTCTGAGCAAGCCTACGCGAATAGGATTAAAAAATCAAGCTAGTTGAGAAAATAAATTTCAACAAATTTATTTATTTAGCTCATAAATGGGTGCTACAATGCCTTCCAAAATTCCATGCAATCTCATAAGGTAGCTATCATATACGGGTGGTTGCAAGATGAGGGTACTCACTTTCGTTCACTCTCTCCAAAATTGGGACATCCATCCATCTCGGGCGGAGTACCTCGATCGTGATAGTGCCGCGAATCAAAAGACGACACGTGGCTCCCGAGCCTAAATCGACATATCTCGATCGAGATGCCAACTAATGCCACGCTAGCAGGTCCGGCTTTCCAGGCGTCATCCATGTCACCAATACATGTCACCGCCACCACAATATCTCGATCGAGATATCTATGCCACTCGGATTCACATCAGGGCCACGCTGTATCCCCGTAGGCATATTTGACTAGCACATCTCCATCGTCCACGTATCTCGAACGAGAAATATACATCCAATCGCGACCATTCATTGTTCGAGGTAATCGGATACAATCTCCACCGTCCCCATATCTCGATCGAGATACTGAGTTCAAATCTCAGCCGTCCAAATATCTCGATCGTGATATAGAGATTCAATCTGCACTGTCCGAATATCTCGATCGAGATACGTAGATGCAATATCCACCGTCCAATTATCTCGATCGAGATAAGGAAACGCAATCTATACCGTCCATTCACGTACGCTGGAAGATGCGATCTCGGCCGTTTAAATATCTCGATCGAGGTATATAATGAATCTTGACCGTCGAGATACCTTTTCGTGGTAATGCCTCTAAATCGTGGCCGTCCAATTACCTCGATCGAGATATTAATATCAAATCTCAGCCGTCGATCCTTCCCCAACCCTAGAATTAGGTGTGTATCTTGGCCGTATGTTGCACTAACCCTAATATCCAGAGCGTTAATCTTGCAAACCCTAAATTGCATGATGTTACCGAACCTCGATCGAGGTTATAAAACCGGAAAACTTTTTTTTTGCCTCATTTTCACAAGTCGTTTTCACTCCCTTGCTCTCTCTTGATTTGGATTAGTGTTAGTGAGCCCATTAGCTTTGTTTTTAGCTTCATTAGTTCTACTTAGCACTAAGCATTAGACCTTTCACATTAGACCCTTCACATTGGACCCTTCACATTGGGCTTAGGTTTTAGCATGGAGGGCCACGAGGAGGGCCACGAGGAGGGCCGCTCATCTATTGCGGACCTCATCGCGGAGATAGACCGTGAGTTAGCGGCTATCCGTAGGAGTGCTAGAGACACTCCGTCTACATTACATATCGTGGCAGACTTGGAGGCGATGCTTGCGTCCCTTCGTAGCCTTCACGATATTGTTTATGTAGATGAGTGGATAGCCCACCATCGCGCTGCTCCGGTGTCACATGGCCTGACATATCGTCAGGTCTGTGATCTTGCTCCTATTAGGGATGGGGCTTTCCTAGATCTTTTCCTCGATAGTCGTGGGATGAGGCCCGGGGCGGGGAAGCCCCTCACTATTTCGCGGTGTTCGCATGCTCGTATGGCGGCACATATCTATAGTCGATATGTTGCCGCATATGGGAGGATGCCGAACAACCGCCAGATCCCCATATACTTCGCAAAGCAGTTATATGCGGAGTTTGTCTTAGGGGAGGAGGTCGATTACACCAGCCATCGTCCGGGTGGTGGTGCTGGCCGAGGCCGTCTCCAGGACCAGGGTAGGCGGCCTCCACCAGCACTTCGTGTAGCACCTGCCACAGATCCTTCATTTGTGCCATTGTCGACAGTAGAGGCTCTTGGCACGCAGGTCGGCATTGATGTACGGAGTACCACGGAGAGCATCCAGCACGTGGTGCGCCTATTCTCACGAGCTATACCGACGACAGATGTGGAGGTATTTACATATATATTACGTCTTAAGTTTTTTTGGTCATTTATCTTCATGTTTATATGTACTTTTCTATATTTTTACATGAGCAGCATGGTTGATTGTGTCACGCAGGTTCCCACACCTGCCACTCAGAGGCTCACTCAAGAGTTGGTAGAGGCGAGAGCGGAGATAGACCGCCTCCGAGCTGCATTACAGATGGCAGAGGCAGCTACTGCAGAGGCACAGCATCTGAGAGAGTCCGACATCCAGCAGGTAGGTTTCTCTTGCACGTTTAAGTTACAAATTTCTTTAAGTAATACCTAATGAGAGACTAATCAAATATTTTAATGCTTTACTTTTTTGCGTAGGCTCGGACCGAGGTAGAGAGCTCCAGAGCTGAGGCACAGCATCATCAGATTATGGAGCAGATTGCCCAGCACAGGGCAGAGCAGCTGATGCTGCATGTTCGAGAGTATCGTAGATCATCGGATGTGACAGTGCCTTACCTACCGTTATATCCACGGCCTATCACAGAGGTTTTTCGACGACCTCTCCCTCAGGATGCACCTCCCTTCCTACGTGATGCGTGCTGCTGTTTATGTATCGAGGACATTGATAGTACAGGAGGATATGCCCTAGGATGTGGACATATTTTCCACTTGTCTTGCATCACCCAGGAGCTCGTCCGGTTCTCAGCATGCCCATCCTGCCGTGCACGCGTCGACTTAGCGACGTACAGGGTATTGGGCATCGATGATCTTCACCCATGCCTTGTACGAGTAGATGCCAGGACTGGGAGGCCTGTCGACTTTACATCAGCTATGGACTTGGGACTCGATGCCTTCGACGATAGAGCCCAGGAGCCTGAGGTGCCTCCTGAGATAGAGTGGAGCTCACATGAGTTCGACGCTTACCAGAGAGTGCTACATGAGAGCCAGGTGACAGCATTTGAGCGCGTGGGTGGTGCTGGCCCTAGTGGCACAGCGGGTGATGGTGCTAGCAGCAGTGCTGCTTCTCATGAGCAGCGTGTCCTTACAGCAGAGGAGCTTACACGAGCAGAGTGGCAGACACACACCATTGCAGATTATAGATTTTGGGTGTACAGACAGAGGCGTCTTGCATTCGCACGACGCAGAGAGAGAGAGAGGGCCATAGCAGCTTTTGGGACTCGTGAGCTCCCGAGTATACCGGCACCAGCTCACGATCCTTCCTTTGAGGCAGACCTCCCCGCAGACATTCGACGACCCCCGCAGCCGGCACAGCCTCCTTGACGTGCACAGCAGCCTCGACGCGCACGTCGACCGGCAGTTAGAGATGACGATTTTGATTGGGTTGCTGTTGATAGTGACTAAACTCAGACTAGCTGGGTTAGCTCACTTACATTGTACTTAGATTTTTGGGCAGTGACTAACCTCATGCCAGCTGGGGTAGCTCATTTTCATTCTGATGTACTTATTTGATGTTTATATCATTATGAGTTTTCTCATTATTGAGTATCATTACATTTTAGTTGATGTTCTTGATTTTATTATATTTCTTAACACTTTTGCTATCATATTGTTTGTTGAAAATCTCCATGCCATCGTACCCAAACATGCTCCGATGGGGACCAAACTTTGCAAGCATGTGGGGGTGGGCCCCCCCCACATGCTTGCAAAGTTTGGTCCCCATCGGAGCATGTTTGGGTTGGCAATGGGCGCCCAGTGCGGTTTTTTCAAGTCTCTTGGTGCTTAAGAGGCCATGGAAAATCCGGGCCTTCCCCATACCATCGTACCCAAACATGCTCCGATGGGGACCAAACTTTGCAAGCGTGTGGGGGTGGGCCCCCCCCAAATGCTTACAAAGTTTGGTCTCAATCAGAGCATGTTTGGGTTGGCAATCGGCGCCCAGTGCGGTTTTTTCAAGTCTCTTGGTGCTTAAGAGGCCATGGAAAATCCGGGCCTTCCCCATACCATCGTACCCAAACATGCTCCGATGGGGACCAAATTTTGCAAGCGTGTGGGGGTGGGCCCCCCCCACATGCTTGCAAAGTTTGGTCCCCATCGGAGCATGTTTGGGTTGGCAATGGGCGCCCAGTGCGGTTTTTTCTAGTCTCTTGGTGCTTAAGAGGCCATGGAAAATCCGGGCCTTCCCCATACCATCGTACCCAAACATGCTCCGATGGGGACCAAACTTTGCAAGCATGTGGGGGGGCTCACCCCCACACGCTTGCAAAGTTTGGTCCCCATCGGAGCATGTTTGGGTACGATGGTATAGGGAAGGCCCGGATTTTCCATGGCCTCTTAAGCACCAAGAGACTTGAAAAACCCGCACTGGGCGCCGATTGCCAACCCAAACATGCTCCGATGGGGACCAAACTTTGCAAGCATGTGGGGGGGGTGCACCCCCACACGCTTGCAAAGTTTGGTCCCCATCGGAGCATGTTTGGGTACGATGGTATGGGGAAGGCCCGGATTTTCCATGGCCTCTTAAGCACCAAGAGACTTGAAAAACCCGCCCTGGGCGCCGATTGCCAACCCAAACATGCTCTGATTGTGACCAAACTTTGCAAGCATGTGGGGGTGGGCCCCCCCCACATCCTTGCAAAGTTTGGTCCCCATCGGAGCATGTTTGGGTACGATGGTATGGGGAAGGCCCGGATTTTCCATGGCCTCTTAAGCACCAAGAGACTAGAAAAACCCGCACTGGGCGCCCATTGCCAACCCAAACATGCTCCGATGGGGACCAAACTTTGCAAGCATGTGGGGGGGGCCCACCCCCACACGCTTGCAAAGTTTGGTCCCCATCGGAGCATGTTTGGGTATGATGGTATGGGGAAGGCCCGGATTTTCCATGGCCTCTTAAGCACCAAGAGACTTGAAAAAACCGCACTGGGCGCCGATTGCCAACCCAAACATGCCGATGGGGACCAAACTTTGCAAGCATGTGGGGGGGGTGCACCCCCACACGCTTGCAAAGTTTGGTCCCCATCGGAGCATGTTTGGGTACGATGGTATGGGGAAGGCCCGGATTTTCCATGGCCTCTTAAGCACCAAGAGACTTGAAAAACCCGCACTGGGCGCCGATTGCCAACCCAAACATGCTCTGATTGTGACCAAACTTTGCAAGCATGTGGGGGTGGGCCCCCCCCACATCCTTGCAAAGTTTGGTCCCCATCGGAGCATGTTTGGGTATGATGGTATGGGGAAGGCCCGGATTTTCCATGGCCTCTTAAGCACCAAGAGACTAGAAAAACCCGCACTGGGCGCCCATTGCCAACCCAAACATGCTCCGATGGGGACCAAACTTTGCAAGCATGTGGGGGGGGCCCACCCCCACACGCTTGCAAAGTTTGGTCCCCATCAGAGCATGTTTGGGTACGATGGTATGGGGAAGGCCCGGATTTTCCATGGCCTCTTAAGCACCAAGAGACTTGAAAAAACCGCACTGGGCGCCGATTGCCAACCCAAACATGCTCCGATGGGGACCAAACTTTGCAAGCATGTGGGGGGGGGCCACCCCCACACGCTTGCAAAGTTTGGTCCCCATCGGAGCATGTTTGGGTACGATGGTATGGGGAAGGCCCGGATTTTCCATGGCCTCTTAAGCACCAAGAGACTTGAAAAAACCGCACTGGGCGCCGATTGCCAATCCAAACATGCTCTGATGGGGACCAAACTTTGCAAGCATGTGGGGGGGGCCCACCCCCACATGCTTGCAAAGTTTGGTCCCCATCGGAGCATGTTTGGGTACGATGGCATGGAGATTTTCAACAAACAATATGATAGCCAAAGTGTTAAAAAATATAATAAAATCAAGAACATCAACTAAAATGTAATGATACTCAATAATGAGAAAACTCATAATGATATAAACATCAAATAAGTACATCAGAATGAAAATGAGCTACCCCAGCTAGTCTGAGGTTAGTCACTGCCCAAAAATCTAAGTACAATGTAAGTGAGCTAACCCAGCTAGTCTGAGTTTAGTCACTATCAAGATAGAGATCTAGTCAGCAGCACCCTCTCTAGCTCTCAACTGCTCTAGAATGCTCTCATGGTCATCCACTCGAAGCCGAAAACGAGGGTGAGAACTGTGTTTTCGGCTCTGTACTCGAACAAGAGTGAGCCTGGTAGCAACCACTAGATGAGAGAACTGAAATGCCTCTAACTCCCACTTCCACTGCTGGAACTCAAGACTCCCCCGATGAAGTCGAATCTGCTGGTAGAACCGGCCTGCCACAATCATGCTATGGGCGTCATAAGAAAACCCATGATCATCCACTGTATCCTGGTCAAGCATGCACTTTGGCCCAGTGCAACTCATCAGATAGTAGTCTACTCCCTCGCTGTTTCCCTCACTGGCAATAACAGCAAATACATCACCCTCCTGTAGCAAATCTGTCAGGTCATCATAACTGACCATGAACGCAGGACCTGTGTGCTCAACAGACACCACTGGATGTGAAGGATGCTCGGGGGAGAGGAATGTCTGTATCCATGCATCTGCCCATCCTCTCGAGGCACAATGTGACCAATCGCCATCCATACATGCTCCACAGAAGCATGCAAACCGTCGTGTGTAAATCGTGGGGGCCGCCATGCACGTGCTCCTGATGGAATGTAAGCCCAAGGTGCCAGGTACTGTGTCACAATCATGGGAGGCTCTGCGGTCAATCGTGCCACCATCCACATGCCAAAAAAATCTCCTGACAATCCGAGCATCACGTCTGGGGTACGATGATGCTGCACTCCCACACAAATGTTGGGAGCACCACTCGACTACGTGGCCCGCATCTCTGAACCGCTGAGCATCCTGTCGCAGCTGATGACGCCTCAAGGCACGTTTCACACACGCGCCTGCACCATCATGCTCACCCTTCCCGTGACCAGTCTCAAAGAATGACCAAATCACTGGGATACTAGACTGCACATGCCACCTATAAATCCATAAAAGATAGTCTTAGTTATTGTTTTCTTTAAGATGTTCTAGTGAATTTAGTTTAATTGAAAATGTAAGAAAGCCATAAGTACAACCTGTAGAGCCAATAGAATTGACGTGATGACTTGAACTGTGCGCCACAACCATCCGACCAAACCCATCGCTGGACATGTCTGATCCCACAATCTCCTAAAAAATCGTCATGGAGACGAAAGCAGTGTTGCACAAAATGTGCATCATGTGAACGATCATCACTGATATAGAAATGATACTCTCGAATAATGACACGGGTCTCGGGGGTACTCGCTATCCCATCTACATGAGCCTCTGCATGTCGATAGCTAATGTGGACCAAAATAGCAACCTGGTGAGGGAAGCAATACATACGTTTAGGACACAAAAAATCAATTAAGTAATGAAGCTCAAACATAAAACAAATAGTACAAAATATAACCATTACCTGCTCTGAGAAGTAATACTCAGATTGTATCTCCTGAAAAGGTGTGAAAGTGTAGTTCTCTGCAAAATCAATCACAGAGACGACCACACCAATAGGAAACTCTGCTAGGCATGCTCGGAACTGACGATCCTGCCACTTGGCACAATGACTGTGCCGTATGTAGGGGTAGATCTGCTCCCTAAATGTGGCTGTGAAGTGACAACGTGGTGTATGTTTGTCCACGAGCTGCAACTTCCTGGACTGTCCACCACTCTGGAGCTGGTGTGTCACATACTCATAACGTTGCCATGCCACTATCTCTTGGTCACTTGCATCAAGATCTACCATCTGTAGATGTGCAAGTGAACCACATGATGTGCAATTGCTCTCCACACAAGGCATCCTATGGAACTGGGCATCCTCCGTGCGTGCACACAAAAGAGAGTGGATGAAATCACGTGGACTACGAGGCAACTCTCTATGCCCACTAAGAGAACGGAACACATCATAAAAAAGATTGAACTCAACATGGTAGCGACAACAACATGTGTCACGCTGACGTGAGTACCTCACAAACCAAGGCTTACACCCCTCAAATGACCTTTGCCCAATTTTAAGCTCTGGATACGAAGCTACAAACTGAGAATACAACTCAGTTTGGGACATTTCAAGAAAGCAAGCACCGTGCTCAATGAACACTCCTCTTGTCACTCTCTTACGCAAAGCTTTCTTGAAAACTGGCGATGCACGACAATTCTCCTCCCAAAAACTTTCTATCAAGGTTCTAGTGGTTTCATCTAGTAGGCGATCATGCCTAGCTACACGACCACTACTCGCCCACATAGCACCAACCTCATTGGCATCTAAACTTTGTCGCCTAATAGACCCAACTCTAAGTGCGTGTGGTGCTATGGAAAGGATGCGAGATGTGGCACTAACCTTACCCTTCATTTGGGAGCTACTTATGGCTGCCACAATAGCCCGTCGAGCAGCCAAAGCGTCCGCAGAGTTCCTCTTCTTGTTAACTATATAGGAATGACGAACACTTTGTAGCACCGCCATGCCAGCTCTCCTCTCTCTTCGACCTCCAATGTCGGAAAGCGCCCTGCAGTTGGCCATGTTGGGCAGATCAATCAAAGCATCAAGCACACATGCCTGTGATGAAGACGTGAGGTCTTTGAAATAGGATTGGAAGATTGCATGGGCACGACGATGTGCCCCTGACTTTGATAGTTCTTTCCTATCCACACGAAGGGCGCCCAAAGGAGGGGGGGGTGGGTTCTTGTAGAAGAGAGGACTCAAGAAGGGCTGGTTCATGTGGATTATCTAAACTAAGGGGTAGTGGGGGGGAAGAGGGCGAAGGGAGAGGAAGTGGAAGAGGAGGAGCAAGGCTTGGATCATCGCCAACGGAAGGTGTTGCTCGTTGACGTGCTCTCCACTCTCTCTTTCTCTCACGAGCTACCCTTCTCCTCTCCTCCTCTTGAACTTGGTGGATGGGGGGGAGTCTAGTCCTATCACGTTTCCGACTCCTACGGCTTTGAGAACCCATTCTCAAGGAAGCTAAGAGAGAAAATATTATAAGGGCTCAATGATGGGATAGTACTACAGATAAGTGTGGGATAGTACTAGAGATGTGTGATTATATAGGAAAAATAGGTTATCCACTTCAAATCTCACTGGATTTCCTATCTAAGATTGATTGGATAACTAAGATAAACATAAAGATATTTAAAGATAAACTATTATCCACTTAAAAATTAATATTATTTATAATATTTATTAACAAGTCTAAATATTTATCATTACCAGATATATAAATATATATAAATATATCTTTAAAGAAATCTTTTATTTTATAATTATATAACTGCTTTTTTTAAATAAAGTATTTTTTTCATATTTTATTCAAAGGTTTATTCTACATAAAAAATTTTCAAGAAATATAAAAATAAAATATTTATTTTTTTAAAATTAATAATATGATCTTTAATAATATTTTTATTGATCTAATCCCAAAATATAATCCTTTTAAATTAGTGATTTTAAATTCTTTTATTTAATAAGTTACATATATTTTATTATTTAAATTTCTATATTCTATTTCTCTAAATTACTAAATTAACTTTTCCAAAAATATGTCTTTGAAAAAAGAGGGGAGGTGGGAAGGAGATGCCACGTGTCACAAGCGTGCATGACACGTGGCATTCTCTTGACATGTGGCACTATTATGGTTGATGTGGCAATTCCATGATGTGGCATGCCATGTCACCATGTGCGAGGTGGCATGCAAAGGTGGCAAGATGATGTGGCATTAATGATGACTAGGATGATGAGGTGGGGAGTCAACTAGGTTGACCATGTTGACATGGAAGGTGGAGGTGGCAAGCTGAGGTGGCAAGCTGCTTATGTGGATCCTCTCGATGCTCACGTGGACATAAAGTGGCATGCATGTATAAGGTTTGGGCCTACCCAAGCCTCACACATGGAATGAAACCTAAGCTGTGAAGTTTACCAAGCCTAGATTTCCAAACCTAACTAGGATTTGTTTTAGACTTGAAAAGGGGAGAGTGGACACAATATGGGAATTTTCACTTGGGAGGATTGAAAATGGACCTTCCCATACTCAAATCAAGCCAAATTTTTTTTGATAAATTCATGGCAACAAGAGTATTGATCCCATGAGTTTTTAGATTGAAAGATTCAATATTTAATTTTCTAGAATTAAATTACTATTGATTTAATGGGCCTCTGACAGTCATAATAAATTTTCCAAAGTAAATCTACAAAAATCAAACCGTTAGATTTGTAATTTTATCTTATACCCACATTATACTAATCTTTCCCAATCTAATCATCACTAGATCCATACAATTTGAGCATTTTAAATGGTAGATGTGGTGGGAGGATAAAATAGTATGTTTTTTAACAATTCTAATATCTTTTAAATAATATAGAAAATAGTAGAACACATCAAAAATTACTCGATAAATCAAGTTAAGCTCTATGTTATTTGTATTTGTGAAATGCAAAGTGGGAACATCGTATGATTAATAATGTAAAAGTTATAGGCAATTTACTCACATTCACTATACCTGTCTAAACCTAGGACAGGGCCTGTATACAAACTTGGTTCCCAAAGAAAAGGGGATTTGCAATTATTGGATATTCGATCAGATTATAGTTTTAGGTGCCCAACTTTGCATATGATGTTTCATTAGAAGACCTTGAAGTGAAACTCCTTGGCTAACTATGAGAGATTGGCTATTCTTCTTGAAAAAATGCCTGTTTTTCAGCTAAAGCCAAGGGCGCCCACGCCATGAAACTAGATAACCTCATCTTGCAACCACCCATACCCACACAAAAATCGCAACGATCAAAAGAATTCATAAGTTTAATATCCTCACAAAACCATCCCAAAATACATTCAAAACTGTGCCAACATACATTCAAAATGCCACACAATCTTCTAGAGCTTTTTGGTAATGCCTTGATAAGACTCGTAGTTTCTCACTACTAGTAAACTACCTGTGCACTTTCATATTTGATGTGGTAAGCTTAGCAATGCTAAATTTGAAGCATCACATGCCCACACTATACATTCAAAATGCCACACCATGTTCTACTCATTTTGAAATTGCCTTGCATTAAGCATTTCACTATAGTCAACTAGGTGTGCTCTTGTAGGATTTTAACGACATAATGGTTGCATGATTTTTAACTACATGTTGGTTGCATGATTTTTAACGACATGTTCGTTAGCATGTAAAACCTTGATGTAAGCCATCAATGAGGAATACGGCTCAATCCTCAAAAATGACAATTGATATTTAGCAGGTTTGCCCTTATGGTAAAAAGGCCATTAGTATACGAAGTGGGTTTATGAGCTAAAGCATAAAGTTGATGGTATCATTGACCGCTATAAGGCAAGGCTTACTGTTGTTGCAAAGGGTTATGCTTAGGAGAAGGGCATAGAATAAGATGAGGCCTTTACACCCACGTCTCATAAGACCACAATCATGTGTATTAATACATTGCCAGTGCATCATGGTTGGATTGTATCAAGATTTCCTTCTTGAATGGTGATTTACATGAGGAGGTTTATATATCTCAGCCTCATGGTTTTATTGAGAAGGAGACAAGAGTCTAAAGTATGTAGGTTAAAAAAATCTTTATAGGACATTAAGTAGGCTACCAGTGCATGGTATGAGAAGATAAATGTATACTTGCTTACAAATGGTTTTTGTAATAGTCCAACTGAGAGTACCCTCTATGTAGAGGAAGAAATATTACTTTTTGGTCATCATTTTATATGTTGCTGACATGTTTCTCACATGCTCTAATGAGAAAGAAAAAGAAAAAAAGATTATAGGTGTATATACACACTTTCTCTCCCATTAGATTTTGGTTTTTGCTACAAATTATCACATGCTCTAATGAGAAAGAAAAAGAAAAAAAGATTATACGTGTATATACACACACTCTCTCTCATTGATTTTGGTTTTTGCTACAAATTATCTTCAAAAGGTAGGAATGAAATAAGAGTTTATCATTTTTCTTTTCTTGGTGCTTATTGCAAGTTTGAGCATGCAAGCTACAAGGTGCTCAAGACAATTAATAATATTAGTTGCTTTTTATTTATAATTTTTATCCTAAAGATATGGTTTTTAATATGCTTTTAAGTATCTTAGGTATGTTGTTTTGTATAATGGATGCAATTTTTATCTAATGTTGCATATATTTATACATTATATAAAAATATATATATAACAAACACACACACACACTTATGTGTGTGTGTATGTGTATTGTCAAAACACACACACACACACACACAAAAACTTATATTTATGTGTGTATTGCCAATATAAAAACTAAATATCTATATATTTAGTATACACATATATATATAGTTTTTTATAGGGGAGAGAGAGAGAGAGAGAGAGAGAGAGAGAGAGAGATAGAGAGATAGAGAGAGAGAGAGAGAGAGAGAGAGAGAGAGAGAGAGATAGATAGAGAGAGAGAGATATATATAGTTTTTTATAGGGGAGAGAGAGAGAGAGAGAGAGAGAGAGATAGAGAGAGAGAGAGAGAGAGAGAGAGAGATAGAGAGAGAGAGAGAGAGAGAGAGAGAGAGTACTGAAGGCATTTTAGTATGCACATACACATGGGACGTGGGCCTAGGCACATGGGACTTAGGGCATCTTTATACGTATGGGATTAGGCTACATGTGGACTTGGGACTATAAATGACACATGGTGTATGTTCTTTTTGTACCTTTTGATATATTATACATTTTAACTTAAGTTTCTTGGAGCTACTATTAGCTTCTTACACAAGCTTTCATAGATTTCTTCATGAACCTTTGGCTACTCTCGACATCGAGGAGGAGTAACATATGGGACTCCAAGCAATGAGTCTAGGTGTGAGGACACCAACCACCATTAAGTTCTACCCATCCGAAATCCCCTTTCTTGCATTGATATTAGAGCTTTGCTTTGATCTTGATAGCTTTTGGTTTTGATCTTGGTAGTGATTAAGACTTAATCATTTTGAGTTAAGTTCTTGATTAGCATGAGATTAGCATTATTCATTTTTGAATATATGCTAATCACTATTTTCAAAAATCCTATCCTCTGAGTTTAGTCTACAATTTTCTTAATTAGTGATTTCTCTCATCAAATCTTTTCATAAACCCTAGTTTCCTTAAGCACTTGCCTAGTTTCTTTAGATTCTTGGCAATTTGGGAGATTGGTGGTTGCTGTGTAAATCTTGGTGCAAAGTTTATCAAGAAAGTGTGTAGATTATAGTTATGTTTTAGATTTGAGAAAATTTATGTGTAGATTGCAGCTCTAATGTAGTTTTAAGCACATTTATGTGCGATTTATCGTTTTGCAAATTTAGATAGAGTTTGTTGTGTAGAGAGTTTAGAGAAACCTTGTTGAAATTTATAAAGTTTACAAAGATTAAGGACATAAATAAAATCTTGAGAAGACTTAGCATTAGTTAATCAAATTTTTCTTAATCTTGATCATTTCTTACAAAGCAATAGTATTTCTTTAAAAGAAATTTCTACAAACTTTAAGAAACTATAAGTATTGTTGAAAACTCAAGCATGAAAAGCATAACTCTTGGATTCTTATTTATCCTTCATTGGATCAACATGCTACATGTACCATTAATTTCATGTCTTACGTAAGGCAAGGCATCTTTAACTCACACATAGAATGAGGTTCTAGAAGAGAAAATAGAAACGCTTTTATAACTACAAGGGTATGGAGATGGTGGGCCTATTTCTCTGCTAAACACGCTGCTATTTTTGCTGCAACGGGATCGTTACTCAGAAGCAAAAATAGCAGTGAAATTTTACTGCTCTACAGTAATATTTCACTGCTGTGAGCAATGATCATTGGCGTGGAAAGAAAAACAGCTGGGATAGAATGGGGAGTCATCACAGGACTCCCTAGTCTTCCCTAGCCCTTTTTTTAAATATACATGCAAGTGAACAAAATATATATTATATTGCTTGATTGGTAAGGCCTTTGGCCATATACAAAAAAATTAAGGAAGAGGAGGTTAATCAAAATCCTCATCACATTTCTCCGGCTTGTCTTCGTCTTCACTTGCTTCACCCACTTCACGTTCATAGTCTAGATCTTCCTCTTCCTCTTTCCCTTCATCTTACATATATGTAAACAAGATTAAGGTAAGTATAAAAAAATAAAAGACAATTATATATAAATAAGAGACGGGCTTATGTGTTACTTACTTCGTCAGCTTGAGTCTCCAAAACTGACTCATTCAAACGTAGACCTCACATACGCATCCAAGCCCAGAATTGTGAACGGGGGGCTCTATATCCATAATCATACTCTCCTTTTGTTGGGCCACGCCAACAACCTCCCTCTACAAAAAATAATTAAAAGAAACAATATAGTTTAAAAGAAATAATACATCTTAAAACCAAATTAAATTAAATAAAGAAAAACAAAAAAAATAGATACTTAGAAAGCGAGCAATAAAGGAGAATTTTCCTCCCGAGCCAAAGTGTGATGCTCCTCACTTCCATAGTCATGAATCACTTGTCGTCGCTTGTTGTTGAAAAGCACTTGGATTCTTCCTCACAAAGCTTTGCGCATGCCTCCACTCCTCTCTTGAGAGAAAACGCTTGGCTTCTCCATGTTGTTCTTGGCCGCTCTCTTAATGTTTACTTTTCTATTAGAGAAAGCAAAATATTTATCCTCATCTTTATCTAGTCCTCTGAGAAGGTGAGGCTCGCATGTGGAACAACAAACTTAGTCTTGAGCACATCAATAACATATTTTTTTGAGGGCTCATCCTATTCTTTCCACTTCCTAAAGGAGTTTGTGAACTTCAAGTTAGCAAGTACATAAATCTATTGATGACTTGCTTCCCTCTAGAATCCATCACGTGGGCCCCATCGACATCCACATTATATGGTAGGGTTCCTAGATCAAATGGTGGGATGGATCTCCTCGGGGGTGGCTTAAAATGAGTGGGTGATGAACCCCCCCATTGGGGAGATGACTCGGGAGACCTAGTGCTACACCCTGCTTCTCCTTGGCTTACTAGGTCTACCAGACCCCCATACTAGTGGAAAATCGTGAGAAGGCCTCCGAAAACTCCCGCCGCCCCTTGGCAACTACACCTATTACGCATCTGGTCGTGCAACACTTTCCTCATATGAAGAACCAAATTCATTCTAACCCCACTACGGTTAACATAACTGATGACAATCTTTTGCTTCTCTCTTCCTCTCTGTTATCCTTTTCCTATGGTAGGGATGCCACCTGACGCTAGGGTTATGGGTTGTTGACTTGAATAAGCCTACAAAATATCAACAAAATAAAACAAAAAGTTAAAAAGTATACTTGATTTTAACGTATGAGAAAGCAAGAGGAGAAGTGAAAGAGGAAAAGAGAAAGAGAGGAGAAAAACAAGGTGAGTCTCTTGTACCATAACCCTTATACAAACTTAATAGAAAGCTTGTGGTGTATGAAAACCTAACCTTAGCTTCTACATAGAAAGAATAATAAAGATCTTTGATGGAGAGATCTCCATCAAAGCTCTCTATTGGCACTTCTATGTAGAAGCTAGGATTATGGAAAGACAAAAAAGAGAGGTGAAATAGAAAGGAAAGAGAGGGAAAGGAAAAGAAAATCTCATTTCAAAGCATGGATGACGCTTTCCATGAAAGCTTGAGAGTAAAGAAGAAAGGAATAAAGCTTTCCATGAAAGCTTGAGAGCATAGGAGAGGGAGAGAAGCATATACCTTGGAAGAGGGATGAGCTTTGATGGAGGGAGATGTGGAAGGGATGAAATTGACTTGGGTGGAAGGAAGAGCTGCCAACAATCAATTGAATGTCATCCTATGCATGTGTCCTCTTTGGGGGGGGGTAGGTAGAAAGAATTGCAGCACTGAGGATTTAGGTGGGAGGAAAAGTTTGCAGGTGGCTCTACTAATGAGTAGCGATATTTCACTGCTAGGCATAGTGTTATAATAAGCAGTGAAATTTTACTGTGCTAAGAATATTGTACAGTGTGAAACCCAGGGCCACTTTGCACCTGGTAGTTCTGGATAGCATATGTCTTTTTATGTTAAAATATATTTAGTTTTGGTATAATTGTAGATGTTTAACAACAATCAAGGGCTGGATATTAGTTCCAAAGAATTTTTTAGAGAAAAGATACAATGTATGTGTGATCGATGCAAGGTCCAATATATACGACACTACCGTATAAGAATTCAGCATGTCTATACATATGTGCTTCATGAGGAATTGGCATGACCAAGTGTAGATGATGACATGGAGGAGAACCATCGATTCTTGCGATACAAATAAGTTGTGATTAGTTACGTTAGTTAGATTAATAAGTCCTAGGAAGACCCTTGTTTTGTGGGAGGGAATCAGCGGGCTGTGCTTTAAAGGAGGAAAAAAGCGATGATTCTATGGACCAAGTGCAAGTCTCTTCTTTGATCTGACCATGTGACTTCAGGTTCAGTCAGATCAGTTTGAATAGTTAAGACTGACTCGTTAGATTAATTCTCCCATTAGATGATTTTTCCTAGCGGAATCACCTGTGCCTTCCGGCGGGCGAGGGAAGTTTTTTTGGGTTCGTCAGTTTCGGAGAAACCGCCGAACTAGTCTCTTGTCCAGATATCCGTAGTAGGCGAGGCCCCAAGTGTGGATCCCTGCCCTCCTGCGCGAGAGGCTGACGTTGCTTCCATCGCCAGCGCCCTCGGAGGGGGCGGTTGGCTAACCCATGGGCTGGTTGTTTGTTGTTAGGCTAGATCGGGGGAATCATGCGATACAAATACGTTGCGATGTTACATTAGTTAGATTAAGTCCTAGGAAGACCCTTGTTCTATGGGAGGGAATCAGCGGCGGCGGCGGCGGTTGTGCCTCTTTAAAGGAGGAAAAAAGCGGTGATTCTATGGACCAAGTGCAAGTCTCTTCTTTGATCTGACCATGTGACTTCACGTTCGGCCAGATCAGTTTGAATAGTTAAGACTTTGACTCGTTAGATTAATTCTCCCGTTAGATGATTTTTCTTGGCGGAATCACCCGTGCCTTTCGGGCGAGGGAAGTTTTTCCGAGTTCGGTTTCAGAGGAACCGTCGGACTAGTCTCTTGTCCGGATATTCGTAGGCGAGGCCCCAAGTGTGGATCCCTGCCCCACGCGAGAGGTTGACGCTGCTTCCACCGCCAGCGCCCTCGGAGGGGGCACCGCGAAGGGGGGGGTGAGTCACAGCTGGTATCAAAGCTTTGTTGAAAGCTAATAAGGAAAAATGAATTCTTATAAGAAATTTGTAATAAAAACTCAGAAAGAGCATTTACATATTGTATTTTCATTCCTTAAGCTTCATTAATGAAGAATTTTAATCAAAGAATTTGGTTTTATAGATGGAAGTTCCACACTTATCTGGTGTTCTCGACCTCACCCAGTCACAAGATATGACTGCTTTCGCATTCACATATTGTATTTTCATTCCTTAAGCTTCATTAATGAAGAATTTTAATCAAAGAATTTGGTTTTATAGATGGAAGTTCCACACTTATGTGGTGTTCCCGACCTCACCCAGTCACAAGATATGACTGCTTTCGCCTTCGAGCATCTCATCTCTTCCGCTACAACTCGAACGAGCCAAGATTTGATTGCAATGTCAAAGAAAATTTCGTGCAAGAAAGTCGTTCAAGTGCAAGTTGAAAAGATGCAGGGGGGAAGAGAGCTTGAGCTCTTGCAAGCACACACACACACTCACAAAACCCTAATAGAGAGCACACAAGGTGAGAGGCTGAAAATCTTCTTCTCCTCTACTCAACACTCAACACCCATATACAAGATAAGAGTACACATAATATGAAAGGTACTCAACCAATACATACACGGGTTCTCTATAGTGTGAACCCGACTAAATGAGCTGGCGCTATAACTATGCCAGTCTCTAGAATGGCTGTCACACAGCCTGTCATCCCACTGGCCGCATATCTCCCATGATCTTACCAACCATGCCAGTGGTGTAAGAGTGGGGCCTATCCCCTAGGCGGGTCATCAGTGGCCACCGCCTCACTAGACAAGCTCGATATCTCAACACTCCCCCTCGAGCTCAACTCCATCTCATGTACACCAAGCAAAGCCCTGAATCTGCAGAGCTTCTCTGTACCCACCAATGCTTTGGTGAAGATGTCAGCTACCTGGTCCTCTGTTCTGACATAAACAAGGTCAAGATCTCCTGCCAAGACCTTCTCTCTGACGAAGTGGTAGTGGACCTCTATGTGCTTTGTACGAGCATGAAAGACTGGGTTCCTGGCCAACTGTATACTGCTAATGTTATCACAAAAAATGACAACTTGTCTATCCACTGATAGACCCAAATCTGCAAGTAGCTTTCTCAACCAAGCTACCTCACATGCTGCCATAGCAGCTCCTCTGTACTCGGCCTCTGTACTCGATAGAGCAACCGTAGGCTGCTTCTTGCTGCTCCAAGTCACAGCAGCACTCCCCAAAGAAAACATGAATCCACTGGTAGATCTTCTATCTGAGATACTACCAGCCCAATCAGCATCTGTGTAGCCATGTACACATATCTCTGTCCCAGCTCATAGAATAGTCCACAATGCAAAGTAGACTTCACATACCTCAGTATGCGTCTCACTGCATCCAAATGCGGTTTCCGTGGAACCTGCATAAACTGACTCACCAACCCAACAGCATAGCTCAAATCTGGTCTGGTGATCGTCATGTAGATCAAACTTCCTACTATGCTCCTGTACATAGTAGGATCCTCCAAGATCTCTCCTGAATCTGCACTCAACAGAAATAGGCTTACAGCCTTTCATACCATACTTGGACAACATGTCCAAGCCATACTGTCTCTGCAGTAATCCAATACCATGTGGTGACCTAATCACCTCAATGCCCAAGAAATATCTGAGCTCCCCCAGATCCTTCATCTCAAACTTCTGTCTAAGCAAGATCTTTACATCAAAGATCTCTGCATCATGGTCCCCCGTAATGATCAAGTCATCTACATAGATGACAACAAGCACAACTCCTCTATCACCATGTCTCACATACAGCGAGAAATCTGCATTGGCTACATGAAAGCCAATAGTGACAAGATATTCAAAAATCTTGTCAGACCATGCTCTTGGTGCTTGTTTTAAGCCATACAAGGCTTTCTTCAACCTGCAAACATGCTCGGGGTGACCCACATCCTCATATCCAGGTGGCTGCAACATATACACCTCTTCTTGCAAATCCCCATGCAAGAATGCATTCTTTACATCCATCTGATGTAAAGACCATTGCTTTGACGCAGCCATTGCTATCACAACTCTCACCGTTGCCATCTTGGCAACTGGGCTGAAGGTTTCCTCATAATCAATCCCATATGTCTGCGCATATCCTTTGGCTACCAATGTAGCCTTGTACCTGTTTATGCTTCCATCACTGTTATGTTTAACTTTGTACACCCACTTGCATCCAATGGCTTTCTTGCCTTCAGGCAATTGCACTAAATCCCAAGTTTCATTTCCATATAGTGCATCCATCTCCTCATCCATAGCTTTCTCCCAACACACATTTCCAACAGCCTCATCAATGCATGTGGGCTCAACAACCTGCACAACCTTTGTCATATATGCATAGTGATGTGCCACATAACCATCATATGTAAATCTCTGCATAGGGTTCTTCACTCTCCCTGATCTTTGCAGCTTTTCATTCATGGCTTCCATAGCCTTCTTTACACCAGGTGTTCTCATAGCTGGGATCCCAAGCTCCTCATCAAGGCTCATATCTGAGCCACTAGACTCTCCATCAACATGAGAATTCCCTGCAGAAATGTCAGGCATACCAAGGGGCTCAACCACTTTCTCTTTTCCTTTACGTGATGTACTAATCACATTTGCAGGGCTGGTACTATGACGCAGCCTGCCACTCCATAGTCTATCAACAGACCCACTAGATGAGGACTCTCCTGGTCCACTCAAAGACTATGATTGCTGACCTGCATTCTGTGCAACCACACTTCCACTCACATCAGCCCCAACAGCTTCTTTTTCAGTAGCATACCAGCTGCTCATCTCATCAAAGACAACATCCCTGCTTACCCTCAACTCACGTGTAGCAGGGTTATAACACCTGTATCCCTTTTGCTCAAGGGAGTATCCAATAAACACACATTTTTTAGCTTTTGGATCCAGCTTAGTTCTCAGCTCATCTGGCACATGCACATATGCAATGCATCCAAAGACTTTCAGATGAGACAAATCTGGTTTTCTGCCAGTAAACCTCTCCTCTGGTGGAGTTACATCATGCATGGCTGCAGTTGGAGTCTTGTTCATAATGTATACTGCTGTAGAAACAGCCTCAGCCCAATAGCAATGCGGCATATTCTTCTCTTCCATCAATGCTCGTGCAATCTCTGCAATGTGCCTGTTTTTCCGCTCAGCAACTCCATTTTGCTGCGGAGTGTATCTGCATGTAAACTGTCCCCGAATACCATTCTTCTTCAAAAATTCAGAGAACTCATTATTCTCCCCCTCCATCTGCTGACCTTAGGCACTTGACATATTTCCCTGTTTGCTTTTCAACCAAAACTCTGAAATTCTGAAAGTGAGTGAACACCTCACTCTTCTCTTTCATGAAATATACCCACACTTTCCTTGTGTGGTCATCAATGAAAGTGACATAGTACCTGCAGCCTCCCATAGACACAGTCTTCGTAGGACCCCATACATCTGAATGCACAACATCTAGTGCATTTCTTCTCACATATCTGTTACGTGGAAACACATGCTTTGTTTGCTTCCCAAATTGGCATGCTTCACATATTTTCTGCATACCTTCCACTTTAAATTTTGGCAGCCCTGTCACCCACAATTCCTTTTGTCTGCATAGACTTCAATCTCTGCACATTTACATGTCCAATTCTTTTATGCCATATGTCTGTGTCTGTAACAACTCCTGAACCATTTGCAAACATCGCAGCACTCATTTCAGGCATGTCTACATTTAATGTAAACATTCTACCCACTCTGTTGCCTTTTGCAACCAACCTGCACTTGTCTTTAAAATCTTCAACATAACACCCATCAGGGTTAAACCGAACCTACAAACCCTGCTCAATCATCTGGCCAACTGAAACCAGATTCTTTGTTATGTTCGGTACATGAAGTACATCTGCAAGGTACTTCACTTTGCCATCCTGCATAGACAATGGCACATCTCCAACGTGGGCAATTGGATGAGCAGTGTCATCCCCTGTTTCCACAAAACCTGGTCTTTCCGGGTTTTTCATCTCCTTGAACCACTCCCCATGACTCGTCATGTGGTTCGAAGCGCCTGAATCTACATACCATACATTATCTTTTTGTGCTGCATCAACATTTTCAGACATGGCATTCATGACATGCTGCATAACAAACAACCTTTCATTATCCTCATTATTTCTGCTTGAGGATGCATAGTTGTTTTGCTGCACTTTCCCATTTTGCATGTCAGCCTGCTTCTTATAGCATTCTGCCTGCACATGTCCAGGCTTACCACAGTAATAGCATTCACGTGCATCATTATATTGCCTTTGCCAATTTCCACGGCCTCTTTGACTCCCCCTGCCTCTGAATTTGCCTCTTCCACCTGCGTGTTGTTGTTGTTGTTGATTCTGGGACTGTTGTTGCTGCTGCTGCTGCTGGCCATAATTCTGATTACCTGTTCGGCCACCTCCTTGACCGCGTCCATGGCCTCCTCTACCTCGTCCTCTTCCTGAACTCGTGTAGAAAGCTTGTTGCTCTGAACTGTTTTTGCTTTGTGAAGATTGTTGGTCTTCACCCAAGCTCTTCTCTTCGATAATCAGCATAGACACCAAATCTGTAAAGTTGGGAATGTTTTCCCGAGTCTGAATAGACATCTTAAATGCCTTGTATTGTAGCCCAAGACCACGTAGACAGACCTCCACCTTATCATCATCATCTACTGACACACCAATAGATGCAAGGGATTCCACAATACCCTTTATCTTCAACGCATAGTCATTCACAGACATGCTCTTTTTCTCCACAGTATGAAGTTCATTCTTCAACTGTATCTTACGTGCCTTGGTATTTGTTTCATAAAGCTTTACCAAGGTGTCCCACGCCTCCTTGGGGGACTTGGCATCCTGAATGTGCCCAATCATGGTGTCCTGTATACTAATGGATAGCCAATACATAACCTTCCTGGCTCCTTGGTTCCAGTCTTTAAACTCTTTCACATCTGCAGCAGTAGGATTTATATCCGGTATCTCCGGTACCTCTTCATGTTCACCTTCTATGTAGTCCCAATAGCCTTTTCCCATCAGGAAATTAGTCAACCTGAACCTCCAAGCATGGAAGTTATTCTTATCCAGCTTCTCAGCCACAATCTGTGTTATGCCATCATTAGACATCTTGCCAAACACACAATTTTACCAGAAACTGCACTCTGGTTTTTCCTGCACAACTGCTGTATTTTATGCACAGCGGTACTGCAGTCTACTCAAATGTCACTAGTGACCTCAATGTGCATACATACACCCAATGGCAACTGTAGACCTCTTTGCAGCACCCACAGTGTCTGCACAGTCAATCTGTCTTCCTGCAGTTCTTAAAACAGAGTTCTGCAGAGAATCGATGACTTACCCGCAGTGCTCAAAATCGCCTGCTTTCTGAAAAACGGAGGTCCGGACGCGCCCGAAACGCGTTTTCGGCCCGAAAATCTCAGTCCGATAGGACTCAGTCCGATAGGACTGTATAGTTGCCCTATAGCTTTACTTCCGCGAAGAAAGCTCCTCAATCAGAGACCGTTTGCCTGTGCTTCCCGTAGAGCTCCTGACAAGGGTGTAGTCACCAACACAATAGGGAAGAGTAGTTGAAGCTCTTACCCTCGTACCGCTTCCTGTGGTTCTCTTGCTTGCAGCTCAGCCCTTAGCACGAACCAGGCTCTGATACCATGAAAAGATGCAGGGGGGAAGAGAGCTTGAGCTCTTGCAAGCACACACACACACTCACAAAACCCTAATAGAGAGCACACAAGGTGAGAGGCTGAAAATCTTCTTCTCCTCTACTCAACACTCAACACCCATATACAAGATAAGAGTACACATAATATGAAAGGTACTCAACCAATACATACACGGGTTCTCTATAGTGTGAACCCGACTAAATGAGCTGGCGCTATAACTATGCCAGTCACTACAAGGGATTGGGCTCATACCCGCGCTCTTAGCCGCTAAAAATGACTTGTGAAAAAAAGTAGCGGGCCCGTGTATCAGCGCGTGTATAATCGCGGCCAGAGACATGCGTGTAAAACCGCGTGTACAGTACCTCTCAGACGTGCGTATACACGGGTATATAGCCGCGTTTTTTTCCACAGACGCGGTAATACACGCCCGTATACACGCTTTTTATTATATTAGACGCGCTTATACACGGGTGTATAGCCGCATCCTGCTCAGTTCCCATGTCCCAGACGCTTTTTTACTTGCCTCTATATACGCGTTTCTTTAATTTAGATGCGCTTATACACGCGTTACTGGCAGTTTATACGCGTTAATACACGCGTAATTTCCAGGGTATCCGCGTAGATACACGCGAGTTTTAGCAGTGTTGACGCGTGGATACACGCGAACAGAGAGCAAAAGAAAAATCCAGAGAGTGCTATTTGGTGCCTGAATACTGTTCCAGCATTCCAGCACCCAATAGCACTCTCTGGTTTAGGGTTTTTGGTGCATTAGACCATCCCATTAGACCATCCACGAAGAACATATGCACGAGGGAGATTAAGACAAGAACGACATGAATGCATACATTGTCATTACACGATTCAAGACAGCCATGAATGTAATACTATCGATCAATCAATTCAATATTACTATCAAAATTTCATACATGTATACAAGGGAGTCCATATCTCGAAGTAGCCCATGGCTTGAGTTTACAAAAAAATATATACAATCACATCCTAAATATGGAATGTGATACTACAAGTCTGAGTACTACTCAGACCCAGATGATGACTCGGTGCTCCCCCCATGCTCAGATGAGCTCGCATCGGTCGGAATGTCCGAGGAGTAGTGCTCATGTCCACCCTCTGCCGGTGGATCATCAGCAGCTTGTGCCTGTTCAAGTAATATATAGTATATAAGTATATATATATGCAATTCAATAAACCAAAACCATTCGTTATGAATTTTCAAGTACCTGTCGACCGTATGGTCTCATGGCCAACTCAAACTGCGCGTCCGTAATACGTCCCTCGGCTCTGAAGATGGCCCACGTGTCACGTCTGCTATGCCGGCGAGCATACGCAGTATCGTGGGTTGTGGGCTTCCTCCCCGTAACCCGTCACTGTATCATAATCAACACAATTTGTAAGATTAAAACAATTCATAGAATCAATGAATTAAGTAAACAATCAAATAAAGTGGCAGGATACTTACGAACTCTGCCTCCCATGACTCGACGCTGCCAGATCCGAAATGCGAAGATCCAACGGTCTCCATCTGGATCCGTCGTGCCTCCACATGCTGCCTGCTCTTCACGCCACCCTCTGCTCGTTTCTTTGCCTCCTTCCACTCGCGTTTGTGCGCAGTGGCAGGTTTCTCGGCAGGATAGCCACCCGCAGCTACATTTAGCCGGTCATCATACGCGAGTTTTTTAAGGTGAGATCTTTTATTACTTATTAAGATCTCCCTTATTCGCGTCCTTCCCCATACATCCGAGAATGTAGCATGTGGGGGATTGGGGTACCGACTATGTACAGCCTCTATCACCTCCCCAACTAATCGGCTATTTTGATCTTTAAATTTAATAAAACAATTTCTATATGAGTTTGATACTACCCCACGCATGTACTCCATTACCTCCCTGCCCCTCGCATCCATCACTATCCCGCCCCTATCCGTCACATCATAGCAAACCACTCTCTCCATCTCTCTCATCTCCTCCTCTTCCGAACTGTCTCCTCTAACTCTTCTCCCTCTATCTCCTCTCTCACCGCGTGCTCTACTACCTCCCCCACCTCCCCCACCTCCCCCACCAAAGCACCCGCCGTATCCTCCACTGCTCCCACTCTTCCTACTGCTGCGGGTGGAGTCACGACTTGGGGATTGTCTACGTGACGGTGGCTGTGAGCCCTGACGTGACGGTGGCTCTGAGGGAGCACGTGATGGTGGCTGTGAGGGTGTACGTGAGTGTGTCTGGGACGAGGTATGTCTCCTCGGTGGACGTGGAAGAGGAGAAGCTGCATGCCGTCTCGTCGGACTCGGAGGAATAGACGGCACTGGAGTGCCCTGGATACTCGCGGTAGGGGTATAGACACCAGGCAGGGAAGGAGGGGGATGGGCATACATATACTCTGTAAGCTCAACCGGACCAGGTTGGCGCCCAAAGTGATTCATCATCTCCATCAACCAATTGCTGTACGCAAATGGATCGGATGAAGAACCTGGAATATCCATAAAGAACCTGCAACAAACATCATCATGTACATCATGGGCTGTCTCTTGACTCACACATTGTCATTACACAAGTCAATTGCCTGCAAACCATGAAATCTAAAACGCCGCAGTTTTTTGTCTGCAGAAACGCGTGTATACACCCGTCAAAAAACGCGTGTATACACCCGGCCAAAAACGCGTGTATCTGCGCGTGAAAAAACTCTGCAGACAGGTTACACGCGCTCCTACACGCGTTTTTACACGCGACCTGCGAAAAAACTTTCTCGAAAAGACCGACCCCCCGACAAAGACAGAATGTCCTGATAAAAGGACCAGCCATTGTCGCCCCTGTCAGGATGCAGCAACCCAATCGTGTGCAAAAAGACAAACCCAAAGAGCAAAGAGCAAAGTAAACAAATCTGACAAAAAGAGACAAGGCACAGGACAAAGTGACTCACCTCTGAAAAAGTGAGTCCTCTCTGCTCCTTCTCTGCTCCCTCCTTCTCCCGTGTGTGTGCTCCTTTCTCTGCTCCCTCCTTGCTGTTGGAAGAGGCGAAAACAGGCGAAAACGCATGTACTGTTGATTTCTAAGTTCAAAATCTATATTTGGAGAAGGCGGGCTATTTTTAGTTTAAATATGCCGCCGCGTTTATATTCGCGTTTATGAACGCAGGTATATTCGCGTGTATATGCTTTTAGCTGCGTTGATACACGCGTTTTGCAGAAATTAGCTGCGTGAATACACGCGTTTTTTAGGAATTAGCCGCGTTAATACACGCAAATTTTAGGAGATAGCCGCGTGAATACACGCGATTTTGTGCTTTCATTAAAAATATATAATGAGTTTGTGTTTTCTGATTTGTACACAGGATGTCATCAACCTCTTCAAGCAGTTCTGGGGAAGATGAGACAATGCGTCATCGTAATCGCGATGTGTGGTTGGGACAACGGATCAAATGTATGTGTAATCGATGTCAAGGATGCATTGTACGAGCACGTCGAATTACCTTGAATCACATCTCCATGTATGGAGAATGGAATCAAACAGGTTTAGAGGTGAGTAGATGTAAATTGATGATATTCAAATGACTCATGGTATCCAAATTAAATTAATAGAGTTGTAACATATAATTTGATAAATTGAAGCAGGATGCAGTACCACACCCTAACATGGTACCCTACGCGCGACGAGAGCACGTAAAGCGTCGACGAGATGATGCTGGAGCTTCGGGATCTATTGTCAGAGATGAGTGGGAAAGGGACGACAATAGCCCTGCACCCCACGAAGTTGTGGAAGAGGAGGTGCTTGATGATATGGTGCGGAATCTTTTTAAGGATGATCCCAAAGGTATGGACGACGATGATATGGAACAAGAGCATCTTTATAAAGCTTCATCGACACCGGTGTTTGAAGGGTGCACATTCTCAGTTTTACGTGCTTCACTTGAACTACTTAATATACAAACAGTTTATGGATGGAGCAATGCAAGTCTTGACGCATTGTTGAAGTAAGCATTCTAACTTATAAATTTGAATTAGTGGTTTAAGGTTTAGGATTTAAGACTAATTATAATTGATGATATTGGATGCAGGCTATCGTCAAACATGCTTCCAAAGGAAAATAGACTACCCACCTCAAGAGACATAGCGAGGCGCTATGTGACATCTCTTGGAGGACTGGATTATGATAAAATACATGCATGCGTCAATGATTGCATTCTCTTTCGTGGGACGCATAAGGAGGCTCTGACATGTCCCACTTGTGGTGAAGCAAGGTACAGAACAGATATGAAGAGTTTTGATGTACCTCGTAAAGTCTTGCGACACTTTCCTATAATTCCTCACATCAAACACATGTTCAAGTGCAAATCCATAGCAGAGCTCATGTCATGGCATTCCTCACATCGATCGGATGATGGCATGTGGAGAATTCCCGCAGACACTCCTGCTTGGAAGCATATTGAAGATGAGTGGCCCAGCTTTAAAACAGAGCCCAGAAACTTGAGACTTGGCCTGGGTATGGATGGAGTGAATCCATTTGGTTTCAAAAGCACCGCATACAGCGTGTGGCCAGTTGTGCTGGTGAATTACAACCTTCCACCATCAATGGCGATCAAGAAGGGACATCTTATGTTATCCCTTCTAATTCCAGGGAAACATAAAGTCAAGCATATGGATGTTTATCTTGAACCACTGATTGATGAGTTGGAGGAACTATGGAGAGGTGTTGCGGTGGTGGACATTAGTAGGCCTCCCTCCTCTCGACACTTTGACTTAAAAGCAGTGTTGATGTGGACAATGCATGACTTTCCAGGATACAGCGATTGTTCTGGTAAGAATTCTAATTACCTCCCTACTCTATTACTATTGGCTATATATATTAATTAGACGGTTTGAATTTATTATTCTAACTTTTATTTATATTTTAACAGGTTTGAAAACATCGGGTAAACATGCATGTCCTGTTTGTGGCCCTTCGTTAGTACATGAGTATGCTGATGGTTTGTGTAAGACTATATTCGATAATCATCATCGATTTCTCCCCTCAGATCATCCTAAATATGTTGCTAGTAAGAGTAACATTCCTCCACAAACACTTCGTGCAAAAGATTGGAAGCGTATTTGGGAGTCTACAACTATTCTTCCTCCAGATGGCATGAACAGGTATAGTGATGTTTTTTCAATCTTGTTTTGTGTAGTCTCTAATTGGATTAAAGATCACATAGAGCAATCCCTTGTGCAGGTACTCTATTTTTTTCCGGCTGCCATATTGGACCCATCTTAAGATCAACCATCTTCTTGATCCCATGCACATCTTCAAGAATGTGGGATCTGGTATTTGGGAACATATTACTGGTAAACGAGACAATGTTAGCGTACGTGAGGACTTGCGGGTCGCAGGACATATGCGTCAAGCTTGGCCACGAGAGGTGGGTGGGCACGTTCGTCTTCCGCCTGCACCATGGATGATATCAAAGAAAGAGGAGAAGCAGGTAAAGCAGGCCATCACCACTTTGCGTACTCCCACTCGATGCATGAGATCATTGAAGGGAGCCTTTACAACCACTAAGAAAAGAGGCGTTGAGCAACTATATGGGTTGAAGTCCCACGATTGGCACAAGATGCTTCAAGTAAGTGTTTTCCAAGTCTTGTACGTACGTTGAAATTAAATTTTGTAATGCCATAAACCATAAATGTGCTCTTATGTGAGCAGTTCATACTACCTACTAGCATCGACCATTGTGCGAATAAGAGTTTGAAAAAATGTATTTATAAGATGGGCGAGCTTGTGAGGTATGTAAAACCCATGCTCAGATCACCCTTCATTATACCTTGCAAAATGAACGTGCATGAGGTATAACGTACTATTTATTTATTTTTCAGATATGTTAGTTCCAAAGCAATTGATCCAGCCACGTTGGATGATGCGCGTGTTATGGCAGTGGAGGTGGTTTGTTTGGTAGAGGAGACTTTTCCGCGAACCATTCTCACAAGTCAACTACATCTCATTGTGCATTTAGTGGACGAAATTGCTTTATGTGGTACTGTGCATGCACGTTGGATGTTCTTCCTAGAGCGCTTCATGAAGACCTTAAAAGACTTTGTGAGGCAAAGTGCAAGGCCTGAAGGAAGCATGGCCGAGGGTTGGTTGATACAAGAGTCTCTTGTATATATTTCAGAATTTCTTGGTCAATGTCAAAGGTACATAGAACTAATGTTTTGCATTAGTTGTAAGTGATTTGCTTTTAATATTTATTCACATTGCTTACACAAATATTGCTTCTATTTTGGTCCAGTGCACTATGTTCAATGCTATATGGTGTGAAGGCAAGCATTTTCGAACACAAAGAATTGATGAAAAGAGAAATACACAAGATTGCGGTGTCATTAGTAGCTTTGAGGGAGCTAATGGAAAAATGGATGATTATTGTGGCATAATCCAAGACATATTTAGGCTTGACTTTCGTCGCTTCTTTGTGTATGTTTTGGATGTCAAATGGCAAATGAACGTGGTGGAAAAAGGGCCTGATGCAACGATAAAACGCCATGCAAGTGGATATGTAACTATTGACTCTACAAAGTTCTGGCAAACAAAGAAAGATAGGCTCGTATTGCCACAACAATGTGAGCAGGTATGCATTTTTTTACTAATGTGTTTCATGTACATATATATCTAAGCTCGCGTACCCCTTGACTTTTGATATGCTAATTAATTACTGTACTGTGTGTATTTGAGTAGGTTATATATCTACCAATGGTGCATGACATCAAATGGTGGTACGTCATCCCTATTGCACCACGTTCCAAAGTGATGTATAATACATTCACTGATATGGAGCATATGGAGGATGTAACAAGCCGCAATGAAGATGACGTCGAACAATATGCCATTGAAGATGTTGTGATCGATGATCAAGAAATAAGAGATGATCGTGATAATGAGGATGAGCATGCCATTTCTCATGATCATGAGAATGACCCTACCATTGAAGATGATGGTGATGTTGATGAGGATGATCAGGACATCGATACCATTATCAATGGAGTACAGAATATCGATAGTGGAATAAATTTAATCGTAGCCTTACCAATTGATCAAATGGATATTGATGTTGATCGTTTGACAAGGATGGATCTTATTGAAGATGAGATCGAACCCTGACCAATCCGTCACTGTATGTTCTAAATTGATGACATTTCTATCATCTCATATGCATGATTTATTTTTGAATATATTTCATTGTTGTAAATGCATGTAGTGGGATTGTGTAATGATGTATACTGTAATGTACTATGAGATGGTTTAAGGAAAATAGTTTTTAATTTTGTTAAGGAATTTTTTTTCAGTTTTTCTCTGCCATGCGTGTATTAATCCGTGTATAGTAGCGTGTATTTATCCGTGTATAATAGCGAGTATCATCCCGTAAATATTATCGTGTATTTATGCGTGTATTACTGCGTGTATATAAACGCATTTATACACGCGTTGATAAATGCAAATATACACGCGAACTTAAATGCAAAAATACACGCGCCCGATTTTATTCAAATACAAGCGCGACCATACACGCGTTCGTAATTTATCGCGTGTATGAAACGCGTGTATGGCAGCATTGTCTTGTAGTGAGTCTCTAGAATGGCTGTCACACAGCCTGTCATCCCACTGGCCGCATATCTCCCATGATCTCACCAACCATGCCAGTGGTGTAAGAGTGGGGCCTATCCCCTAGGCGGGTCATCAGTGGCCACCGCCTCACTAGACGAGCTCGATATCTCAACACAAGTGACCTAAGTAGTGAAGTTGGCATGCTTGATTACTGTGGAAGGATACAAGAAATTATCAAGGTTAGGTTTAGAAAGTTTTCTATATTCATTTTTGATGTGAAGTGGTTCAAGGTAGTAACTGAAGGACCACAAGAAACCATGCACATAGATAAGAGCATATTTGTTCAAGTATAGTCCACAAAGATATGGACAAACCAAAGGGACACATTTGTGCTATTAGAGCATTGTGAGCAGGTCGTCTTCAAGGTGGACCCGAGAGATCATAGGTGGTTGTTTGTCATCCAAATTGATCCATGCAGTAAATAAATATTTGAAGATATGGAAATCTCAAATGAAGTAGAGGTTGAGCAACCCACTTAAGAAGCACAAGAAATAGATATTGATCTAGTTGAACAACTAGAAGAAGGATCAAATGAAGGTATAGTAATTCAACAACTAGAACTTGAACCATAAGTAAATACAACAGCTAAATCGAGAATTCGAAGAAGAAATAGAAGAACAACCACCTCTAATTGACTGAAATAGAAACGAACGATATGGATGAACTACCTTCTACTCCAACAAAGGAGCCTACACCCATTGTGACGAAGATGCAGATGGAGAGGTATTTCTAGAAACAGATGTATTTGGAGCCATGGATCTAGCTAAGGATGAGAGAGTCGATGATGAGCTATAATATCTTATTTATTTTTTATTTACCAAGAAATACTTTGTTTTTGTTCTCTTGTTTGGGACTATTAATGGGAGCTTTAACAGATAATTGTCAAAATTTTTTATAATATCCTTGTATTTGGGATCATTAGTGCAAGATTTGGCAAAAAAATATTGGCTTTTTAATTTTTATAAAAATTGTTACATATCTTTGTATTTATTTGAAAAGTAACAAAAAACTAGGTTGATAAGGACTATGAGAACAGGTGCACACTTGAGTTTTTTTTTAAGTTACACAAAAAAATAAAAAAATAAAAATTTGACATGCTTTCATCGACAATTATTTCAACACTTTCATTGATCCTTATGTTGACAATTATCTCAACACTTATTTTGACGTCCATTTCTGACCTTTATATCGACACTCATTTAGATGTCCATTTGTGACGTTTATATCGACACTCATTTTGACGGTGCGGCCATTGTCGAAAGTAGGTGGCAGAAATGGATCATTTTGTAGTAGTGTTGCTTAGTTTATGTATTTGATTTGAGAGAGAGAGAGAGAGAGAGAGAGAGAGAGAGAGAGAGAGAGAGAGAGTTGATGGAGATGTTTTTGTCATTGTTTGTAAGAGAGGTGTAAGGTGTAAGATTTTTGAATTCCCCTCTTACAACAGTGGTACCAGAGCAAGGCTTGCAAAAAAGTGTATGGAAAAACCTACAGCACTAAACCTCGAGAAAGCGTGCAGCCTATAACAGATCCAATGCACATTGAGAAGCATGCTAATTGATTATGAGTTTAAGCGCTGCATGCCAATTGATTATGAATGTAAGCACTGCATGTGATGGGCCACTCACAGACATCAGGTCGTCCCAGGGCCCAATTAGTGAATTAAGGAAATAGAGAAGAGAAGGTAAGCATAAGCCCACTCTCCAAGGGCTCGACTGTCATCTCTTGATACTAAAGGGAGTGAATAACTTTTCCTTATATACCCTTTACCCCCCTTTTCAAACCTTGCATGTGGGAACTATCTAGCTTCTTTACTTTCATCTAATTCACCCTCCCCTTTTTTGCACAAATGCTCTTGCCCACAAAATTTTGCCAATTTTTTCTCTATTTTTCCCATATCTCCTTTTTTTTCTACCCAAATTAATCTCTATAAAATTTCTAGCATCCTTTGTTTTGACCTCATCCTTTTGCACATCTATATGCCATACTTCTTAATTAAAATATCTTTCTCTTCCATGAATTACCCAAAAAAAAATCAAACTTGTTTTTAGTTTTCATTGCATTCCCCCTTTGTTTATGTGTTAAGTCCATTGCAAGATGCATACACAAAACTCTTGCAAATGTAGGCCTCTACATTACCAATATTACCACCCCCTTGCCCCTACCAAACCATGCAATCTCTTCTTCACCATCACTATCTACAAATTGAAGGCTTTTGGAGTTGGCAATACAAATTGTCATCTCTTGTCTAATCCAAAACCTATGAGCCCCTACCCACCTACAACAAATCTTATCCTTTCTATCCACCTCCTCGAGATCTTACAATCAACTTTCCCATTCCTCATTCAAGTTATAAAATAAATACTCATGAGACACGTCCTCTCCTCAATACCAACTCCCGCACCACTTTTGATGAAACGAATGGTTTTAATTCAAATTCACCACTCCCTGAGCCCTCTTTGGAGCAACGTTACCTTCTAATTCAAAAGAATTTGAAACTGAAAAGCCTTGAAGCTGTTGAAGATCTCCTTGCTTGTAAAAAGTGTCCTCATGCTTGAACTAGAAGACATTTGCTTTGCCAAAGTGCTCAAGCTTGTTTTTGATGCCCAACAGACTTGTAAAGAGTCCAAGATAAGTTATCATTCATTTACTTTTTTCAAATTTGATGGTAAGAAGAATGGTTGCACTATTTTATTATGGTTAAATGAATTCAATGACTACTTTGCTAATGAGCCATTTTTTGAAAGTGATAAGATTAAGTGTGTAACTAATCACTTGATTGTTGATAGAGCATCTTTATGGTGGAATGTCATGCACAGTTGGCCTACCACATGGGTCGACTTCTAGGAAAAACTTAAAGAATATTTTCTTTTGTCCCACAGTTTCACCTTTAAGTACGTCGTGCTTGGAGTAAGTTTACATGGACTAATTATGATCCAGTTGCCCAATACACTGATTATTTCTGGCAATCACTCTTACAAATTCGCATGCTTGACAAAGTGCCTGAAGGAACTCTCCACCCAGTGAAAGTACAAAAATGATTTGGACGAAGGCATCGCTATATGAAGCTATTTCTCTAACTCATGATGCAGAGAAGAGTGTTTGACCTTCACAAAGATTTGGACCATTCAATAGGCAAGCTTCATTTATGATGAGTAATAATAGCACTACAAGAAGTTCTCAAGTCCTCCTTTCTTCACTTCACCATGCACTACAAGAAGTTCTCGAGTCCTCCTTTCTTAACTTCACCATGCACAATAAATGACGGCACAAGTGCACCCTTGTGCCATCCATGTGTTTATAAATGCCCGCATGCCTTGTGCACCCTTGCACTTTTCATGTGCCTAATTTTTGACCAGTGACTCCCTTTTACATTCATCCATGCACATCTCCTAATAACCTTAGCCTTCATCCATTCCAATTTCATGGCATCCTAAGTTCCATCCCCGTGGAATTTACTCACAATAAAGGGGGATGTCACCTACGTGCATGAACCTCAAGAAAACCCCCTATATATGATGCTCATAAGATGATAACACCCCCTATTTAGGCTTAATATAAGGATGCTTTAAAAATGACTATGCCACCCCCTTCCTTATATCTATGTTTTTTCTCTAACATTTACATACCACCTCTCCTTAGATTAAAGTATGGTAGTCTGAACCTTATTGAGAACATAAGTAATTCATGTATGTTACCACAATTAGATGTTAACTACTAGGAAATCATCACTCTAAATCACCACAACCTACTTGAATCATTATTGAAGTATGTTGTGATTATTTCTTGATATCATTAGATCATTACCATACATGCACCATGCATTAGGAAGTGAATGGGGTCTTCTTGGGCCCTTTAATTTGTCCAAGCCTAATCAAGGTGATTAAGGAATAGCCAAATGGGGGGTTGCCATGTGGACTGAAATGTTGGGCCCGTAAGAGAGGTGTAAGAGTGGTCAAAGGGTGCACTTTTTCCTCCAAAAAGGGGGGGGAGGCAATTTTACAATTTTCGGACCTCCATAACTTCTACATACAAGCTCCGATTTGAGCGGAGATTATAGATCCGTGATCTACGCATCAAGAGCTTTCCATAGATATGCTACATGATATGGTTTTGTCCGCTAGATTTTAAATTCCATTTTCCCCCCAAAATTCAAATTCGAATAAAGTAGCCATTTTGAAGCTTCTAATTAGAAAACGTTTCTTCTTAAGAGAAAAGGTTTGACTCCTTAAACTGCCAAATAAAAGGGCCCAAGAAGCCTTCCATTGAGGTCCTAATGAAAGCAAAAACCATTGAGGTCCCCTCCCCCTAACTTAAATTTAAGATTTAGTACTCACCTAAATACATGTCCTTACCCCCTACCTTATAACCTGATGCCTCATTTCAAAAAAACCGCCCTCTTGTACACTCACGTGATATTATAAGTTTTATAAGAGTGAATCCCCCGGGGTTACATCTACCTTGCTTCCATAAACATGTGCCCTATACATGACATGACAGGGGCACGGTAATATCTCAACACCCCCCCCTTGGTGCCTAAATGGGTATAATCCTTAAAAGGTAATGTGGCATCCATTGACATGACATCCCCCCCCCTTAATGGAGACATACACATATATCTCTTAGCCTACATCATCGATGGTGGCTAGAGGTGATTACATTAACATGACATGACATTATATGGACATGAATATAGACATCATCACATCCATATACATATAGGAACATCTTCACCAACTTAGGGTTTCCCAATCCCAAGGTTGACATAAACATAAGACATGACATGAAACATCATCACACCTAGAATAGGTGTTCTTGCAGAGCATCCTCTCATGAGTTGCTTCCACCATCAAGTTTCTTTGTTGCTTCTTATTTGACCAGAAATTCTTCTCAAGGTAGCCTACCTTGCCACATGCATCACATACAAGCTTGGCCTTGTTTTTATCATGATATTAGGCCATTACATGCCCTATTTTTCCATAGTGATTACATTTGATATTGGATTTGTTAAAGAATGCAGTCTCCTTAATGTTTGTTGAGCTTTTTTGTGTAGCTTTTAGTTTCTTATCTTCCTTAAACAAAGAGTATTCAACACTTTCAAGAGTAATATTTAGAAGTTTAGTAAGAGTTATTACCATAGAAGGGAACTCTTAAGGATTGCTCTTGATTAAGACTATAATTGTATCTTTCTCATCCAAGGGTTTCTTGATACGTGCAAGACTATAATTGTATCTTTACCATAGAAGGGAACTCTTAAGGCTTGCTCTTGATTAAGACTATAATTGTATCTTTACCATAGAAGGGAACTCTTAAGGCTTGCTCTTGATTAAGACTATAATTGTATCTTTCTCATCCAAGGGTGTCTTGATACGTGCAAGTTGCATCATAATGCTCTTCATCTTACCTAGATGCTCCACAAATGAGTCTTTGAACTCCATATCAAGCCATTAAGATTGTAGTTTTAGATTTACTTTTGAATTTTTTATCCTAGCTCTCCCAATACCTTCTCTAGCTCATTCCATGCTTCTTTGGCATGTTGCTGATATGATGAATGATATCATCCCCAAGACCTAACCCAATGATTGCCATGTATTTTATATCTTTTTTATCCATGCTTTAACTTCATCATCAGTCCCTTCCTCAAGCTCATCTCTATTTACTACCCCCAAAGCTCCTTTTGCATGAGTAAATACTTGATCTTTGTTTGTCATGTATAAAATCCTTCACCACTAAATTTATCCACTAAGGTTTGAGTGGCCATGGCTCAATGAGGTCTTATTGAGATTTTAATTGTATCTCAGTAGTGTCTAATCCTTCTACAATGATTTGAACAAATTTAGCTCCGATTTGGGTGCTAAATAAGGTTTGGATCACTAATCACTCACTAATCTCAAGGAAAACAATTAGGTAACTTTGAGTGATCAATTGGGATATCTTTACTCCCATTTAACCAAAATTCTTTGAGAGAGTGACATAGTAATGAGTGAAGATAATCTTGAGCTAATAATACTTGGATTAATAAGATTTTAATCAAGAATTAGAGAGCTTATCAAAACCTTAATGAAAACAAAAGTGCAGGCTTGGATCTCATGGTACACTGCTCCATTTTGATTTTTGATGCTTCCAATGGATTTGAAGCATCCAAAAACCATGGGATGTACCACTCCTTTGAAGTTGATTTAACAGGAAGAGACAAAATTTTAATTTTTTTCCCAAAAACTCAATCGACGGTGACGATGGCGGCAGCACGACTCTTGTGCACGATTTTTCCTTAATTCCTTCATTTCCTCCAGTCACGTGTGCGCCTTGGAGTGCTGAACACCCTCATAGAAGATTGTGAGCAATGGCATGGTGAGTAGGCAATGCCAAGCTTTCAATTAGCTGGTTGTTTTCAGCCACGTGAAAAAAAGAGTCCTGATGAGGTTGTTAATAATTATGATTAGCACTAATGATGGTGATAATACTTGGTAATGATTAGTATTAGGAGTGAAAATGGGGTGCCTTTGGCTATAGTACCATGTTAATTGAACTGGATTTGAAGAGAATATAAGTGCATGACCAAAGAAAGTGAGAACTATGGTGGTGGATGAAAGATGGAAGAAGACATACCTAGAGCATAATGTTGACACTAATGAAGATAAACAAGATATGAATTAGGGCTAATCACATATTCACTTTTTTGCATTAAGAGAATGAGTTTGTTACATCCATTTATAGCTCTCATAGAATGAGTTTGTTACATCCATTTATAGCTCTCATAGAGCTCTTATCGACATGCTCCCTTGTGCCATCCATTTATAGCTCTCATAGAGCTCTTATCGACATGCTCCATGCACCCTTGTGCCATCCATGTGTTCATAAATGCCCACATGACTTGTGCACCCTTGCACCTTCCATGTGCCTACTTTTTGACCATTGACGCCCTTTTACATTCATCCATTCACATCTCCTAGTAACCTTAGCCTTCATCCATTCCAATTTCATGACATCCTAAGCTCCATCTACCTTGCTTCCACATACATGTGCCCCATACATGACATGACGGGCACCAGATTTTAACACACCCACCATCATAGCCTATTTTTAACTCTAAAATGTGTCCTTTCTAGTGGTATTTTCTTCTTTGCTTCTTCACACTATGAGGTCCTCTACATGAGAGCTGCATTGTGATCCAATCATTCACCTCTTGAAGTGATCTAATCATTCACCCCTTGAAGTGCAAGGGCCTGCACACCTTCCTCTCTAACATTATGCAGAATACAATAGGACATAGATTAAGGGGTCCTTCTAGAGCTTGGGCTTGATCTTGCCATTAAAAATGAAGCTCCAGGGTTGGCTGAGAAATATGTGAGAGGAAAAAGTAGTAAATTATAGGTTCCAAGTGCAAGATCTCTTCTCAGAATAGGGTGAAGAAAATGAGAGAGAGGAAAAAGATGCAAGTTGTAAGCTCTAAGAATAAGAAGCCCTCAAGAAATGGTACGAAAGAAAAGAGAGAAGATAAATTTGCATGCTGAAGACTCCAAGACCAAGAAGCTCTAAGAATGGGTGAGCAAGATGAGGGAGAAGAGAAAGTATATGTTGGAGGGAGAAGAGAAAGCTACAAGTTGGAGGATTAAAGAGCAAGATGAGGGAGAAGAAAAAGGGTGGAGGATGCGAAAAGCCTAAATGAGGGAGAAGAGAAAGGTTGGAGGATCCAAGAGCATGCGGAAAGCCTAAATGAGGGAAACAAGTAGGAAAAATAGATATTTACATTAAAAGATGCCTTCTTTTAGAGATATTTACATTAAAAGATGCCTTCTATTAGAGATATTTGACTTTTGGGAGGGAAGAAAAATTACAAATTTTAGGCCCCACTAGGCCACGAGATTTGCAAGTGGGGAGGAGTGCACACTACTCTAAAAAGAGCATAGTAACTTAGGATTACTTTAGTAGTGGCCCCAACATCTAGCTAATAAGAGGGGTAAATTGTGGTCCATTTTTAGCCCATATTCTCCCTAATGAACCAAAGGAATGTAGCTATTGATAACATAAGAGGTGTGTACTCAAAACTCCTCGATTGCTTCAAAAACCTAGCCTCTAGCAAATATTTCTCTCATGGTGTTATCTCCCATTAACATGTCAAAATCTTAATTATAGGGTCCATGTAAGCATCACAAAGATAATTTCCTAAGCACTAGTGATAGTAGGTGCACTACGCTCCTCTCCTCTGGCATGACTTAGTTTAGGTCAAAGGTGATCCGTTACACATGCTCATTCCTCTCAAAACCAATCAATTATAAATCTTAGTCAAACTAATTACGACGTGCTTCTAACTTTGTGAAGTGTCATTCCAACAAGCTTAGGAAGTGTCAAGCCGATATGCACCTTTTACTGATGGTCTCTCTGATGAGTTTAGATATTAAACCTACCTCATCTTTTGCCAATTAGTGAGATCATCTTGTTTTGTTGTGTGGGCGAGGAGTTAGTGGCGGTGTGTGGAGTCTGGACACATTGAAACACATTGAAGGTATTGTGAAGCCAACTACCCATGCATGATGTGAGTGGTTTTAACATATAGAAAAAGCACCGAGTGTCACATTCACATGATGCCAAGTGAGCCAACTATTTTGGAATCCCTGTGGGACCCCAACCGTCTTACTTTAGCATGTGATTGTGATTGGAGGGGGAGGCTCATGCCCAACTTTGTGCACCCCATTCCGTGTATGTGCGCGCGCGTGGTCGCATTGGCTTTACCGGCCAGCTCGTACCGTCGAGGGAGGCAGGTTTATTTTGCAGAATGGTCCAAGATAGAATCTGCCAACTCGGTAGGCAGTGCAGAATGCTGATGTGGCAAGCGATCTCTTCTGCAGAATACTGACGTGTCACAAGAATGCACGATCTCTAGGTCGGCCGTCATACACGCGATCTCCACTTTGTCTCTTCTCCCGGCGGCAATGACGGCCGGGAAAGGCCACTCCCTACTCCATAATGCTCAACTGTGTCGCGAGCCTTCCAAGTGGCGATCGTGGAACAGGTGCCGGCTGCTGGAGTCTTTGGAACTTCCGCTCTTTCTCTGCTGCCAAAGCATATATATATATATATATCTGGCCACTCATCATCTTCAAACTTATCAGCGTCGTACTGCGTCCAATTACATTCAATCCTCCAGCACCAGCATCATCAACGTCCGTCGTTAGGATGGCCATGTTCTCCCATGCCTTGCTCATGTGCGCAGCAGCGTTAGCGTTGGCGGTGCCCCAGATGGCGGGCGCCAGCGACCCGGAGCTGACCACGGACTTCTCAGTGCCTGCGGGCATGAACGCCAGCATGCTGGATGGCAATTTCTTCACCTTCACGGGCTTCCGTGGGGGGCCCAACGCGGCGGCGGGCGCCTTCAAGCCCATCAAGGCCTTCGAGGACGCCTTTCCGGCGCTGAGCGGCCTGGGCATCTCCGCCGCTCTCCTGGAGTTCCAGCCGGGCTCCCAAAACACTCCCCACACCCACCCGCGCGCCACCGAGCTCTTCTACGTGGTCGACGGCAGCGTCATGGTAGGCCTGGTCGACAGCGCTGGTCACTTCTTCAATCAGACGCTCCACAAGGGCGACCTCTTCGTTTTTCCCAAAGGGCTCGTGCACTTCCAGCTGAACCCCAGCTCTTACAGCAAGGCCTTCGCCTTGGCCTCCTTCAGCAGCTCCAACCCCGGCACCGTCTCCCTCCCCGCCACCCTCTTCGGCTCCGGCATCCCCTCCGCCGTCCTCTCGCAGGCCTTCAAGGTCTCTATCCCCACCGTCGCCCAGCTCCAGGCCCCCTTCGCCGCCAAGAGCTAAACTGATTTCTTAGAATGACTTCCACATAGCCTCGTGCTCCTGCTTTCTTCTTTTGAGATAAAAATGACAACTAATTCATTCATTTAGCCTTCCAAAATGTCTAAATGCCTTTATTCTAGAGCTGTCAGATTTTATGTGATAAGCTTGTTATAGCAAGGCTAAATTTGAAGCATCACATTCCCCACTATAAAGTGCAATGTAGGCTTCTTATCCTCATAAACCCACAATACATTCAAAATGTCACACCACGTTCTACTCATTTTTAAATTGCCTTGGGTTAAGCGTTTCTCTCTAGTTAACTAGGTGTGCTCTTGCACGATTTTAACGACATCATTAGGAATTTTTTGGACCCAAAAAGGGCCTCCTAAGGATTCCTAAGTTTAAGGGATTAGAGCTTAAAAAGCTAGGCTTAAGGGAGACAAAGGCTATGATGACCCCTATTTTTTGTCTTGCCACATCAGCCATACCCCCCTAGTTTCACTTTTTAAAGGGAATATTCTCATACTCTCTCTCTCACTTTTTGACTTTCTCTTACTTTTTGAATTTTTTATCTTCACTCTCTATAAATTGAATCTTTCTTGTCAGTTTGAAATCTCCTTTCTCATTAACTCCCACCATACCTCCCTTCCACATCAGCAAAACATTCTCGTATTTAGGTGGGCCCCAAAAAGTGAAATTTTTTTATTTTTTATTTTTTTTTTCATTTTGAGGTGAAAAAACACCACTATGTATGATGAAAATAAATTTTTTCCTCCAAAAAGCTTGTAATTCAAGGGTCACGTCAGAAGCCTGTCAGGAGCCAGTACATCCATAACTAACTGTGAGGTCCCCACAACCCCATAAACATAACTAACTGTCAGATCCCGAAATTGTGGGGACCCCAAAAATTATTATTTTTTAAATTTTCTAATAAATATAATTTATTGATGAAAAACTCCATGTTAGTATATTTGTATATCACAAATATCATTTTCTACTTAGAAAAATGGATTTGTGTTAAACCTGCAACAACAGCAAAGTTTTAACAGTCTCTCTCACTCACTCCCTCCCTCTCTCTCTCTCTCTCTCTCTCTCTCTCTCTCTCTCTCACTCACTGAGGATCTCTCTGCTTTAGCTTCTTCCTCTGCTTAGCTATGGAGCCTTTGCAAGCTGTGTGTGTAGCCCTGTCAGGACTATGGTCCTACGGAAGTCGACCCCTAGCATAAGTTAATAGCTTTCAGAGTCTCGAGAGTATTATTAGTGCTAGCGGGGTTCAGGAGTTAATGGGCGTTAGGGTTTGGTCGATGTGTGTACACATCTAAGTTAGCCCGGCTCTTACGGGTTAATGGGCGTTAGGGTTTGGTCGATGTGTACACATCTAAGTTAGCCCGGCTCTTACTTAAGACCCGGGCTAACTTAGATGTGTACACATCGACCAAACCCTAACGCCCATTAACCCCTGAACCCCGCTAGCACTAATAATACTCTCGAGACTCCGAAAGCTATTAACTTATGCTAGGGTTCGACTTCCGTAGGACCATAGTCCTCTTGTGAAGCTAGAAAACAGAAGGTTGATTTACACATTCGTATCCTGAAGAGTATGGCAGCTCTAAAAAAACCCATCCTACTGATGCACAATCTATCCAAGCTCGTAGGATAGCTAAGGAGAAAAATGTAGATCTTTGGGGTGATGGGCATCTCTATCCAGTTGACCCTCCATTAAGAGCAAACCCTCCTTTTCACAATTTATCATCTTTTAGGCAATTTGTTGGTGAAGGAGAGCTTGGCTTGTTAGGATATTGCAGAAGATTGACTACAAGTGGAGCTTGGCTTGTTAGGATACTGCAGAAGATTGACTACAAGTGGAGCTCGGCAAACCCATATTCTCCAATCTCAATTGCAAGCATCACAATTCAGCCTTTTACAATGTCAAGAAGGACTTAAAACATCATCAGATAAAATGAAAGAGATCCTCGTAGAGAATGTGGAGAAAAGATTCAAAGGCTAGAGGAACTTATCAAACGACTCAAAGCAACGCCAAATGGTGCTCGTGAACGTAAAAAGACATTGGCTGGTATAGAATCTCTTGCGTTTAAAGGCATTCACTCATGAGAATATTTGATCGATTGCTTAAGTGCCATATCGATTATGCATTCACAATGCCTACACAAGAGAGGAAAGTTGCAGCCCTTGGTAAATTAGAGCATCTTTTGAATTCTCTAGGCTGCCATGGCGAAAACGTGAAAATTGAAGTGAATAAGCAGGCCTCTGGTATGTCATACAAGGTTGCTCAAAAGGTCTCCACATGACTGGATCAAAGGCAAGGAGATTTTTGGAGAAGCCAGCAAACATAGAGAATTCAAAGAAGACTTGGGGACTCTGGAGAGATATGTGTGCAATCACCACAAATGTAGATTGTCTAATGCCAGCTCTTGTAAATATGCGCAAGCAGCTTTGGATAAATTTCAATAACATGGTTCACATTATGAATCAAAGTAGCACAACTGCCCAAGAACGAGCAGCATCATTCCAACAACATATCATAGAATTCACCACAAAAGTGTGCTAGGTGCTTGGGGAGAGAGTAAATGGTAAGTTGTACAGTAAAAAAGTGTGCTAGGTGCTTGGGGAGAGAGTAACGTAACACACTATATGGTAAAAAAATAAATTGGTGTTTTAACCTTGACTTTTTCTAATTAAATTCTATTGTCATGTGTACAGCACATAGTTTATGCGCATGGTGCGTATTTCATGAACAAGTATGGATCGCTCGACATGTAGAGTACCCAAGGGATGGAGAAATCACATTATAAAGCAAGAGGGGTTTATTGTATAAGGGTGCAAAAAAGTGTCATTCACAGTTGTCATCACAGTTGTCATCAAAAGTGTCATTTAAGTTGTCGTCGGAAGTGTCATTAGGTTGGAATATGAAGAGTCACTAAAGAATCGGTTAGTCAGTTAGAGTCGCCTAGGAGTCTTTTTTAAAGGCATGGCCTTCTTATAATCGTGCATGAAATTGGGAAGTTGAATAATCAGTTTTCAGTTTCTTTCTCTCTCTCTCTTTCTTTCTCTTGAATTTCTGTGTATGCTGTTTTGAGAGTCGCTTGTGAGCATTTTCCCTGTTGGGGGCTGTGGCCCTCAATACTTAAGGCTTTTCAGTTATGGACGTTCTTGATACTAGGCGGATTTTCTGTGTAGCTATGGGGATTTCTGAATGCAAGATGCAGTTGTCAATCTGTTTGTCACTCTATTTGTCAATCTAGTTGTAAATCTGTTTGTCACCAGTGTTGTCATTCAGTTTGTCAGTTTGTCAGTCAGAAAGTCTGAAGTTCTTTAAAGTTTGTGGAAGATGTGATAAGCAGTAAACACTGGCGATCATTTATCTTTTAAACACTTGGTGATCACGGTGATTGTGGCAGGTCGTCATGGTCGAATTCATTTTCTTCTTTTGATGGCGAGTGCTAAAAATATTCTAATTTGAAGGTAGATTTTGATTTGAAGATGGATTCTAATTTGTCAATGCAAATCTCAGCAGCCAGCAGTCAAATTTGTGAGCGTTCATGGTGTTGTGATGCAATGTCAAGGTCAAGTTTACTTTCTTCTGTAAGGGGGATGAATGCCAAGAAGATGCCGAGCAGCAGTTATGGTGGCGGTTACAATGGCAGTTATGGTTCTTGGAAGTCAGATGCTGAATGGTAATACATTCTGGAGAATTCACAATAGCCTTCATATTCTTATTTTGTAAGATCAGTAGTAAGGCGGCAAGGTTCATAGCAAGGAGGATCATGGTGGATTTTGGCAGTATGACAGATTTTGACAGTGCAGTTTGACAATGCAGTTGACAGTTTGACAACACAGTTGACAGTTTTTCTGATTTGCACACTGAATTTGCTTTGCAGCCAGAAGGTAACTTTTTATGGCAAATTTTTCAAGGAGAAATCATAATATTATCAATTTAAAATGTTTCAATCAATTTTAAGCAGCCAATTAAATGAACTTTGCGGATCCCGGTATAGCATCCGTGGCTCTCCGTTTAGCAAATTTAATGGGTCTCGGATTGGTGTGGTGCATCTTTCTTGAGGGCTGAATATGATTGTTGTATTTTAATGATGTGATCATAATGGGAGGTAAAAAGAAGAAGAGGTGGATGATTTTCCGTGTGCAATTGATGAGTGCTCAAATAAAGATGCATGTAGGAAATGGTGTATGGTTGACCTATGCACAAAGTTTCATAAAATCATCCATAAAGTGCATAAAGCATCATCTTGGGAGGAAATGGAGACTGCATTAGAAGTGCTTGGAGACCAAAGGCATACTTCTTGAGCGAATTCGAGTGGATGATTTCAAAGAGGGGAAAAGCGATCAGAAGGGGGACATACCAGGCAAAGAAGACCGGATGTACCACCTAAAGATGCAATCCCACATGAAGCACCGACTTGGACAAGAGCTGATGGAGATTTCTTTGGTGAACCAATGCCAATTCAAAATTTGTTTCATTTCTTAAGGCAAATCATTTTGTATGCAAGCACAAAGGCACTTGACTTCTAATCAAGGGAATTTGTGGGTTCTCAATTGCTACGCAACTGTTCCCTCGGGCGTCCTAGTGTATAAGGGTGCAAAAAAGTGTCATTCACAGTTGTCATCACAGTTGTCATAAAAAGTGTCATTTAAGTTGTCGTCGGAAGTGTCATTAGGTTGGAATATGAAGAGTCACTAAAGAATCGATTAGTCAGTTAGAGTCGCCAAGGAGTCTTTTTTAAAGGCATGGCCTTCTTGTAATCGTGCATGAAATTGGGAAGTTGAATAATTAGTTTTCAGTTTCTTTCTCTCTCTCTCTTTCTTTCTCTTGAATTTCTGTGTATGCTGTTTTAGTCGCTTGTGATCATTTTCCCTGTTGGGGGTTGTGGTCGTCAACACTTAAGGCTTTTCAGTTATGGACGTTCTTGATACTAGGCGGATTTTTTGTGTAGCTATGGGGATTTCTGAATGCAAGATGCAGTTGTCAATCTGTTTGTCACTCTATTTGTCAATCTAGTTGTAAATCTGTTTGTCACCAGTGTTGTCATTCAGTTTGTCAGTTTGTCTGTCAGAAAGTCTGAAGTAAACACTGGCGATCATTTGTCTTTTAAACATTTATTTCAAAAATACAAGACATGGAGGTGGAGCTTCTGCAGGAGGAACACGTACAAACTATCTACAAGAGATGTTCAATTGGTTTTATCGCACAACCTTTGGAAGGGTATTGGTTAGGGAGTGGGCCCAACAATATAAGCTTGCGCAAGAGGCACGCAAGGCTGCAAAAAGTCATGCTCGGCTTGAATGGTTGCAGACCAATGCTCCCCATAGGCATGGTGCTTGGCGTGCACGAATGAGGAGACAAGGGAGGCTTTGGGTTGTGCACGCACCAGCATAAATCTAGATGTAATAAGGCTAAGAAAATAAGTTTAGTTAGTTTTTATTAATAGTTCCTTCTCTCACTTCATTTTCATTTCACTTTTTTAGAGAGCTTGAGCGCAAGATCTACGTAGACACCCACACGTAAGGACACCAACACATCACCATGTTAGCATAGTCGTACATGGATATGGCACGCACCAAGAACACCGCACGTGTTACCATGCCTTCACAAAACACAATGCAAGGAACCCAACGACCACATACTGGGGCGACACCACGGAAGAGAGTGACCCCTTGGATTCTAAGACACGCCCAATGGGATCACCAGAGTCCAACCATCCTCCCACATAGCAACACCAGCGTACACACATGCAGGCCCTTCTAGTGGGAGCAAGCGTGTGAAGAAGACCCCACAATGCAGCCACCCCAGAGATCAAGACAGAGAGGCCGATGATGAGCAGTTCGACTGGGTTGGTGAAAACATTCCTACATTGCGTAGCACCATAGGTGGCAAGACCCTACTACCAGGACAGGGTCCCCTACCTACCCGGGAGGATTTTGATACACAGGTACCACAGCAAAAACAGGAGGAGGAGGATTGAGACTATGAGAGAGACCAAGAGGAGGTTCTTACAAGTGCGCGCAAGCATAGAAAGGTCAAGCTCTTCAAGCCAAGGAAGTCCCAACCTCGCCAACGCACTAGCACAACACAGAGAGCTCCAAGGAGAAGGATGCTCCAAGGGCATAGGGCTCTACAAGAAATCAAGTTTTATAGAGGAACACTGAGTTGCTGATAAGAAGAGCCCCTTTCGCTTGCACAGTGAAGGAGATTCTCAACGATATAGAACAGACTTCCGTGTGCAGGGGATTGCCCTTGAAGCATTACAAGAAGCCTCTGAGGCTTACCTTGTTGGGCTTTTTGAAGACACCAACCTCCTTGCAGCAATACATGCAAAGAGGATTACCATATCTGCCAAGGACATGCAACTAGCTCGGCACGAGCGAGACACGATCTAGAGATCTTAGATGTTAACCTATTTTTTGAAGCAACTCTTTTGTTTCAAACCCCCCTTTGTAATAACAAGCCTATCTGGCTTTCATATATGGAGTGTCTATCATGTGCCAGTTTGTCACCCAAGGCATCAGAAATGCTCCTAGAGGACTAAGGAGGCTGTGCCAGAACAGTGCGAATTTGGCCTCTACAAACGGCGATGTAGGCTCAAAATTTGCACTGTTCTGGCACTTCTCCCCTAGCCACTCAGGATCATTTCTAATCCATTTAATGAAGTTGAGCACACTAATTGTGAGAAATAGTAGTTTATAAGATAAAAACACCTTTAATCATGTGTAAAAATATAGTGTTTATCATCCAATGCATCAGAATTCCTCTTGGAGGACTGGGGAAGCTATGCCAGAACAGTGCGGTGCAGGCTCAGCAACGGCGGTGCAGGCTCAAAATTCGCACTGTTCTGGCATTGCTCCCCCAGCCACTCAAGATCATTTTTGATGCATTTATAATGAAGTTGAACACACTAATTGTGAGAAATAGTAGTTTATAAGATAAAAACACCTTTAATCATGTATAAAAATATAGTATTTATCATCGTGCAGGCTCAAAATTCACACTGTTTTGGCACTGCTCCCCCAACCACTCCAGGATCATTTCTGATGCATTTATAATGAAGTTGAGCATACTAATTGTGAGAAATAGTAGTTTATAAGATAAAAACACCTTTAATCATGTGTAAAAATATAGTGTTTATCATCCAATGCATCAGAATTGCTCCTGGAGGACTAGGGAAGCTATGCCAGAACAGTGTGAATTTAGGCTCTACAGCGACGGTGCACGCTCAAAATTTACATTATTCTGGCACTGCTCTCCTAGCCACTCAGGATCATTTTTGATGCATTTATAATGAAGTTGAGTACACTAGTTGTGAGAAACAATAGTTTATAAGATAAAAACAACTTTAATCATGTGTAAAATTACATTGTTTGTCATCCAATGCATCAGAATTGCTTCTGGAAGACTGGGGAAGCTATACCAGAACAGTGCGAATTTAGGCTCTACATAGCGGCAGTGCAGGCTCAAAATTCACACTGTTCTGGCACTGCTCCCCCTAGCCACTCAAGATCATTTCTGATGCATTTATAATAAAGTTGAGTACACTAATTGTGAGAAACAATAGTTTATAAGATAAAAACAGCTTTAATCATGTGTAAAATTACATTGCTTGTCATCCAATGCATCAGAATTGCTCCTGGAGGACTGGGGAAGCTATGCCAGAAGAGTGCGAATTTGGGCTCTGCAGCGGCAGTGCAAGCTCAAAATTTGCACTATTCTGGCACTGCTCCCCCAGCCACTCAGGATCATTTCTGATGCATTTATAATCAAGTTGACTACACTAATTCTCACGTAGGCTGTAATGCCTGTGATGACTGACGGCGGGCAGACCGGATGGCCAAGGATGTGGCCATCCGGGGTTCAGTGGGGAGAGGACGCCCATGCGGAGTCATGGGCGGCCAGGCTAGTGTGGACGACAGGCCACACACTATATAGCCTAGGGGATGAGGGGCAATCCTCATTCTTCCTCTATGGCTGGGTGGTGAGCCAGAGGCCGTCCCCTCCTGTGGTAACGCTCGTAGCGGCGTTACAGGTATCTAACACTGGTATTAGAGCGTGGTTTGATGGGGTCGTCAGGTCCGCACGTGACCGAGGGACCGGAGCCCACTCAATGGTTTTCAACCATTCATCTCCTCATCCGTATCTCCACAATGGAGTGTGTGGAGGGAGGCGGCCAGAATTGAAAGGAAGACATTTTGGAGGGGAAGAACTCCCTCTCTCTCTCTCTCTCTCTCTCTCTCTCTCTCTCCCCGTCACACACAACAATACGAATTGTAGCCCCACGACCTGCTAAAGCAGCGCAAGTATTACGCCATTTGAGGTGGGGCGAAGAGCACCCTAAGCGCCGTCCAAGGGGGGCGACTTGCGTTGAAGAGGTGGTCGTCGTCTGAGGGCGACGAAGAGCCTAGGAGGCCAGCCCAAGCGGCCAGCCAGGCCAACCAGGCGGCGCAGCCAGCCCCGGCGGCCAGCTAGGCGCTAGGCCAGCCAGGGGCGGCGGCGGCCAGCCAGAGGCCGGCCAACCAGCGCTGCAGGCGGCCGAAAGAAGAGCAAAAAAAACCATTTATTTTTTATATTTTCATTAATTCATTTTTAATAAAATTAAAAATGAAAGTAAAGTAAAATGGATTATCTCTCTCGGCTCGGCTGGGGAGGGATAATCCCGGCAAGGGATAATTCGATGTTTCTATTGTGTATTTCTGGTTTATTGCATTGTTTACATTGCAAGTAAATAAAAATGTCTGCCCGTCCCCCAGTGTGTCCCCACCACCCACTAGTCCGGTAGGTTTTTCAGGACTTCTCTCCCTCGGTCGTGGGCCTTACCCCGACCGAGTTGGCTGGCCGTAGACACCAGGCCATCTCCTGTTCGGAGGGGCGCTCTCCGGGCACGTCTCGTGACCCGTAGGCGCCTTCCATGTCTCGTGACCCTGCCCTTGACCTTGGCATGCCCGTAGAGGCCGCCGACCTGGCTGACCCCGCTCTGGCCGATGAGCTGGATTATATGGACACTGACGTCGCCGAGGGGGACGATGACCTCTTGGCAGACCACGACTTTGACCAGTACCTTACTGACCCTGCCGACATCCTCACGAAGACGGAGTGCTCTAGTGGGATGTTTAGATATGTTAACACGCAATTGACGACCTTACAGAGGGTCCAGGATGACGTTGTCATGATGCTGCAGGGCATCTCCACACGCCTAGACGTGTTGTCCGCTATTTCGACATCTTCTCCTCTTCCTCGTGATAGACGCCCGCCTGCTGCGACACGCGTTAGCGCAGCCTCACCCGTGGTCTCGGGAGGACAAGCCGCAGTGCCTGCGAGGTCGCCCGTAGATAGAGGCAGCCTCGGCATTACTTAAAGATTTTAAGTTGCCTAGTTTTGGCGGCGAGGAACGAGAGCGTAACAAGGATTCTGTTAATATGTTCTTAGTGAAATGGTCGGACATTCATGAGCTGCGTAAGTAGCCTAGTCATGTGCAGCCCGTAGAGGCTAGTTTCTTATTGTCTGGCAAGGCATACAAGTGGTGGATGAGTCTTACCACTTGGGCAGCTTTCGAAACAATGTTTCGAAAGGAGTTTTTGCTAGGCAAGGAAGAAGAGAGAAGTTGGGATGCGTGGGACAAGTGTTTGATAGAACACAAGACCCTCACCGACATCTCGGACTACAGAGAGCTCATACTCAAGTTGAAGGGAGTCTCGTACCAGGAACGATCATGAGGAGATCCGGTGGGGGATTTGACACCTTGGGCCTCTTGGTAACATAAACATTGAGGGGCTTCAAACGAGGCCTAACAAATGATTATCTTGAGTATGTAGAGCCCTTGCCTAAGGACCTCTCTCGGGCCATCAAGTATGCGCAAATCTATGATGACATCAAGCGCCGTGGTGCGCGAGATGGGGCGGGGAGATCAATGGATAAAGAAGAAAAGGGGTCGGGGTTTAAAAGAAAGGGTTTCCGTAGTGAAAAAACAGGGGAGAGGACGGCAGAGGGGAGTCAGCGGAGGGGAGTCAGGGGGTCATTGGTCTAAAAAACCAAGACCCTTCAAGAAAAAACGAAGTTCTGAAACCCACAAAAAGGAGAAGTACTTTTGCAAGCACAAAAGGAAAATTGTTGCTTCAACTGCAATGAAGTGGGGCACAACGAGGCTGATTGCTCAAAGTTAAAAGCAAGCACTAGTGGCAAGGTGCCTAAGAGCGATGGTAAATCCTCTAGGCAGTTGCACATGGTGCAGACGCTCTCTCAGTGCTCCCGGAGAGTTCAGAGAGGTTACGGTGAGTCATTGTGACGAGCGTCACGCTTGTTCAGTGACACCAACCATGTGGCATGACATGGTGCGCATGTATGGCACCATAGGTGGCCGTAGAGTCACTGTCTTTATAGACGATGGGGCTAGCCATAACTTTTTGAACTATTCATTGGTCAAGAAGTTGAAATTAAAAGAGACCGCAAGTGATCATGAGTATACCGTTGGTTTGGCCAATGGTTATGATAAAAAGGTATGGAATACCATGGTCTTGGGAGTCTCTTTGATCATGCAGGACTATGAGGCCGTGCTTGACTTCCAGGTCATGCATTTGGCTAGAGCAGATGTTTACTTAGGCAGAGAGTGGCTGTATAGCCTCGGTCCTAACCTAGTTCGGAGTTATTTACACAACACATTATAGTTTGAATCTGGGGGTAATATCACCCTACAGGGAGACCGTAGTGTCCCCTTTTCACAACTTATATCATCGCTCGAGTTATGCCACGCGGTCCGCAGCGGCCAGGTAGCATAAGTATACGCTTGTTACCCTCTTGTAAATTTTGTTTCCGTAGCTAAAACTGAAAGTAATGTTTGCGTAGACAAACATGGAAAACAAAGCCTTGGAAGAAACCCACTGTTTTCTGAAAACCCTGTTTGGCATGCATGTGATGATGATGAAATAACAAAGTCCAAGGTAAAAGAGACTCAAAAAAAAAAGTACGTAGATGCTTTGAAAAGTTTATTGCAGGAATTTCAAGATGTCTTTCCTACAGAACTGAACTAGATGATTTACCACCATCAAGGGAAGTAGACCATGGCATCGAAGTTATGCCTCGGTCCAAACCAATAAGCAAGCCTGCTTATAGGTTGAGCCACTCCGAGGCACAGGAGGTGGAAAAGCAATTGACCGAATACTTAGAGAAAGGGTTTATTCGCCCTAGTTCGAGTCCTTGGGCATCACCGATTCTTCTGGTAAAGAAGAAAGACGGTTCTATGCGCATGTGCATAGATTATCGGGCTCTTAATCAAGTCACGATTAAGAATAAGTACCCTATGCCACGTATGGACGAGTTGTTTGATCAACTCTATGGGTCGAAATATTTCTCTAAGATAGACGTGAGATCTGGGTATCATTAGGTTAGAATTAAGGTCGAGGATGTTGCGAAGACAGCATTCAGGACACGATTCGGTCACTTTGAGTTTTTGGTTATGCCGTTTGGGCTAACCAATGCTCCAGCGACTTTTATGATGCCGATGGACAGTGTTTTACGTCCATACTTAGGAAAATTCATAGTAGTTTTCCTAGATGATATTCTTGTGTACAGTAAAACGCGTAAAGAACACTTGGCACATTTGCGATTAGTGTTCCGGTTATTGCGACAACACAAGCTATTTGCAAAGGAGAGCAAATGTGAATTTTTTGAAAGAGAAATTCACTATTTGGACCACATTATATGCGCCCATGGTACGCGGATGGAACCTGAGAAAGTGGAAACTATTCTCAAGTGGCTAGCCCGAAAAATCTCGAAGAACTGCAGATTTTTCTTGGCATGTCGGGGTTTTATCGATAGTATGTAAAGGACTATGCGAAGATCGCAGTCCCGTTGACGGATCAATTGCGCACAAAAACAAAGAATATATGTTGGGAGGGAGACCAACAAAAGAAGCTTCGAAAAACTTAAGGTAGCCATAATAGCTGCACCTATTTTAACTATAGTTGACCCTACTGAGCCGTTTGTTGGAGACAGATGTTAGTGGTGAGGCCATTGGAGCCGTGCTTTTGCAAAGGGGACGCCCTGTTGCATTTGAGAGCAAAAATTAGATAGGGCTCAGCGTAACTACTCGGTTTACGAGCGCGGGAGTTACTGGCCATCGTACATGCACTTAAAAAGTGGAGACACTATTTATATGGTGCCACTTTTGAAGTACGTACGGATCACGAAAGCCTAACATGGCTTTCGAGTCAAAACAAGTTGAAAGGTCGGAAAGCTCAGTGGGCGGAGCTCCTACAGGAGTTTGACCTTCAGATTCGCTACCAAAGGGGTAAATATAATGTTGTGGCGGATGCGCTTAGCCGCATGCCACAAATTAATGAGTTAAGCTTTACGGTTTTCAAGAATGAGTTCTTGGAATCACTCCGTGGCTTGTGTGAGCATGATCCTGTCTTTACAGAGGTCTGGCGCGGTGTACGCGTACGCACTTTGTCACAGCCGCGCCCACCTTCCTCGCCGGCACGTAATGCTAGTCTGGAGAGACTGGCCGTAGGTGCGGCCGGGTAGCGAGGCGAGAGTTAGTCTGGAGAGGCTAGTCGAGTCTTCGGGGTATAGTTTTGAGCCGGAGAGCTCAGATGTAGGCCCTTCATCACCTTTGTTTTCCGTCACGGTTTCAAAGGATGATGCTAAACTTCGTCGAGGGGAGAAGTATGCTAACTACTCCATTGACGACGGGTACTTACTCTACAAGGGTAGGGTGTGTGTACCAACTATTGGTGACTTTCGAGCATGCATTCTTAGAGAAAGTCACGATAGTCCAAGCGCTGGTCATCCCGGGATACAAAAGACCTATGCACTAGTCAAACGACAATTTTATTGGCCTAGTTTGTTCAAGGACGTCCAGACTTATGTGCTGCAATGCAATAAGTGTTAGGTCAATAAGCATGAAAGGCTAAAGGTTGGGGGCTTGCTCCATCCTTTGAGCATTCCTCAAGGGAAATGGGAAACATTTCCATGGATTTCATCACCGGTTTACCGACAAGTCGAGGGAATGACTCCGTCTAGGTGGTGGTGGATAGGTTAACCGAGATGGCAAAATTTATTGCGACCAAGAAAACGGTAAAAAATGCCAGAGTTGGCAAAACTCTTTATTGAACATCTCTACAAGCTATATAGCTTGCCCGCCGGGCAGATATAGTGTCAGATAGAGATAGAAAGTTCAACAGCCACTTTTGGAGGGAAGTCTTCAAAAAGCTGGATACTACTCTGAGTATGAGTACGGCGGACCATCCGGAGTCTAATGGTCAAACAGAAAGGGTTAACCAAATACTAGAGGATATATTGCGTTCTTATGTTAGTAAGAAGCAATCTAATTGGGAAGAGTACTTGCCCTTATTGGAGTTTGCCTATAACAGCTCCAAACATTGAGCGACTGGATTTACACCATTCATGTTAATGTATGGATTCCAGCCCGCCGCCGAGATCTCCGATGGCTGTAGGCCTAGAAAAGGAGAAGATTCAATCTTTCTAGGATTTCCTTGAAGATATGAATGATATGCTCAGAGCCGCACATGAGAGCATGACTTTGTATTCCTCAAGGTTCCTGCATAGTCAGAAACCATGAAAACGGGAAAGTGTGATAAACTTTCTCTGAGATATTGTGGTCCTTTTAAAATCCTTAAGAAGATTGGGGACGTAGCATATAAACTTGAGTTATCGGAGAGTTCTCAAGTCCATCCTGTCTTCCATGTCAGTAAACTGAAGAAATCAGTTCACGGGTTAGAGAATGCAGTTTCTCCTCCAGAGATTTTGGTGGACTTGATAGAGCCACCAAAGATACCACATGAACCTAAAAAGATTCTACAGTATCGTGACAGACAAACCCGACATAAAGTGTACCAGGAGGTACTTGTTAAATGGACAGATAGGGATGAGGAGGTAGCTACCTGGGAACGCCGTAGTGCTATTTCCAAAAGGTTTCCCCAGTTTGTTTTCGAGGACGAAAACTCTTCTTAAGGGGGGGTAATGTCACATAGGCTGTAATGCCTGTGTGACCGACGGCAGACTGGATGGCCAAGGATGTGGCCATCCAGTCGGGGGTTCAGTGGGAGAGGACGCCCATGCAGAGTCATGGGCGGCCAGGCTAGTGTGGACGGCAGGCCACACACTATATAGCCTGGGGGATGAGGGGCAATCCTCATTCTTCCTCTATGGCTGGGTGGTGAGCCAGAGGCCGTCCCCTCCGTCTGCTCCATTACTCCAGCAGCAAGGGTATCCTTTTCAGCCTCTAGCTTGTCTTGTAAGGTTGTGAATTCCTCCTGTGGAACTAGGGCTTGCTCCACGGTCTCAACCACAGTTTCCTTGACCAAAGCAATTGTCTCTGTGATAGATTCTCCATGATAGATTCTCCAAGGGGTAATATAGCACTATCTAGGTGAGGACCGAGGTTGGACGTATTAAGGTCCACCTCACATTGCATGCATATAATGCCCAAGCATTCATCCATTCTCAAGCCAGCTATCTTTTCAAGGTCATGAAGAAATAAGTATTCTTCACCTTCTTCCACCACAATGGTGCTCAAGAGATTGATCTCAAGCTCTGGCAGCACCTTGCTCTCCTTGTGTGGGGAAGATGGCCCCGCATCTTCTACTACAGTGGGCTATTCAGCTGCAGATTGTGCACCCTCTGGAAAGTGCTCTGATGCAAGCTGCTCTTCTACACCAGCACTCGTTCCTACTGCCTTCACTTCCTTGTCATCCCTCAAATACCCTGCCAACTGCAATGCAGGCATCTCTACCTCCTCGTCCGAATCCTCATCATCGCTGATTGATGAGGAACACAAAAGTGGCGAGCCATGAGAGGAACCTAGCTCCTGAATTTCCCTTCCCCAACCTCTTCACCTCCTGCTTTATTGAAGTTACAGTAAGCTCCTACGGGGATGTAGATGTCGATGAAGCGTTCAAGGCGCTAGATGTAGGGGCGGGCATATTGTTGAATGTACTTAAGCAACTCAACAGGCACCCATCAATCATTGGGGCAATGGGGAAAGGAGATGGAGTGGGGAGCCAAGTATTGCTCCATGTATGCAATCTATGTCTCATAATGTTGGGACGCAAGGGCGAGCGACTTTTCAAAGTCGACTTCACGAGAGAACATTACAAAGAGCTCGCTCTTGCCCGCCCATGGGGTGGTGGAGAGGAACTCACAGAAGTTGTCAAAGTGGGTAGCCATGTGAATGCAAAGAGATAGTGTGAGATAGTGCTTGGTTTCTATCGCGTGTGGTGAAAATGAGAAAGAAGACACCTTTGGCTATTTATAGTTAAAATTTAAAGTTTGGCCTTTTCACACTAGACTGCTAGACAAAAAAATTACAGTTTGTAAAAATATTAACATTTCAATTAAACAAATATTGGTTAAAAAAGAGCCTGCTACTACAAAATTACAAGCATGTCATCTAATCTAACATTGTTAGAATGTCTTCATTTTTTGCTCCTCTTGTGACATTTACTTCATGTTGATCTCCATCTCCTTGTTGACTTGAAAGCTTGTCATTGCCTTCACCTCGATCCTGAAACTCTTGCCCCTCACGTGCATCAAAATAGAGGCTATTTTCCCATATACTCAGTTCATCTTCAAGCTCTTCCACATGCCTACTATGTGTTGGTAGGGCTATGCACCTTGTTGCTGAAAATTCAAGATCCCCCATTTGCCATGATTCTGAGACCATGGTTGGCCCCTCCTTATGCTTCCCAATCTGTAAAAATATAGAAAGTGGCACAATAACCAGAAAGTGTAAGGGTTAACTCTAGACATGTAGTGGAATCAGATATACCTTTCTTCTCATCAACTTGAAACTTGACTCTTCCACATTGTCAAAGCCCATGATGCTAAAGTGTTCATGCAGGTCTGCTAGGCTCCAATGCTTGCTTGCTGCCACTCACTCAATCCATCCATTTTGCATCATCACAGCTACCTCAATAGGCATAATTTCTTCTTCTGAGGCTTGAAGTGGGATCCATGTCCCGTGCTTTTGCATCCATCTTTGGTAGTGCAGACACATGTACAAAATAGAGCGTGCCTTCAAGAACCTGAAAGACACTGTAGAATCTACTACATTGCACTTGTACACATCACCTTGATGTGACCCCTCATTAACCTCCCAACCCTCTCCTAGTAATCCTTGAATGAGGTCAGACCGTACCTCCTTACAAATATACATTATTTTTGTTTAGTGCATTGGCATGGAATTGAACATGTGCACAAAAACATGTAAAGGACAAAACCAATTTAGCCCTATTGACCTAGATGTCTTTGAAAACTTGAGTGATGTCTTGATATCACTTACCATCTTAAACTTTAAGCATAAGATGGTCCAAGCATCAGGTTTGGGCCATTTGGGATTGTTAAGAGGGGGGTTGGGGATCTCTTCTAGCTTGCCAAATAAACCTGGTTTTTTATCTACAAAATATGAGTGAGAAAAGAAAAAGATATTGTTCTGTACAAGATCACTTGGGCTTTGAGATACAAACATTGCCTCTCCTGGAATCATGCATAGCATAGAAAACTCTAGTGAGGCTTTAGAGTGGTTGTTCCTCAACATAATTAGAGGGAAAAATATCTATAGAGAGACATAAAAAAATGGAGAATCATAAGAAAATTTGAAATAAAAAATCCAATATTAGCATGTTGTTAAAGCTGTGTTTATGTTACACTGACAATTTGAAGGAAACCTTGGTCGTTGGCCTTGAATGTATAGGTCTCCAAGGGTATATACATGTTGCACTATGGCAACCAGTCCTTCCTTCTTAGTATGCTTGAAGCCTTGTAGCTGCCCCATCCAATGATGTAGCATATTCCCCAGTTGACGCACTCGATGTGGTCCCTTAGAGTTTGGCTGCATGTAGACCCAAGTCCCAACCCTGAATCTTGTTGGAGGCTAAACTCCATTCTCATCTCTTGTGTTATGCAGCACAAGCTCTTCCACCTTCTCCCTAGGTCTTCTGACATTACTGGAAGAGGCCGTGGTGGTAAGAAAAGAGAAGAATGGAAAAGAAAAGCTTATTTTACAACAGAAGAGTGGAGAGGAGAGAAAGTTCAGGGTTTTCAGTGCAGCAATGAAAAGCTTAAAAGAGGGTTAGAGTTTGAGAATAGGCTTCCTGAACCTAGAGTAGACTAAAGAGGGATAGAGTTTCTGCAGCAATGGAGAGGGAGGGAGCTTGAGAGAGAGAGAGAGAGAGAGAGAGAGAGAGAGAGAGAGAGAGGGAGCTTGAGAGGGAGGGAGCTTGAGAAGGAGGGAGAGCTTGAGAGGGATGGAGTTTCTACAGCAATGGAGAGCTTAGAAGAGGAAAAAAGAGGTTCAAAATGAGCTTTCCAAACTAGAGTATGTTGGGGAGAAGTTTGAGAGGGAAAACACACTTTTGGGTAAAAATTAAAAATTTTCAATTTTTAGGGTTTTTAATCTGCGCGATTCTAGGTGGGAGGGCCTCTAAGTTTGGGTCTAAGAGGTAGGGGGACAAGAGTAGTAATTAGGCCCCATTAGCAAACCAAAGCCTAGGCCCCCTAGGGTCAAAGAAGTCAAAAATGTGCACCCAACCCTCTTATTGGTCCATTCCTAATCAAAAGTTAATCCAAGAGGCCCTCTTTGGGTCCAAAAAATTCCTAATGTGTTGGTTGCATGATTCTTGTGTCGAGAAGGTGGAATAATCCATCGATCTATTGGGTCTCATGATGGTTGCATGAATTTTGACGACATGTTCGTTAGCATGTAAAACCTTGAGAGCATCACATGTGTACACAAAACACAATCTTAGAAGACTGCACAATTTTTGTTTAAGTGTATAACACCTTGCCAAAAGGCATGGTAAACCACACCTTTGACTTACCATCCGTATATTTATATAACATGGTTGCTAGTAGAAGAGGAACCTGTTTCCTTTGAGGGCGCACATGAAAATGATCATTGGATGCATGCCATTCAACAATGAGAAGTACGACTCAATCCTCAAAAAAATGACACTTGATATTTAGCAAATTTGTCTTATCGTAAAAAGGCCATTGGTGTACCAAGTGGGTTTATAAGCTAAAGCGTAAAGCTAATGGCAACATTGGCCACTACAAGGCAAGTCTTGTTGGAAAGGGTTATGCTTAGGAGAAGGGCATAGGATAAGATGAGACCTTTACACCCACGTCTCATATGACTACAATCAGGTGTATTATTACATTGGCAGCGTAGCATAGTTGGAATGTATCAAGATTTCCTTCTTGAATGGTGATTTATATGAGGAGGTTTATATATCTCAACCTCATGGTTTTATTGAGAAGGGGACATGAGTCTAAAGTACATAGGAGGCTAAGAAAATCTTTATAGGACATTATCTCAGCTTGATGGTTTTATTGAGAAGGGGACACGAGTCTAAAGTATGTAGCCTGAGAAAATATTTATATGACATTAAGCAGACTATCACAACATGGTATGAGAAGATAAATGTATACTTGGTTGCAAATGGTTTTTGTAATAGTCCAATTGAGAGTACCCTCTATGTAAAGCCTCTATGTAAAGCCTCTATGTAAAGAGGAGTAAAGATTATTTTTTGGTCATCGTTTTATACATTGATGACATGTTGCTCACATGCTCTAATGAGAAAGATAATTGTGCTACAAATTATCTTCGGTAGGAATTAAAGAAGAGTTGATCATTTTTCTTTTCTTGGTGCTTATTCCAAGTTCGAGCATGCAAGATACTCAATACTCAAGACAATTAATAAGATAAGTTTCTTATTATTTCTAAATTTTATCCCAAACATGTGGTGTTTAATATGCTTTTAAGTATCTTAGGAATATTTTCAAAAGTCCTATTCTTTAAGTTTGGTGTACAATTTTCTTGATTAGTGATTTCTCTCATTAAATCTTTTCATAAATCCTAGTTTCCTTTAACACTTCTCTAGTTTCTTTAGATTCTTGGTAATTTGGGAGATTGCTGGTTGCTATGCAAATCTTGGTGTAAAGTTTATCAAGAAAGTGTACAGATTACAGTTATGTTTTAGATTTGAGCAGATTTATGTGTAGATTGCAGTTATGTTACAAATTTGAGCAAATCTATCTGAAGCTTAGAGTTTTATTTTGCATATTTAGACATAGTTTATTTACAGAGTGAAGTTTAGAGAAATCCTGGTGCAGATTTATAAAGTTTGTAAAGATTAAGTACAAAAATCAAATCTTGAGCAGACTTAATATCAGTGAGTTGTTCCTAATCAAATCTTTCTTAATCTTGATCATTTCTTACAAAAAATGGTATTTCTTTAAGAGACATTTCTACAAACTTCAAGAAACTATGAATATTGTGAAAAACTAAAGCATGAAAAGCACAACTCTTAGATTCTTATTGAAATTGATGCCAAAAGAGTAAGATTAGTGAATCTTGTAGAAGTGGTGCAAGATTGATTAAGTTCTTGTAATGTATCGTGACACAACAATGTTTGGCGGACAAAATAGGTAATATTTTCTAAAAATGCGAAACATTTGGTATATTTCAAAGATTCTATAAAAAAGGTTCACTTTAAAAGTGGTCTACACATGCATACAACACTGCTAAAAAATGATAATATTTTGGGCGCTTTGCACATTGTTTTTCAAAAAAATTGACATTGAGAAAAAGACGCGTGTTTGGTTACTTTTTGAGATTATAACTGAAAATCTAACAATAAGTTTTTTTAAAAATGCCAAAATAAGACACCATTTATCATTGCCATCTTTAATCTAGAAAGAAATCAATACAAGTCTAAAAGGGAGTTGTTTTCTAGACATACAGCTCATGGCATAGTTATGGTTCCTCATGATCACTGCTATCTATACCATCACCATCACTAGCTGAGGTGCCTTCCCTGTAGAAAGTAGATGAGACATTCTCTTCTTCACCATCCACAAGTACATTTTTTTCTTTTATGTGTACTTGAAGCTCAAACTCCTTGTGTCTGTTGCCATGTTTGCATGATTGAGGATGAGCTATAAAGTGGAACTATAAAAAATATATATCAGTTTATATGAATATATTACGTTTAGTTTCCAATCAATCTAGCCTCTTTTCCTGAGATTCCTTCTAACATACGTTATTTTTAAAATCTGGTAGGTGGTATTCAAGCTTGACATTCTTACTTTTTTTAGTTTTATGCTAATATATTTTATTCCTCTTTTTTGAGCTCGAATTTATGGGACCCACTCTAGCAAAAAAGATACATGTTACATGGATCTATAATGCAAGCGCTCTCATTAAAGTGTTATCAATTTATATGAATATATTAGAACTATAAAAAACTACTAGTTTATATAAATATAGTACAACTATAAAAAGGTATTAGTGTATCAGTTTTTATGAATATATTACGTTTAAAGTGTTATCAATTTATATGAATATATTAGAACTATAAAAAACTACTAGTTTGTATAAATATAGTACAACTATAAAAAGGTATTAGTGTATATGAATATATTACAGAAGTGTTATCTTCAGACAATTAAGATCTTAATTATAAAACCCTATTTTAGCTCTTGATGAGAGTAGTATTATAATCCATTTTGAAACTCGAGTATCAAAATTTAAAAATAAATAAATATATAGTTTTTTTGGGAGAGTTTGTTATGCATAGATAAATTTTAAAATATTATGAATAATCTTATATTTAAAAGATGTCTAATTTTAAAAAAAGTTACACACTCATTTTTAAAGAAAAAATTGTCCTTGATGTGAGAAAAATGCATTAAAAATGGCAATTTTAGTTGTTAATAACGAGTTTAGAAAGCATGAAAAAGCTCGCTTTAAGAAAACAATTATACTCTCCGAAATATTTTTTTGTTGATGTAAAATATGAGGCGGGGACTTGGGTTCAAATCTTGTTGGCTACTACACATGGTAACAATAATTTTGCAGCCAACTTTATGCGGAATAATAACTTTTCAGGTAAAAGTTGATGTTTTACTAAGAGTTGATGTTTTGCATGAAGTTGATTGCAAAAGTTGATGCAATTGTGTGTAGAAAGTTGATGTTTTGCATCAGCTTTGATATGCAAAACATCAACATTTTTACCAAAGTTGATGTTTTGTATCAAGTTGATACAAAACATCAACTTTCAGACTAAAAGTTGATCAACTTCATGCAAAATATTTACTTTTCCACAAAACTTGATGTTTTGCATTAAAGTTGATGCAAAACATCATCTTCACCACAAAACTTGATGTTTTGCATCAAGTTTCAGATGCTTTGGAGAAGAAAGTTAGAGGATTGGGGATCAAATTTCACGAATGGCCCGATTTTATGATTTTGTTCATGAAGGCATGCTTAGACAACCTATTCCACAAATTTTAAGTATCGATGTTTTGGAGAATAAAGTTGGAGAATCAGAGATCGATTTTCACAAATGGCTTGATTTTATAATTCTGCTCGCGAAGGTATTCTCAGACGACCTGTTCCACAATTTATGAGTACCAACATGACCTTGTTTTGATGTGATTTGCAGCTTGCATGGATGTGTTTGCAGCTCGCATGGATGTGATTGCATCGATGCAACCTGCAAATCGCATCAAAACAGGGCCAAAATCATATCGGTGCAAGCTACAAGTTGCATCAAAACAAGGTCATCTTAGTACTCAAAATTTATGGAACAGGTTGTTTGAGCAAGCCTACGCAAATAGAATTAAAAAATCAAGCTATTTGAGAAAATAAATATCAACAAATTTATTTATTTAGATCATAATGGGTGCTACAATACCTTCTAAAATTCCATGCAATCTTCTACTACCTTGGCAAGACTAAAGTTTCTCTCCACTTTGCATAATTTTAGATTTAATCATAAGGTAGCTATCATATACCCACACAAAAATGGCAACGATCAAAAGAATTCATAAGTTTAATATCCTCACAAAACCATCCCAACATACATTCAAAACTGTGCCAACATACATTCAAAACTGTGCCAACATACATTCAAAATGCCACACAATCTTCTAGATCTTTTTGGTAATGCCTTGATAAGACTCGTAGTTTCTCACTAGTAAACTACCTGTGCACTTTCATATTTGATGTGGTAAGCTTGTTAGCAATGCTAAATTTGAAGCATCACATGCCCACACTATACATTCAAAATGCCACACCATGTTCTACTCATTTTGAAATTGCCTTGCATTAAGCATTTCACTATAGTCAACTAGGTGTGCTCTTGCAGGATTTTAACGACATGTTGGTTGCATGATTTTTAACTACATGTTGGTTGCATGATTTTTAACTACATGTTAGTTGCATGATTTTTAACAACATGTTCATTAGCATGTAAAACCTTGAGAATGTATATGCATAGGCTCTTATATGCATAGAGCTTATGCATAGGCCCTACACATATGCTCTTATGAATAAAGCTTATGCATAGACTCTTATATGCATAGAGCTTATGCATAGGCCCTACACATATGCTCTTATGAATAAAGCTTACACGTGCACTATGCATAGAGCCTACGCACTATGCATAGGCCCTATGAATAATGCTTACACATACGAGCTATGCATAGGCTCTATGTAGAAAGCTTATGCATAAAGCCTATGCATTTGAGCTTTATGCATAGAGCCTATGTAAGAGTATGCATAGGCATAAGCTTTAAACACTAGAGCCTATGTAAGAGTATGCATAGGCATAAGCTTTAAACACTAAGCTAAACCTAAACCCGGCACCCAAGGGTGCAATAAACCTACATATTATATTGAGGATTATAAGGAAAAGAGGGCTTACCTCGTTTTTTGGAAGCTGAAGGAGAGGATTAATGCAACACCTATAAAATATAAAATTAAGCAAAGTGATTAGAAACACATTTTATAAAGCTTGCATGAAGCCTACACATAAAGCTTGCATGAAGCCTACGCATAAAGCTTGCATGAAGCCTACGCATAAAGCTTCATGCAAGCTCTATGCATAAATCTTTTTGCAAGCTTCATGATGCGAACTCTATGCATAGGCATTATGTGTAGGCATTATGCAAACCTATGCATAGAGCATATGCATAAAGCTTGCAATCCTATGCATAGATCCTACGTATAGGCTTTATGCAGAGGCTTGCATAAATCTTGTAAGAGCCTATGCATACATAGTCCAACTTTATAGAAGCCTAAGTTAAACCTAAACCTAGCACCCAAGGGTGCAATAAACATAGTGAAAAGCATAAACAATTAAAATAAAAAAGATTGCTTACCTCTTTTTTGTGAAGCCAAAGGAGAGAATTAGTGTAAGAACTACAAACCATAAGATTAAACATAAGATTAAATAAAGTGATTGGTGCATTCAGAGCATTGAGAGCTCTATGCATGCTTAGAGATAGACCTAAAAAAAACACAAAACCCTAAAAGTATAAAATCCTAAAAGCAACATAGAAAGGAGTGAGCTCTTACCTCAAGAAGCTAGGGTTGTTGACTTGAATAAGCCTACAAAATATCAACAAAATAAAACAAAAAGTTAAAAAGTGTACTTTATTTTATCGTATGAGAAAGAAAGAGGAGAAGTGAAAGAGGAAAAGAGAAAGAGAGGAGAAAAACAAGGTGAGTCTCTTGTACCATAACCCTAATACAAACTTAGAAGAAAGCTTGTGGTGTATGAAAACCTAACCTTAGCTTCTACATAGAAAGAATAATAAAGAGCTTTGATGGAGAGATCTCCATCAAAGCTCTCTATTGCCACTTCTATGTAGAAGCTAGGATTATGGAAAGACAAAAAAGAGAGGTGAAATAGAAAGGAAAGAGAGGGAAAGGAAAATAAAATCTCACTTCAAAGCATGGATGATGCTTTCCATGAAAGCTTGAGAGCAAAGAAGAAAGGAATGATGCTTTCCATGAAAGCTTGAGAGTAAAGAAGAAAGGAATGAAGCTTTCCATGAAAGCTAGCATAGGAGAGGGAGAGAAGCATATACCTTGGAAGAAGGATAACCTTTGATGGAGGGAGATGTAGAGCGGTTCTCTCTACCTTGCAATATAGTGCTCATAGAGTACTACCGATCAACAAATGTGTTAAGAAACACAATGTCAATCCGAGGACTCGACCCGATTAGTGCATGAAGGCTTATCCCATGAGGGAGAGTTCACATACACAAACCACCACTTGACGATTCAACCATTCAACACCTCAATCAATCTCTCAATCCCTTAAATCCACTACACTAATCAAGACAATAAGCAATGCATAGCAATCTCTTAATCCCATTCAAACATTGATTAAATCTTAGCTTTTCCTAATGCCTGCAAATCCATAAGCGTGCATCTACTAACCCACAAGCTTAAGCAAGCAGAGAATGTAACATTCACAAACCCACAATCTCATAGAGAGAGTCTATCCATGAATAACTCATTGCCAAAGAAGTGGACAAGAGCTTGCATTAATGGAGACTACATACACACTCACTACAAGCATGCAGCGTACACGAGAGAAAGAAAGAAGCATTCAACTAATCATAGATTAATCTACTTCAATGATGCTAAAAGAGATTAAGAGAATGAAGTGGAGCTATACTCATTGGAGCTTGATGCTCATTAGAGTACAATAGAGAGAGAGTTAGAGAGCTGCCATAGCTTGAGAGCTCAAGAGCATCACTCAATAGCTTATGAGAATGGCAAAAATGTCCACTTTCTTTAGCTAACCTCTCTTTTGTAGATAGGTCACTAACCCTAACCCTAGGCCTCTTTCACATATGGGTGGACAACCCCATAAGTGAGCCTTGCTTAATACACTTAGAACTCTCATTTAGAACCCACATTGGTCTAAAACGATTTACATTGCACTTCGGCACAAAAATATGGAAAAATTATGTGCGTCTTTATGTTCCCATGGCTGCAATCCCGCTCTCTCGCATTAATTGCTTCCGGCTTCCTTCCATAATCCGTGTTCCCGTGAGTGTTCCCGTGAGTGTTCCCGTGGAACATTCCCTCCTTTCTAAATTGCGCACGTCCTCGGGCGCGGTAGAAGCAAAAAGCTGCAAAAAACAATGGAAGACAAGTAAAGCCATTTATTGAAAAAAAACATCAATGATAATCTCACACGTGAGCATGCAAGTGAAAGGCCGATTAGAGTTTTAAAGAGTGCTAAAAGAAGTGAGTAAAGACTAGTCAAAGTGAGACTAAGTGGTAGATAGTGCTATATGCAAAGGCAAGTGTGCTTACACACCACAGGTTATGACCGCAGTCTCAATGTCCTACAAGTATTTAAGTTATTCCTAAGTGGTAAACCTAGTCCTAAATATGAGCAATGGTGATTGGACCTTTTTTCTTTCTTTCTTTCTTTTGTTCTCTTCTTGTTTTTTTTTTTGAAGTGTGTGTGTAAAAGATGAATAAAGAGGAAGGTTTCATCCCAATGAGACCCAAGCAATGGCCAAGAGACCTCCACCAAGAGAATCTAAAGGCCACTAAGTATCTCAAGGGCGACAGACCCTTTTCTTTCTTTTGGACATAAGGAGTACCCCATGAAGATGAGGGCATCGGTCTCGAGGGCCCATAATGTACCCCAGAGTCCTACCAGCATCTATCAAGGTGATAGAGTCCTTGAAGGTCTTCTTCTTAATCTTTTAGACGTCAGTGTTCACCCCATGGAAACCAAGGCATCGGCCCCAAGGTGCTAAGGCGACCCAATGTCCTACCAAGCATTCCACATGGCTGTAGACACGTCATGTCTCGATTCACTTGTATATATTTTTTAGGGCATTATTTTTGTAAATTTTTTATTAATTGTAGCACCTAGCCCATACCTAAGAGGTAGCTACCACTAGGGATAACTAATATACTTCGAGAGCATAAGAACTTGGCATACTCCGTTGGCATATATCTTACACCATCTTCAAATAGAAATACCTTCTACTAAGTCCTCTAAGAATCTAGAAATCACTCACCACATGGTAACAACTCATTTAAAACTTAAACCAGCCAACTGTGTGTGAACATGCAAACAATATATGCAAAAGTGAAAAGCACATAAAGAACAAAAGATTATGATTTGAATACACCTGTTGTAGTGCTCGTTGATGTGGCTCGTTTGTCTTGATGCAGTGCTGATGTGTAGATGGCTTCTCTTTGCTCTTTGTAGGCATTGCATGTCTCCCCCCTTCCTAATTTGCATGCATGCTAGGTGGACTATTGGGGCGTGTTTGTATGCTCTTCTTTAGCTGAGATCTCTGTAAAATGTCTTATTAACAAACAAGAAAAGAAAAGAAAAGAATAAAATTTGTTATTGGTGCCAATCACCGAGCCGAGGGGAAAAACCCAGTGGGAGAAAAGTGCCCTAGCTTGTTGATCTTATTGTGGAGTCGATGAGCTTATCCTTGCACTGGCGGTGAATCTGTGTCCACTTCTGCTAGAAAGATGGTATCAATTGCTTCAGGATGCAAGGACAACCCTGTACAAAAGCCGGCCTCTGGAGAAGGTGGTAGAGGAAGTAGTGCTTCCTCGCTAAAATATGGCATTGGTTCTATGGGAAGGTTAAGCAGACAATTTGGATTTTGAAATTGCTCAATATAGGTACTCATAGTGATCCAAAATCGACATGTTGAGGCTGGGGGAAGGAGGGCTTGCAAGATAGGTGGTTGCAAGTCATTTATGCATGTATTCCTCCATTGTTGTGCTTGAACCTCCTCAGGTAATCTACGTTGATTTGGTCCTCTCTCTGGTACTCTCACATCAAGAAGGTTATGGCATTGGGGTGTAATTCCCACAATTTGTTTCATTAAGCCCGTGCCATATCGTCGAAAGTAAGAGCGGCATAGCCAACAAATGTGTGAAGCTTCTCCTAATACGAGTCATGCACACTCTTTATAATGTGGAAATGGGTGATGCTGTTGATAGAATAAAGTGACAAAGTGATGCCCACATCAAATTTCACCTAAGGGAGCATAAAAGTACCTAGAATAAGTTTGAAACTATAACCCCCACGATGTTCAGGTTGAGTACTATCAGGGTCACATGTATCTCGCCAAGTATCCATCAGGAGGTATCTGGGCGTAGAACAATGAAATTTAGAAACTTCAAACTTTATACACTCATATCCATCATCACAATCCCTATCAAAAACAATGTAGATAAGATCATCTCAAAAAGAACACAATCATGTAATGGCACAAGGAACCACATTAGTAAAAGTGAGACTATTCAAACACTGATCTACCAAAGAGCTTCAATTGTAGTGTTAATGCCTTACCTTTGGTTTTGGGTATGTCCTTCTTAAGAGGTGGGAAGGTTAGCAATTGTCGAGGAATTTGAGCAAGATAAGAGGATTTAGGCAGTGAAGTGCTAGAATCTACGCTCAGAGGAGACTCATGTAAAGTTGGATTTGTTTTAGGTACACAAGTTGATGGTGGAAGTGTGTAACAAGGAGAAGTTGGGACAACTGGTGATTCAATACATGTTTGGAGAAGGTCAACACAAGTAGATTTGTAGGTGCTATTACAACCACCTATCCTATCTTGAAGAGGTTGTGTTGATTTCCTTTGCACCCCCACTGATATGAAAAACCAAGAGTGGCTTTTGGAATCTTATTGATACACTCTTTTGGCTCTAGCAAACCATGACATTTGGGAAGCCAAAGTGCTGTTGCACCCTCATAATAGCCTTGTGCTTTAAGAACATGCTTTGGGACCGAATGAGTAACAATCTGAGGCGTAGGCTTGGAAAAGATATTCTTTTCCAACTCTTCTAGATGGTACAAGTTTGTACGCATCTTTGGGTAGCCAAATTGACAATTCCTTCTTGCCTGGCCTTCTTTGAGCAATGACTAGAGTAGTTGGAACATGCCAGCCATGGCTCTCACTTGAGGACTCATCGATTATCCACATCATTTGTCTTGGAGCTTCAAGAGCAGATTTTGAAAGTGGGTTGTGTAAGGTAGAAATACCACCCTTTTCACATGATAAAGCTCGTGGAGTAGCAGATCCCAAGATGCAATCAGAATCATTTTGCACTTTGTATTGTCTATTCTTCCAATCTAATGAACAATTGGTAGCACTTAACCAAGTTCGACCAAGAACAACCTCTACCACTGCCTTACTAGCCACATAAAAGGGAACTGACATCTGGTGATCCTGAATGGACATCATAATGACACATTTTCCCTCTATAGAGTTATCTTCACCTGAGAAGCTTTGTAAGTCAATAGGAATGTGCACAAGTGTAGGTTGTCCCAAGGCTACCCATGTGTCAAAATGAGAGAACATTATAATCTGCACCAGAGTCAATTAAGGCAGAGACAAAGTAGGTAGTCTCATGAAGATGAAGACACACATGAATATTGAAAGGATCAACATATTGTTCATCAGTAGCCAATTGTAAGGCCAACACAGAATCCTTGCGACGCTCCTTGGCTTTTGCAACTCTAGCTTTAGCTTCTTCTTGAGCCTGACGTTTAAGTAGGTCATGTGCTTCTTTCCGTGTGTTGGTAGCATGCATTTATTGAAGCATGGCTTCAGTTTAGTGGTTCATTGTATTTCTTGAGACGACTTCCATTAATGAGGTTAGGCATTTGCTCACCTTCTAGTGTCTCTAAACGGCCTGCACCACTAGGAGTAAGCTCACCTTCTAGTGTCTCTAAACGCACTGCACCACTAGGAGTAAGCTCATTAATCACAAATGGTCCTAGGCCATGTTTCTTGAGCTTTCGCTTATGCTTCTTAAGTGTGTACAAGAGCACAAGGTCCCCCTTTTTGAATCGGCCAGTTGTCACATTTCGATCATACCATTGCTTTTGTCTCCTCTTCTCGGCATACATTCCCCCTTATGCATTAGAAGCGGGTCTCATCCAAATTTTCCAATTCATCAATGCGTTGAGAAAGCTCATGACCAGTCCAGTCCAATTGTTTAGCAACTCGTAGAGTAGGTACAAGAAATTCAATGGGAAGAATTGCATCTAGCCCAAAAGCAAGCTCAAATGGGGTTGTGCCCACAGATGTTTTATAGGCTGTTCTATATGCCCAAAGAATTGAGTGCAACTTTTGCTCCCAATCAGTCCTATGTCCCTCAACAATCTTTGTGAGTGCTGTGCAGAGAATCTTGTTAGTACTCTCAGCTTGACCATTGGTCCAGGGGTGATAGGGTGCAGAACGCTTGTGAATTACCATAAATTCTTGAAGTAAAAACTCTATGACCTCATTCACAAAGTGCACACCCTGATCACTAACGATTTCAATAGGTAAGCCATAGCGTGTAAACACGTACTCATACAAGAACTTGGCTGTGGTTCTGGCATCATTTTTTACTGTAGCCTTTGCTTCTACGCATTTGGTCAAATAGTCAGTTGCGACTATAATATATTCGGCATGCGTGTGACGAGCTGGAGGTTTAATGGGACCAACTATAATATATTCGGCATGCGTGTGACGAGCTGGAGGTTTAATGGGACCGACAAAATCAATACCCCATTTGGCAAACGCACGTGTGCTTAACATAGGCCGCAATGGCATATTGTCCTTTGTGATGGGAGGTTTGGTCCTTTGACAATCGTCACAATGTTTCACATATTCTTCGGCATCCATTTGTAAGGTTGGCCACCAAAGCCCAGACCACCTAATCAACTTAGCTGTGGTATTGCCCGAAAAGTGTCCATCCCCAACATCTGCATGTGAATGCGTCAAGATTTTCAAGTAGTCAGCTTCACATACACACATGCGCAAGTTACCATCTTTGCTCCTCTTGTAGAGTTGGCTCTCTATCAGTAGATAGTTGGCTGCTTCAACTTCAATAGCACGCTTTCGATGTTTAGGAATTGTTCGATCAGTATGACCATGCTTAATATAGTCCACAATATACTTACTCCAACTTGGTGTAGTTGAAATTTGGAATAATGTGACATTATGAATTGGTTGTTGAATATGACATGAAGCACAGTTACAAACAAATTTTTCAGCATCCGCATGCATGGTAGGCCACCATTGCCCATCCTGAGTTATACGTCGCACACAAGTAGTAGCTAATGCATGGATTCCACCAATACCCTCATGTGCCCATTCCAAGATCTCCTCATATTGGTCAAGGTTAGGTATAAGCCGCAACACTCCATCATTACCCTGACGATATAATCTCCCTGAGATTAACTTGAATGGTCGCCAACCCATAGGTCCACATTAGGACCCGCTAGTTGTATCTGCCCACTTGTCAAAATTTCTAAGATGGGTTCAGACCATTTAGGAGCTGTCTCTACAAGGAAAAGTGTTGAATCTAACATATCATCATCCACACCCACAGGAGCTTCTCCAGAGGTGATTCGAGACAAATGATCTGCCCTTAGATGAGTTGTTCCTTTTCGGACTGCCACTTCAAAATCAAACTCAAGAAGGATGACAAACCACCTCACAATCCTTCCAGTTGCACAAGGCTTATTTACCAAATATAGCAGTGCTTGATGGTCCACAAAAAATATAAATTTGTTTGCCAAAAGGTAATGGCAAAACTTTTTCACTGCATATATCATTGACAAACCTTCTCTTTCTGTTGTGGTATAATTCTTCTCAGCATTGTTCAACTGTCGACTAACTGGTGCCCGTAAGATGGGTGCAGACACTAATGCTTGCTTCAACTTTTCAAAGGATTCCTCACACTCGTCAATCCAATTAAACTTTACAAGAAGAGCATATAATGGTCTGGCTAGGACAGCGTACATGTAGATGAATCGACGATAATAGCCACAATGTCCCATGAATATTTGTACCCCTTTAGGGTTGATAGGCCAAGGTAATGAGACAATGACATCAATTTTATCCATATCTGTTGAAATCCCATTACGAGAAACAATATGGCCCAAAAGTTTCCCTTGTCTTACCATGAATTTGCACTTGTCAGGATTCAAGCATATACGATAAACTTGACACTTTTGAAACACAAGTCTGAGTTGTTCTATATGATCATCACGCTCTTGTGAGTGAACACATAAATCATCCATGAAGATCTCAAGAAATAGCCTAAGGTACTCCTTGAATGCATGACTCATTAACGCTGAAAGGTTGCAGGTGCATTTGTTAGACCAAATGGCATAACACGATAGGCAAAGATGCCATCTTCAGTAGCAAAGGCTGTCTTGTGTTGATCCTTTGGATCAATTGACACTTGATTGTAACCGGAGAATCCATCCAAGAAACTATATGCCTTTTTCCCTGCACCTCGTTCCAAAACATGATCCGTGATTGGAAGTGGGTAATGATCACGTACAGTAGCTGCATTTACCTTCTTGAGGTTTACACATACTCGAAGTTTTCCATTTTTCTTGGGCACCACTACAATAGGGGAGACCCATTCATCAGTGTGTTCAATCTCATAGATAAATTCTACCTCTAAGAGCTTTTCTATTTCTTCTTTTATCTTTCGTGCAAAATTCTCATTGTAAGTATAAGGAAGTTGCTTGGAAGGCTTTGCATCCTCTCGCAATGGAATTGTATGCTGACATATGCTTGGATCAACTCCTTTGAGGTCCTTATAACTCCAAGCAAAAACATCGCGATACTCTTTTATTGTTTGAATTAATAACTTCTCCTCATCTAAGGACAAGTCTGTGGGTAATCCACACATAGCGAGGCTCTTCTCCTGGCTTAGCGATATCAATCTTTTTTGCATCTTCTAGACCATCATATGAAACCCCTGGCATGCTTGGCTTTTGTCGCATGGGCTGTTGAAGAACAATCTTCCGATCTTGAAGAGTGTACTGTGTGAAGTTGTTGGGGGGAACATTGAGACCTTGTTCTTGTCCACTTGAGTCATCTAATTGAAGACCATGTGGTTTTGAGCTCTCTTTTGCAGGGGGATTTTTTTTAGCGAGCTTTTTTTGCCGAGCTTTTTGGAGCAATGAACAAGGAGTCCGAGCTTTGCAAAGGACCATGAACTTACTATGAGCTTTGTAAAGGACCAAGAACTTACTTACATATAAATAACAAGCTTTGAAAGATCAACATACAAAATATACATATACATATACCTATCTAAATTCATGCACCTCATACATATACACATACAGAGCTATCTACATACTAACATATATACATACATACTTTCTTACTTACTTAAATATGTATAATTACATATATACATATACCTATCTAAATGCACCTCATACATATACACATACAAAATATACATATACATACATACATTTGCAAGAGCTACCTACATACTAACATATATACATACATACATACATACATTCTTACTTACTTAAATATGTACATATATACATATACCTATCTAAATTCATGCACCTCATACATATACACATATATACATACATACATACATGCAAAAGCTACCTACATACTAACATATATACATATATACATACATACATACTTTCTTACTTACATATATACATACATACATACTTTCTTACTTACATATATACATATATACATACATACATGTATATACACATATATACATTCATACATGCAAGAGCTACCTACATACTAACATATATACATACATACATACATACATACTTTCTTACTTACTTAAATATGTATAATTACATATATACATATACCTATCTAAATTCATGCACCTCATACATATACACATACAAAATATACATATACATACACACATGCAAGAGCTACCTACATACTAACATATATACATACATACATACTTTCTTACTTACTTAAATATGTATAATTACATATATACATATACCTATCTAAATTCATGCACCTCATACATACACACATACAAAATATACATATACATACATACATGCAAGAGCTATCTACATACTAACATATATACATACATACATACATACATACATACATACATACATACATACTTTCTTACTTACTTAAATATAAAATACAATCCTTTAAAGATAAAAAATGTATATACCGATCTTTAAAGTTTCAAACCATGAAAATCTCGATTATAAAGTCTTTTGATTCACATCATACTTATTGATATAATTATATATATATATATATCTACCTAAATTCATACACCTCGTACATATACATATACATACATACATACAAGAGCTACCTATGCAGCACTAACATACATACATACTTTCTTACTTACTTAAATATATAACACAATCTTTTAAAGATCAAAAATGTATATATCGATCTTTAAACTTCCAAACCATGACAATCTCGATTACAAAGTCTTTTGATCCACAAATTATAGCATTCTTCTATGTGTCATCTCCCGACCTAATGAGAAATCTCCCAGACATGCTTTGGCTACCTCCATGTCATTCTCTATCCCCATATAGTGCCTTTTTAACTCTTAGCATGCACGTTCCAAGCCTCCACATCCCGCAAAAACGTCCAAGACACCATCTCCTTCACTTGAGAAGGTCTCCACTAGCCACCTACAATGTATGTAGGTATGTATATATCAAAACTTAACAACGTTTCTTTAAAATCTAATATGCCAAACCTTAAATGTAACATGAGCTATGTATGTACGTATGTATGTATGTATGTACAAATTTGTAAAAAATTTGGACAGCATCTCCTTTGCATTTTCTAAAAAACCCAAAATAAACTTCAAAACTTAACAATGTTTCTTTAAAATCTAACATGCCAAATCTTAAATGTAACATTAACTTTGTATGTATGTAGGAATTTAGTATATAATTTAGTGTATGTATGTAGGTATGTATTTATGTATGCATATGTATATGTACATATATGTTTACATATGTACATATGTATATGTATGCATATGTATATGTACATATATGTTTACATATGTATTTGTATATGTATATATCTGTATGTATATGTATCTAATATGTATATGCATATGGATAGTTTATATATGTATGTATATATATGGATAGTTTATATATATTTATATGTATGTATAGGTATGTATTTGCATAGGTAGAAAGGTTTACATATACATTTACATACATATAATTCAGTAGAAAGCAAAAAAGTACCTTTGTCTAGGAGCTCCTCACTTGGAGGCACATGATTTAGAGGATAGTCCAACCACCAAGGACATCTCTTATATTCCCAATCAGAAACCCCTCTCTTAACCCATTCCTTTGGTGCTATTGTTTCCGAGGAATTCTATTAAGGGGAAAAACCAAAACCAATAGTGATTCTAGAATATCAATGCAAGGCATCTCATATCAATATGTCACGTCCACTTCATCACCATCGACAATATGTCACGTCCACTTCATCACCATCGACATATATCTAAGTACATCTATGGATGGGGAAACCATGGGGGTGAAAGCATGGTCCATGGTACGACCCACCATCACTTGGATTCCCTTGAATGGTGCATACATAAGTGATTATTCTACCATTTGTTTGGACTACCCATTCTTCTCAACACCACCACCTCAAACAACATACCTTGGCATTTATAGGCCCTCATTTTTGATTTATCAACCAAAGTGGAAAAATTTCAAAGAAAGCAAGGAGTTGGAGTCTCACCACCTTGCCAAGCCTAGTCTATTACTTTCCTTTTATTTATGGCCCAGTGCTAATACAAAACCTTCATCAAACTCACATAGGGGTGTTGCAAAAGCTTCATGACCTAGATTCCCTTCCGAAGAAAGTAGAAATAGGAGTCAAAGAAAGTAGGGAGTTAGAAAGCTAATTTGAAATATGTTAGGCTAGGCCTCGCAAGCTATAAGCCTCACAACTTGTGAGGATTCTTATGAGTAGCATAGTTAATTCATTTGATTGGCAAAGACTGATGATGTTCCAGAGTTGTTTAGCACGGCAAGGTATGATGCCCAGATCTCATGGGTGAAAATAGAGACTAGGCTACTTTGTTGTTGCTTGTTGCCAAAGTATTCAGTGTAATGGTGAGGCAAATGGTCCAATGGAGACTGGATAGAGTTGTTTTCTTTGAAGATCTTTAGAGGAGCCTGCACTAAGTGATGGATCATACCATGGACGACCATGTTGTCCCTCACCGTGGTCCCCTACCCCCCATCTAGAGATGTATTGGGATGGTTGTGTCAATGATGAAACTTAGTGTGGGTGCTAGATATTGTGAGTGCCTATTATGCAAGATATGCTTGTAAAGTGCAAGGCCCTTGTAAACAATGTTGGTGTCGTTTTTGCAAAGCCCTTATGATGAATAATGCAAGTGTCATGCTTAGGCTATGAGAGCTGAAGGTCGCTTATCTGTTCTCCTGCAAGTGAAAACACCAACTCCCTACTTTCTTTGACTCTTGTTTCTACTTTCTTTGACTCTTGTGTTGTTGCTTTCTTTGACATTTACCTCCAGGTTTTGGGGAATCAAGGTGATGCTTAAGCTTGATGAGACAACCTTGGTGGCTCCAACAGCAGCTCATTTAATCATGTGTGAATTGCATTTGCAGGAGGAACGTTTGTAGAAGGCTTCTGAGAGGATGGCTACAACTACAAACGCTTCTCCTTAAGACTGATCCCAACCTTAGTGGCTCCAGCAGAAGTTCATTGAATCATGTCAGGATAGAATTCAAACGATACAAATAGTTCGAGAGCTTATGTGAAGGACTTATATATATAAACTGATAAAAATCTCAAGTTATATCCCAAACTCAATAAACCAAAGTGCAAGCTTGACTCTACATCAGTCTACTGAAAATCTTGCAGCATTAACTATAGTGTCTTCCTTATGGCATGGCCACAGGGTGCCATGCTAGAAAGATTAGTCATCAGAATCTTACCATCCACGTAGAATTCTACCAATCATTCATGATCAGAAAAGCCACCAATCATTGCCGCTAGAGGTCACCTCACGTCCACGTCACCATCACGTCCCTCCTTGCCTCACGACACTGCTCCCGCTAGCTGACTTCACGTCACCTATGCTTTCCTCTTTATCTGCTTTTGCCAAAAGCTATCATGCTTTGCTTTTACTTTTTCACTATGCTTTCCTCTTTATTCTTTTAATAATAGAATATTGCGCTCAACTTTTGACAAGCTTTCCAAAGTTCTTTTATGCTTTGCTTTTCTGGCTTTAGGGCCTTGCTTTTTGGCCTTGGAGGTGCTTGTTGAAAAAATGCCTTTTAGCTTTTTGATCTAGCTCAGTCTCCTCTTTCCAATGGTGCCCTTAGTCTTTGCTGCTAAGGAAATCCTTAATGGCTATTGGCAACACAAACTGTAAGAGTTTGTGCAAGTCATGAGACTTCAAGCCACTAAGCTCTTCATCCTTTGTGAATGCTCCCTCTTCAAGCAATGCATACAACTAGTGGAAGTACGAAACTCATTGATGCACTTCTTTACATGCCGTTTCTCTTCTTTGGTTAAGACCCAAGGTTCTCTAGACAAGGAGAATCATGGAGCAGGATTTGATCGCGGTGGGCTGTCGCTTAGGCAGCATGATTCGTGGCACATGAATGCCATTTTTAGCACAAGACAAGAAGAGGAGGAGAAGAGAGCTGCGACGGTCGAATCATTATCAGTACGTACAGCTCTTGTTGACTGGCTCCATCAAGCGATGGCCGTCATCTAGATTTATATAATGCCCAAATAGTAGGTAATCTATAAACGAAGCTGAAGGGGACAGGGATGGAGAGCGTGACGGAATTATTGGTTGATCATCCGATCTGCCGCCGAACATGGCAACGTACTTGCATAGAGCTTAATGCATGCATAGATCTCTATGTATTATGAATGCATGCATAGAGATTAATCTATGCATTAAGCTCTACGAATAGAGCTTAATGCATAGATTAAAAGCATGCACTTGCACACCTACTAGCAAGAGAACACCTAACATCATCCTTTTTGTTTTACAACTTTACATCTATTTGTCAAAGCATGCACCTGCATCATCCATGCATCCTCACACCTTTAAACCTTCTATTCCTCTAAGGAAGAGTAATTTTGCACACCAAAGTATACCCTATACACCTAGCAAGGGTAGACGCTAACACCATGGAAGTAAAGGCAAAAGAGGATAGTAAAAAGGTTTTATGTAAAGGTAGAGATAAAGGTATATGAGATTTCTTGTAAGGTTCTTTTATAGGGGATCTGTAAGCCTTAGTCAAATGGATAGTGTAAGGTTGTAAAGTATACAACCATTTTATAAGTGTATCCTCTGAGAAGCTTTCCAAAGAAGTACAGCACAAATAAATGCAATTCACTTTTCTACAAAAAGCACCACATATAAATGCAATATTGTAGCCTTTGATAGATTGAAGGAACCTGGATCTAACATCTTTACGGTCAATGACGCCTACCACTCCATTTTGTAAATCATGTTCCTTTTCAAACGGTGGCTAGACACATAGTTGCAGTGGACAGAAGGCCGGCAGCTGCCAATTATCTGCTAATGATGTCCCCCTTAACGTCTAATCTCTTTGTCAACTGATTGATTCACACAACTTGTTCTCCGTGCCTACAACCTCAGGGTCAGATCACCACGTTCTACTTTCCCTCACTACACTCATCTCCCTATATGGCCTGTTTCCTTCTTGTCTCTGCCTACTCCTTCCAAGCAGTTTGAATGCCTGCAGCTACGCCATGGTATAGGGTCAAAGCCCACCAGTGTGATGACTTTCATTGCCGCCAGAGGTCACTGCAGACCTGGCCGCTCCTCACGCTGCTGCTCTCCCAGACAACCTCACGTGGGTTTCCCCACCAGAATTCGAATCTCATTGACCCAGCCCACCGTACTGCCAAGCCCTTGCCCCCGTTGCTCCAGCCACCCCAGGCTCCCGGCAGAGCCTGGGGATGGTCTGCGCTAGCGCAGACCATCCCCAGGTCCCCAGGCTCTGCCGGGAGCCTGGGGTGGCTGGAGCAACGGGGGAAAGGAGGTCTGGGGACACTATCCAGGGTCTTCCGAAAGTTGAGCAGCTGCTGGAGTCTTGCTCCGTTGCTTCTATCCCGGCACGAATCGAAGATCTTTTTGGAAGATGGAATAGGGGTATTACAAGATTAATTGGAAACCTTTGAGTCACTTTCTAAGCACTAGAACAAGTATGGAACATTGTCAATTGGTTTCGATCGATCAAATTTGAAAGGTTTATGGATCTTAAGCTAGCGTAGACCATGGCAGCTACAGTGGGCTGGAGGGATAATTAACTCACTGTCACCTCGCGTGACCCCTCGACCACGTTACCATCACGTCCCTCCTCGTCTCACCACACTGCTCCCCCTACCGTCAACTCATGATGATGACTTTCATTGCCGCTAGAGGTCACTGCAAACCTAGCCGCTCCTCACGCTGCTGCTCTCCCAGACGACCTCACGTGGGTTTCCCCGCGAAAATGCGAGAATTCGAATCTCTATGATCCACCCCACCGTAGCTGCCATGGTCTGTGCTAGCCCTTGCCCCCGTTGCTCTAGCCACCCCAGGCTCCCGACAGAGCCTGGGGATGGTCTGCGCTAGCGCAGACCATCCCCGGCTCTAGCGCAGACCATCCCCAGGCTCTGCCGGGAGCTTGGGGTTGCTGGAGCAACGGGGGCAAGGGAGGCATCAAGACCGGTTAAACCGGTCTCCTCCCCCACCTCCACCTCCACCTCGCCCAAACCCTCACCATCGCTGCCGCCACCAACATAGCCGCCACCTCCAACATAGCTGCAATCTTCTCCAGCGCCACCACCTCCATCTCGGTAGCCTGTGCCTCCAGCGCTGCCGCGGTCTCTCAATTGGTCTGGACAATGCCTCCCTTGCCCCCATTGCTCCAGCCACCCCAGGCTCTGCCGAGAGCCTGGGGTGGCTGGAGCAATGGGGGCAAGGGAGGCATCATGACTGGTTAAAGTGGTCTCCTCCCCCACCTCCACCTCGCCCTCTCCCTCACCATCGCCGCCGCCACCAACATAGCCGCCACCTCCAACATAGGCGCAATCTTCTCCACCGCCTCCAGCGCCACCACCTTCATCTCGGCCGCCTTTGCCTCCAGCGCCGCCACGGTCTCTCAATTGGCCTGGACAATGCCTCCCTTGCCCTCGTTGCTCCAGCCACCCCAGGCTCCCGGCAGAGCATGGGGTGGCTAGAGCAACGGCGGGGGCAAGGGAGACAACATGACCGGTTAACCGGTCTCCTCCTCCAACTCCACCTCTCCCTCACCATCGCCCTCGCAACAACCAACATAGCTGCCACCTCCAACATAGCCGCAATCTTCTCCTCTGTCACCTCCAACATAGCCGCAATCTTCTCCACCGCCACCTCCAACATAGCCATCGGCTCTCAATTTAACAGAAAAAAAACAGCAGAGAGAACAGTACCTCTTTTCACAGATGCATTCACCCGTTCGCCCGTTCGCTTGCTGAGTTGAGAGTACCCTAAAATATGTGTACCATATATGTGTGTGTGTGGCCTAAAATATATATAGCCTAAAGATAGATATATACATATACACACATATATATGGCTAAAAATGTATTAAGCTATAGATAGACACTTACACACACACATACACACACATTTTTCAATGGTTCAATATGTGTGGCATACTTTTTTAAAACTTTTCTATTATTTATGTTATTGAAATTGTGTGTGTGTGTGTGTGTGTGTGTGAGTGTGTGTGTGTGTGTGTGAGAGAGAGAGAGAGAGAGAGAGAATATGTGATGCACAACAACAAAGAGAAAACTCATGCTCTTTTAAAACTTTTTTAAACATTTAGGCTCAAAAGAGAGAGAGAATATAGTTTAGTCTAGGTATTTATATATTGATGTATATATATATATATTTTAGTCTAGGTGTTTATTAGGTTACACACACACACACACACACATATTAAGCTATATGTATTTTAATAAATGTGTGTGTGTGTGTGTGTGTAGCCTAATAGATATATAGTCTAATATATCTATATATCCTAAAATAGATAAAAGGCTAGTCTCTTTGTAAATACACACACACACACAAAAATATATATATCCTAATAGATTCTTAGCATAAAATATATACAATATAATATATAAATATAGACATGTGTGTGTGTGTGTGTGTGTATTTACAAAGAGACTAGCCTTTTGTAAAAATAATACTTACCAATAAATGTATATATTTGTATATTTTTATATATATTTGTAGATACATATATATTTGTATATTTTTTATTAAAAAAATTTATCGTGACCATTCTCAATCGTGATTGTTTCACCTTGTTTTATCATTTCAACTGCCTTCATTCTCAATCGTGATTGCTCCACCTAGATACCTAATCTTCTATTTTTGTTTCATAAAGTCCCACCTATTCCTTCGTTTTTATATTTTCAATTCACATTTTCGTCTCTGCTGTCCTTTCTACATCTTCGTACTGCCTTCCCTTTGGAGCACACTGTCACCTTTGAGTGGGAGATGGCTGCAGCAAAAAATCTCAAACTTTAATACTTCTCTACCTGACCACGCTTGTCAGTCATGGATATCTACAAGGGTTTCTGCCTTCATCACACGCCCTTTCTGGAGTGAAAGCTACTAGGACCAATGGAAGCCTATAGGAAATCATCGCTCATTATGATATGGAGGGCAATAAAAACTACCTCATAGATATTACTCGAAGTAAAACATATATGCTACAATGTAGTCCTCTCTGTGCAGCTGTCTGCTGATAGTCTTGATTCTAGTGCTGATTACATTGCCCAAGATGTCTGACATTTGGAGACTTCAGTGGATAAAGAATTAGGGACACAAAACACCCATGTTCATATCTCGAGCTCCTCCTTTGAGAGTGACTTGAATGGCTCAGCAACTATTTTGCAACCACGTGAAGGCACGAGCAATCCACAAGGTTCAAAGCACAATATCTCTGAAGATGAATGTATTGCTTCAGAGAGTATACTTTCAGTTCTTCGTACGAAGGAGGAACCTTCTCTTCTACGTTCATTGTTGGAAAAAGTTACTTGAGTCATCCAAGTCTAGGAGGTGCCAAGACATTATGATGGTGATTCCATCCTAGAGTTTCCACCAACATATGGCAAAATAGGAAATATGGATGGAATGAAGCAAAAATATGATGGTCACCTATGATGGTCACCTATGGACATGCCCAGTAACATCAAACATGTCTGTAAGTTATACCGTGCGTATTAGCTATTATGTTGGTACTTTGGAGTGCCATAGGCTCAGCTGTCCTTTTTACTTGAACAATAAAAGGTATAACAACACCTTCTTTCATGGACATCTGACAAAAAAGATTGCAGTTGGACTTCTGAACAGAGGATGAGAAAACTAAAATAGTTTACCACTTTTGTCGCAAAACTTCACACTGTGTGCAAGTGTGTAGATGTGTTGTGTATTACGTAATGCCTCGCGACACAACTATTACAAGAATGATGCTCCACACCGGGCTGCATGAACATCCAGTTCAGCCAGGAACTTCAAGGTCAATGTTGGAGCACGTGAAAATGTTTGTTTCTCAAGTGCTGAAAGCCCAGAGAAGTGCAGGTCCTCGAAAAATACGGATGGATATTGTGAAGGATATGCTGTTTTCCTCCATGATGAATCAAAATGATGAGCTACCTACAAGTATTGGGGATCATGAGCTCTGTAATTTTTTGGAGGAGTTGAGTCCTCTTGTGGAAAACCACCAGAGGTGAGTATTCATTGTGTAACTTAATTATATTTGGATGTATTTTTTTACATTCGGTCCTCTCTTTATTGTGAAATTATGTTTTTTAGGTTTAGACGAATTGTATCCCAAGAGAAAAGAAAATTGATGCCAGTTTTGGAGATAGATCTAGAACAAACAGTGCAGCAAGTCACGCTTCAAGGGGAGGACCAAAAAGTCCAACGACTGGAGGAAACAAAGATGTCGGACATGAAGAGCCTAAACAACATTATGGCACAATGAGCGGAGGATAAATGCATGTAAAGGAAGAGGCCATTGGAACGCACAATGTGGGCCATTAGACGAACCCCATTGAACTCAAAAGTCAAATGTTTGGGAGGTATTGATGGAAGACTTAAGTGCAACTCATACATACAGGGAAGATCTAGCTCTATTGGAGTTGTTGCCCCTAGATTCTACTCAGAGCAACAACATCCTGGTCTGGGAGGGCCAAAGGCTCAAATGATGTGGTTTTGTCCTTCAGATGTTTCACACACATGGCATGTAGATCCAAACATAATATACAAGCCATCATACCCAGATATGTGAAAAGTGGATGTTGGGACCAACATAACCAGCCAAGAGGTAGAGAAATTAGTAAAGGAAGGGTTCAAGTTAGATGTTACTCATGAAGAACCTTTTGTGTCAGGGGTGGGAGAAACGTCCACACAAGCAGCAGCAGCAGCAGGCAACAAAGAAAGTGACAAGAGGCCACATGATGCTACACAGAATACAAAGAGATCAACCAAGTGGTTGCATTGGATTTCCAAAGAAGCAGAAAAGAGGATAAGTAGTGCCGAGGCCTTGACAGGGACAGTCCTTAATGAGAGTGCAATGCAGCCGTCCCCCTACTCTATTTTTCATTTGGCATGTGAGAGTGGAGAGGACTATTTTATACACATCAAGGTACAACCTTGGTGTACATGTCCTCATTTCATGCAAAGAGAATCTAGAGGAAAGCCTTATGTTGCATGTAAGCATATCTATTTTGTCTTCTTGCGAGTTTTGGGATTACATAAGAATGAGGATATGGTAATGCATCAACCGACACTATCACCAGAGGAAGTGGGCAATATACTATCACGTCCTTGAAGCAAGGATGTTTGTGTCTATACTTAAGCTTTAATCAAGCCTCTCATGTTCATTCCTACTTAAGCTTGTAAGGAAATGTGAAGTCAATCTTTTTGTAAGAAAATTTGAACCCAATATTTTTGTCTTTGCTTTGGGATGGAGTATACGATCAGGTACTCTAAAGTCTTATTGTAGGTAGCTTGCGATGCTATGGTAAAGGAGTTGTACCAACCATATATCTTCTTGTAAGGAAATGTGAACTCAATCTTTTTGTAAGAAAATATGAGCCGGGTATACTTGTTTTTACTTGTGTTGAAATAAATATTGGAAGAAAGGTGCATAGATAGGTATGTTTGTGTCTATATTTAAGTTTCTTTGACATAAAATGTGTGTTTATATGTAGGAAGGTAGGTAGGTATAGGTATGCAGGTATGTATGTATGCATGCATGTATATGTTTGGGAGTATGCATGCATGCATGCATGTATGTATGTATGCATATATCTTCTTGTAAGGAAATGTGAACTCAATCTTTTTGTAAGAAAATATGAGCCGGGTATACTTGTTTTTACTTGTGTTGAAATAAATATTGGAAGAAAGGTGCATAGATAGGTATGTTTGTGTCTATATTTAAGCTTCTTTGACATAAAATGTGTGTTTATATGTAGGAAGGTAGGTAGGTATAGGTATGCAGGTATGTATGTATGCATGCATGTATGTATGTTTGGGAGTATGCATGCATGTATGTATGCATGTATGTATGTTTGGGAGTATGCATGCATGTATGTATGTATGTATTGTACAAATGTGTGTATATATGTATGTATGTATATGTGTATGCATATATGTAGGAAGGTAGGTAGGTAGGTGTGTTTGAGAATATGCATGTATATATGTATGTATGTATGTGAATGTATTTATTTCTCTTTCATAAATACGTACTATATAAAAGCTCACCAAAATGTATCATTTTTCTTACAAGCTTGCATAAAACTATCTTATCTCCAAAAAGCTCGCCAAATAAAGCTCGCAAAAAAATCAAACCCTCTTTTGCAATCTTGCATCAGAGTTTTTTGTTCAACCGTTACCTTTGCACTTCCGACACTCTCTTTTGAATCGGTTTGAGACTTGAGTTTTTGTTTTGGTTTCTTTGTTTTTTTACAATTTTTGCTAATAGTTTTTAGCTTTTTCTCCTGGTTGGAATCCATCTGATCGTTTTACTTGGTCTTTGACACTATCTTGTGCTTGGACATAGTATAGATATCCATTCTTTCCTGAGAAGTGAGGTGGTGGTCGAGAGTGTTCATTCTTAAACTCCTCGTCTTCTTTTTGTATTCTCTCACATCGTTCCCTCTCATCTTGTTTACGGACTCTCTTATGGCTCTTGCAGCATTTACGTTTAGGTCGTCTTCGAGGGATCTCTACTTGAACCTCCCTTCCTCTCAAGAGTAGGCATGCCTTTCCTAACTCTTCCTCGGGGATTATCACATCATCATCAAAATCAGAGTTCCATCCATCTTCCTTATCAGCATCATTAGCAGATTTGAGTGTTAAATCCTCCACTGAGACTTCCTCTACATGCATGTTGTTGTGGATGCATCCCCATAGTACAAATCGTCTAGAAGGTCACGTGGTTGTACCATTCATATAGGAATAATGTCATATCCATTTGAGTCGCAAAATTGAATTGGCTTAGGTAAAGCACATGTCGATAATGTTGCAAGGACATGACTCCATTCTAGTGGATCAATTAAGTGCTCAGGGAAGGGTTGTGGAATGTATGCCTCATCTGATACACTTCGATTACCCTTAAGTCTCTCAGTGTTGAAATCCTTACATGAGGTTCCACACATCCACAAATCTTCTCGCCCATCTGACAATGTAACTCTTGAGCCCTCAGATGAAGCAGAATCAAACTCATCTATTGGAGATCGCGTTACATCACGATATGAGTGATTCTTTAGGTTGACCCTTGTGATGATAGAATCATATCGGAGGTACAAATAATTGTATCCCCAATCTTGAATCATTTGAAATTGTCGCATGAATGGTCTACCCAATATCACTTCATAGTTTGGATGCTTTCCAAAATCCACTACTGCAAATGTGTGCTCATATTCAATCCCACATGTGGTGACCAATATGTTCTCTAGCAGCCCAATGGGATGTTCTAAGCTTCCATCTGCTAGCTAAAAGCGCATTCTGGTACTCCTAATAGTTGGTTTTCCCCACTTTTCCCAAATGGTCCTTGTCACAATGCCCACTCCTGCACCACTGTCAAGTATTACAGTTGAAGCTACTTTTCGTACTTCTAATGGGAGGGTAGCATTTCCCTGATCGTCCTCACAAAATTTTCCTACTTTGTTGATAGGAACTGGCATAACATGCTTTGTCTCAAGGTGTATAGTACAATGATGGTGACCCTTTTGTAGCAATACTTGCTCTGACAAACATGTGGCAATATCATTCCACAACTCAGGTCGAAGCTTTATCAAATCAAGCAAAGGTAAGGTACAAGCCACTGTGGTGTTGACAAAATAGCTTGCACGATACCCATATCCATCTCCTTTGTCAACCTTCTATGCATGGAGTGTATCCTCAAGGTTTGAGAATAGTTCTCATATTCTCCCAAATAAGATGGTAAGGTTTTCATGTATGCTTACTTCTAGGAGAAACAATTGTTTGAACTTCCTCCTGGATGCTTGGGCATCTAAAGTTGTTTTCTGTGCCCCTAGTAAAATCCACTTCAGAGAATGGAGGTGAAATAATAGAGGACATATTCTCATTAACCTTCTCATGAACTGCTGCCCACATCTCATTTGCCATGTCCTCGTTAGCATCAATAACTTCATCATTGCATGGGAAGGCAAGGCTAGGTGGTGGCAGAATACCTTCTTTAAATGGGGTGGCAATTGGTGTAGACTTCTCGCTATATGAGCTTGTGAGATCAGCTCACTTTTCATTTTCCAACTTGATGACACTTCTGGTATGGTTTCTAATGTTGGCTTAAGAGAGGTTGAGCCTCGAGAGGGATAGGTGGAGGTGGGCCCTCAAGTATTGATTGAGCTTCCCTAATGAGTTGCTGATGTACAGCTAGATTGATCTTCTCCTCACGAGGGTTTGGGTATTCTTGAAGCTTCTTAGGTAGCTTAGATAAAGCTGCAATGCGACTTCTATGAGCATCAATGATGGCATCTAGAGTCTTGTTCACCTTTTCCACAAAAACAGAACCCCCAGAACTATCCTCAATTGTACTAGCCTCATCTTGTTTAGCACTAGGCCCAGGTTGAGGTTGATGCTCCTCATGCACTTCTTGGGATGTAAAAGCTTGATCCTTCATGTTTTGTTTAGAGACTTCTTGAGAACTACTGGATGCACTCTTAGTTTGCTTGTTACGGTTCTTTTTCCTCCTAGTGGTCCTTTTTCTATTGGAATGTAGGGTCTTGTCCACTAGATTTGCCTTTGCATCCCCAGTTCGAGGTGTCTCATCAGTCTGCATTTCGGCATTTCGTGTCTGTGATCTAGTCATGACTCTAAGTGGCACGACATCCTCATTCTCTGATCGATGGAACTGCCCCTACAAAGTTGAGTGAGACCTTTGGTTGAGAGGTGCCTTCCTCATGTGGTTTCAGCAAACAATCCTTTGGAAAGTGTTCTACACAACACCCTAGACAATATCTTTCAATTGGTGGAAACTGTGGTACTATTGTATTGGATCAAGCTGCTTGCCTTGGGCGATGTGGACAATCATGAGCCCAATGGGGTTCTCCGCACTCATAACAGGGGCCCATTAGTTTGGCTTCTACTTTCCTTTGCTGCATTGACCTGAGGGGCCTGGAGTCCTAGGTTGGTAGCCGCCTAGCAATATCAAAGAATTTTGTTCCCCCAGTTGAGGCTCCCAGTGCTTAGCTTGGATATGCGGGACTTTCAAATAGATTTTCCTTGGATTAATATGATGCATATTCCTCCTCCACATAGCTTGGGTTTACCAAGTCTCTACACATATTTGAATTGCTATAGTCAACAAACCTCACAGGAGCAGTCCCAGGAGCAGGAGGTTGAGCTCCAAGTATAGGTCGTGCTTGCTCTTATGCCATCGGTGGCTTACGTTCAAAATTAGTATACTGTTAATGCATTTGTGGAGCCACTGCACCCCTTTGTTGCTCACGCTCTTGTGTCATTCTTGCAATGCGAGTACATTCCTGTGTGGTGTGGGTAAAATTCCAAGCACAAGCCTGGCACCACTTCTTTGTGGGTTGGTTTGTGACTAGAGGAGAAAAGGTATTACATTCTTTGGTTTTATGGTTACCGCCACATGCTCCACAAAGATGAGGACCTGTAGGTAGTACACTCCTCATTCGCTCTACTGCTGTTGTTGTGGCTGCATGGGTGGGCGATAGGTTTGTCGCAATCTCCTTAGTACTAGGTTAGCTATGTGGTCTGGATTTACTAGCACGCTAGACCCTGAACTTTGGTCATCACCCCACTGATCTCTAGGTTTCACCTCAGGGCCAGTACCATCTTGGAATGTGAAGTTATCTGTGAAATCCATAGCATCATGGCAACACTCATTGAAATTTGTATGCTTCTTTGCATAGAGATGTGTGTGCAGTGTTGAATTTTTGAGTCCTTTTAAGAAGAGAGAAATTAATCGACTCTGGGTGGGCTTCTCATCTTCTGGGCAACGATTAATGTACTGCTTCATCCTATTGACACAGTCTCTAACACCCTCAGTCTCGCCTTGCTTAAAAGAGTAGATGTTTGCTACCGTGTCATGCTGAATCCCCATCAAGGAAAAATTAGCAATGAATCTCTCTTCCGAAACTCGTAAAGAAGATTTGTATGAAGCCTCTTGTGCCTGAAACCAAGCAAGGGCCTTTCCCTCAAGAGTGAGCCCAAATCCTTCAATTTGCATATGCTTGTTAGTCACTTGCTCAGCTCGAACTGCTTGCCTAAATGCTGCTACATGGTCATATGGATCTCTCGACCCTTCGTACTTCTTTACCAGTTTCTGAAGAGTTGATGGCCTTACTTGTCTTGAATACCACGGCCTCTCACTCTCAGTGGGAACTGTTCCTCTCTTTGGTAAGATGGTCCACATGCATCCCAAATTGGTGTGGGTCCCCTATTACCTGCCTCACCAACCCCCTCCAAAGATCTTGTTACCCGCATTTTAGGAGGTGCAATTATGGGAGGCCGAGTTGGCTCCCCTACCCTCCGATTGTCATAGTGAGAGAAACGTTGTTGTGGTGTGATATGTGGTCGCATTTTTGGTGTAGGATAATATCTTGGTGCTAGAGTTGGGCTACTTGCAGTGGTCCACTTTGATGTTGATGGTCCACTTTGATGTTGATGGTCCCTCTCTAGTGAACTCTCGTAGGGGAGGAGCAACAGTTTCTACAAGAAAGGCTGTCTCTCCTGGTTTAGCTATATTTGTTGAGAACACTTCCATGAATAATGGTTGTCCTTTCCACGTGAGCTCTCGAATCTCCTTCCAATCTAAGGTTCGGTATTCATTGGCCCATTTATCAATGATTCGGTTCATGTGTCCTGCAAGCTTCTCGACTACCACCACAAGTGCTAGAGGAAGATCTAGCTCTGGCAATCTAGTTGTGGCATAATATCCTTCTAAAGAGTCCTTATAGACCTCTTGAAGTGGGTCATCCTGAAAGACCTTTGTCACTAGAATTTGTCGTACACAAACTCCCATTGGTTCTCAGTCCCCTGATCTATTTTGCTCTTGCCTTTCCTGTCCCTTTCCAAATTTAGATTTACAAAAGTAAATCATCTATGGATGGCTTTGAGGACTGGGCATTGGATGGTCCAGGCATGTCCGGCTCAATGAGCCAATCATCTCTAGACTCCCTTGCTCTGGAAGGCTTTGATAAGTCTAAGAACTTACTTTTAGAGAGCTCCCCTAATTTGTCTACATTCTCTGGATGATAGGTGACTTCGTATAGGCGAACACCATCTCCACCCATGTACATGTTACCCTGGTCATTGACCAGAGGTGCTCTATCAAGCTCTGAGAAAAAGTCTGCGATCTTAATGAGATACCGTTGTTGTGGATCCCTAAAGATCTCAGCTCCTTGAGCATTCGTGTAGACATATTGAAGTCTCACATTGAGTGGTAACCCCATGATGTCGACTTCAAATAGATTAAAAGATCTTGTGGGTGTCCTATTTGGGGCTAAAGGATGACTATTTGACGGCCCTAGATTGTCCATAGACAATGAGCTAGTTGTCCTGGAAAGGGTATCAGATTGGGATTCGAAAAAGGTTTCACCAATATCTACCAAATTTCCTACCGATTGGGTCCCACTTTCCTACGTAGGTACTCTAGAAGGTGCCCTAGGCCCTATGGCAGTGTCTATATGACGTCCCGACCGCAAGTGCATAAGGTCAAATTTTAAGGTTTTTTTTTTCAAAAAAATCCAAAAATTTTCAAGTTGGCTCAAACTTTGCCAGAACCCATTTTGAACCCCCCCGAAAACATTAGGCCAAAAAAATAGTGTATTTTTTCGGATCGAAAATCGCCTAAAATTTACCAGTTTCCCATACTGACTCACTATGGGAAAATGGTTCCGGGAAGACCAAAATTTCGACGATGGGTGTTTTCTAACTCCTCTCGAAAAGTTAGATAACCTCCCAAATTTTTGCGACAAAAAATGAAAAATTGTCTAGACTCTTTTTTTTTTGGGGGCACCCCCTTATCCTGTGCGGTGCCGGTCTTTATGGTGCGGTGTGTGGGTCTCTCCACGCGGTGCGCTGTTCACGCACAACCGCCTTCTTTTATTACTATTATGTTTTTCTTTTTTGAAATGCATGTGCAGTGAACTCAATGCGTGTGCAGCTATCAGATTTACAGCGAATTCAATACATGTGCAGGGAACTCAATGCATGTGCAGATCTGAAATTTGCAGCAAATTCGAAATGTTCAATCTTCATGTGTGTGTACAGATTTCAGTTTCTGTACAAGTGCAGGTTTAACAGCAGAGAACTAAAATGCACAAAATTAAAAATGCAGAAAACTAAACTAAGCTAAGAACAGAAAATAAAACGAACATGCAGAAAATTGAAATTGTAAAAATTATCCTCAAACAGAATGACAAAAATGCAAAAACAAGTCTCTCTCTTTCGCACAAAAATTGAAATTTGCAGGTTTAGCGCCTACCTCCAATCCTTCCCGTGTGTTGAATCCTTGTCCTGACCTCAAGGGAGAAGGGTAGCTCGCCATCGCACTCAAATTGCAAGACAAATAAAGAGAATTTAACAACAGATTAGTCTTAAATCAATACCAAAATTAGTCCCAAATCCTGCTCTCCTATCCAACAGTTTTGCAATGGATTGGAGCTTAACAAGGAGTGGTAGTGTGTGTATGGTGCTCAACTAATGTAGGCACTCGCTCCCCGGCAGAGCGGCACCATTGTAGAGCGGTTCTCTCTACCATGCAATATAGTGCTCATAGAGTACTACCGATCAACAAATGTGTTAAGAAACACAATGTCAATCCGAGGACTCGACCCGATTAGTGCATGAAGGCTTATCCCATGAGGGAGAGTTCACATACACAAACCACCACTTGACGATTCAACCATTCAACACCTCAATCAATCTCTCAATCCCTTAAATCCACTACACTAATCAAGACAACAAGCAATGCATAGCAATCTCTTAATCCCATTCAAACATTGATTAAATCTTAGCTTTCCCTAATGTCTGCAAATCCATAAGCGTGCATCTACTAACCCACAAGCTTAAGCAAGCAGAGAATGTAACATTCACAAACCCACAAGCTCGTAGAGAGAGTCTATCCATGAATAACTCATTGCCAAAGAAGTGGGCAAGAGCTTGCATCAATGGAGACTACACACACACTCACTACAAGCATGCAGCATACACAAGAGAAAGAAAGAAGCATTCAACTAATCATAGATTAATCTACTTCAATGATGCTAAAACAGATTAAGAGAATGAAGTGGAGCTATACTCATTGGAGCTTGATGCTCATTAGAGTACAATAGAGAGAGAGTTAGAGAGCTGCCATAGCTTGAGAGCTCAAGAGCTTCACTCAATATCTTATGAGAATGGCAAAAACGTCCACTTTCTTTAGCTAACCTCTCTTTTGTAGAGAGGTCACTAACCCTAACCCTAGGACTCTTTCACATATGGGCGGACAACCCCATAAGTCAGCCTTGCTTAATACACTTAGAACTCTCATTTAGAACCCACATTGGTCTAAAACGATTTACATTGCACTTCGGCACAAAAATATGGAAAAATTATGTGCGTCTTTATGTTCCCATGGTTGCAATCCCGCTCTCTCGCATTAATTGCTTCCGGCCTCCTTCCATAGCCTCCTTCCATAATCCGTGTTCCCGTAAGTGTTCTCGTGGAACAAGAGATGTGGAAGGGATGAAAATGACTTGGGTGGAAGGAAGAGCTGCCAACAATCAATTGAATGTCATCCTATGCATGTGTCCTCTTTGGGGGGTAGGTAGAAAGAATCACAGCACTGAGGATTTAGGTGGGAGGAAAAGTTTGCAGGTCACTCTATTGAGTAGCGATATTTCACTGCTAGTGGGCATAGTGTTATAAGCAGTGAAATTTTACTGCTAAGAATATTGTACAGTGTGAAACCCAGGGCCACTTTGCACCTGGCAGTTCTGGATAGCATATGTCTTTTTATGTTAATATATATTCAGTTTTGGTATAATTGTAGATTTTTAACAACGATCGACTGGATGTTAGTTCCAAAGCATTTTTTAGAGAAAAGATACAATGTATGTGTGATCGATGCAAGGTCCAATATATACGACACTACCGTATAAGAATTCAGCATGTCTATACATATGTGCTTCATGAGGAATTGGCATGACCAAGTGTAGATGACGACAGAACCATAGGACACTATCACATAATATGCTACACAATTCAATGACATCAAGTAGATTGCAAAAGGTGGCAAGGATTTATAGGAAAAGCATGGTCGAGAATCATCTTCTCCAACTAATAAATGAGGAGCCTCCACCTTTGCCACATGAGGAGGAAGAGGACCTCATGATAGAAGACATGGTGAATGATTTCTTTGAATGAGAGGTCATAGATGATAGAGAGCAAGCTCCAATGTCAAAAGAGGAGAAAACCTTGCATAAAGAGGCAAGCACCCTTTTATATGAGGGATGTTTGTACTCTATACTCCGAGTAAACTTGGAGCTATTAAACCTTGCATAAAGAGGCAAGCACCCTTTTATATGAGGGATGTTTGTACTCTATACTCCGAGTAAACTTGGAGCTATTAAACTTGCAAACAACTTATAAATGGAGTGATGCAAGTGTTACAAGTCTTCTTAGGTAAGATCCAATCAATACATTCTCTTCAATAGAAAATGTCTCTTGTTTAATACACTCTCCTTGTATATATTTTCATATATGATTTCTTATATTATGTTGTAGGCTTCTTAAGAAGATTTTGCCCCTCTCAAAATCTTTTGCCAGATTCACGAGAAGGGTCTCATGAATTACTATCTATGCTAGGTATGGATTATACAAAAATACATGCATGTCCCAACAATGAGAGGTTAATAAAGATGCAACACAATGTCTACAATGTGGAGAGAGCCAATATAGAGATGATTTGGAAGGAGATAAAATTCCCTGAAAGGTGTTGAGACACTTTCTTGTCATTCCTTGGATCCAAAAAAATGTTTAAATATAAGGGGATTATAGAACTCAAGACATGGAATGAAACTTCTCACTCGATCGATGGCATCATGAGGATTGTAGAGCTAATTCACCGGCATGAATCAATGGCTAGACTTTAAAGATGACCTTCATTACCTGCATCTTGGCTTGCATGGATGGTGTTAACCCATTTGGCTTCAAGTCCACATCATGATCTACTTGGTCTATTGTATTGGTGAATTACAACCTCCCTCCATGGGTGGCAACAAAAAGGTCATATCATTCTTGTTCTCCTTGTACGAGGCAAGTATAAGGTGGCAAACATGGATGTGTAGGTATCAAAGTGCATAATGTCTCAAGGCCAATAAATAGGCACGATATGGAGGTGAAAGGAGTTTTTCTTAGCGTATGGATTCTAAAAGAAACACATTTTATTATGGTGTGATGGCAACTTTTGAGCAAGAAAGTTAAGGTAGTAGATATGATAGAGAACAATCTTGAGTATTGTGCAACTATTTAAGATATTCTTGAGGTTGAGTTTAGAGCATTTAGTCTATTCATCTTTGATGTCAAATGGTTTAAGGTGATCTATAGATGTGCTCAAGAAAGCATGAAGAAACATCCAAATGGGTTTTTTCAAATTGATTCCACCAAGTTCTGGAATGATGAGAAAGATACTCTTGTACTACCTCAACATTGTCAACAACAACAGGTTAGTAACCTAACCAATCATCGGTAAATCTTGATGTAGTATAATGAAAGTGTAACCCCTTTGCTTTATGATTTTAGATTGTGTTTCACGCCGGTCAAATTGATCCAAAGTGGTGGTATGTTATACAAGTGTCCCCTTGTTCAAAACATATCTTTCAAGATCAAGATGTTGAAATCGAATCTCTGGATTAGGTGCAAGTACTACCTCAAATCGACTCATTGGAAGAAGACGGTGATGAAAATGAAGAAAATAAGTTAGAGGAGGCCGATCAAGAGCTTTAGGAACATCAATCCAAAGAAGATGATGAGTCACCTATCGATCATGATAATGCTTTATTGGACAATGATAGTGATATTGATATGGAACCCCATCTTTTCATTGAGCTTCCATTAGATATAGAGATTGATGAAGTAACATAAATGGATCTACAAGATGGGATAGATTCATGATCTTGACATTGTTTCTATAATTATTTCCCTTTAAAAGTTCTCAACTCTCTTTATTTTTTTTAATTCAAACACGGCTTTAAAGGTTCCCATGGATTTTTTTAAAACTATCATCATTTTCTATATGTATGTCACATATATAACCTAATTTCAATCTTTAAAAACTCTCTGGAATTTAAATCATAGTATAGCAGTAAAATTTTGCTGCTATACTCGCTACTCAGCAATAAAATTACAGTATTGTTCACCTACTACTGTGAGCAGTGATAGTATTAGCAGTGAAATTTCACTACTATTATCGTGATACTGACTAGCGACAAAATGCCTCGACATTCGAAAGGCTCAATGCTTCTAGAACGCTGCTAAAAAACATTGCTATGCCCTCAACGTGTTGTAGTGTCATGGTGATAGCTCTCCAAGTGCTATCAAGAGACCCTAGAAGGTGATCACAAGGTGCCTTGGATTAAAAAAACTAAAAACCCTTTTTAAAAAAGAAAACTAAGTCCTATCCAAGGTAACTCCTTTCTCTTCACCACTTGCAAAGACCAAATAATATCACAAAGAAGTTGATTCAAATTCTTGCAAAGAGAAATTTATAATTTCAAAAAGTTGATATGCATACATAATTTGATTTAGAAGCTTGAGACTCCAGACTCATGAAAAAGTCTAAAGGAATATCTCTCCTTAAGAAAACTCTTCAACTTAGAACAAAAGTGTAAATTCTAATCTAGAAACCTGAAATCTTCTAAATTGTTGTATACATATATCATATGGCTCAGTAGCTTTCTCTTGGGGGGTAGGAAAATCTGGGGAGATATTGCATATCTACACTTCATGGATCAACTTCAGATTAGAAATTAAAAAAATAGAAAACAGAGAGAATGCCTCTTCCCTCGAGAGGTACAAGTGCATGCCGATTGTAATATTCATTGAATTGCTTTCTTTCAAAATGAATTTATATCCTAGACCTCTAAGAGCACGCTTCTTTATCTTTTGGAACTTTCTATCCTCACATGGGTGTTATACACATGTCAGGTATAATCCTCATGTTATCAAAATGGTCAAAACTCATGTTCCTCCTCTTCTAGAACTTTTGTTGAGCTATTCCACCTCAAAAAACTCCCAAAAGTGCAAGAAGGAAGCACCTTCTAATATTTCTCCTTCTTTCAAAATCCACCTCCATGATTCTATTTGCTTATTTGACGTGGATTATTGCCTAGATAGCTCATATCCTATGTGTACACAATATATGCCAACTCAACCTAACATTTCTAACTCAACTCAACATTTTAAGCTCACTTGCAAGTTAGCGAAACATATGATTTTCTGAAATGCATGGAAACATTTTCCCCTCATTTTTACTGAATCAAATTTTCTGAAATGCATGGAAACATTTTCCCCTCATTTTTACTGAATCAAATTTTGTATGTAGCTTAGTTTAATAATGTTGATGAAGATCCACACCCTGAGCTTAGTTAAAACCTCTGAGTGAGTTGAATTCTAAAACTTTCTACCATTTCTTGAAACCCCTTATCTCTAACATGTATCTATTCTGATTTTCTAAATGGTTCTAATCTCTCTTTTGCTTTGATCTTTGGTAAACCTATGGTGGAAACTTAAACAAGAACTTCATATGTACAACCGACTTTGCAATCCGTACTAGTTCGATGGAAAAAGACCCTTGGGTTTATTTAGCAAGCTCCATCCATGTCATTGGCATCTATTTACCTAAAAAAGGGCATATGTACACTATGTATCAGATGAATCATATTTTCTTGCATCATTTAGTCCACCCCATTGATTAGGGACATTCACGTACTTAATCCTTGATTCTATTTTTCTTAAATCATTCAATCCAACCCCTTGATTAGGGACATTCACGTACTTAATCCTTGATTCTATTTTTCTTAAATCATTCAGTCCAACCCCTTGATTAGGGACATTCACGTACTTAATCCTTGATTCTATTTTTCTTAAAACATTCAGTCCAACCCCTTGATTAGGTACATTCATGTACTTAATCATTGATTCTATTTTTCTTAAATCATTCAGTCCAACCCCTTGATTAGGGACATTCATGTACTTAATCATTGATTCTATTTCTCTTAACTTCACAATTGAGGAGTGGTAACTCTGAAGTATAGAAAGTGGGAAAATCTTCATTTAACCACTCCTCTCGTTTGTCATATAAAAGATATGAATATCAAAATTCACCTTGATATTATGATCGATTTATTGGACATGTTCCACTTGCATAAGATTCAACCATTATGTTTCCTGAAATTCTTTGATCTTCATTGTTTAGAATTAGATCTTCTAAATAAATTCTACTGAAATATGGTTTCAACCTCCATCCATTTGCCCTAGTTTTATGCAAATTTCGAGCAAGGTATCTTAATTGATAAGATCCATTTACCCTAGTTTTATGCAACTTTCCAGCAAGGCCTTTTAATTGATAAGATCCATTCCAATATTTGTTGACTATGACAAATGGTCCCTCCCATTTTTGCTAAAATTTTATGTCATGTCTCTGATCCAACTTGTTATCATAGCTCATTAGCATCCCTTCTTCAAGATCTTTATCCTTAAGTGCTTGATCAAACTTCCTATTTTGTTGTGTAGCTTTTTAGGTGTAATATTCTACTAGTGCTTGTTCCCCATCCAGCATGATTCTTTCCAAGTCCTCCAATTTATCTTGTTCATCTTCCTCTTGTGCTACCAACACCCTTAAACTTGGAATATCAACTTCAATTGGAAGAAGTGTTTCTTGTCCATATGCTAGATGAAAAGGATTAAAATCCATTGAAGCTTTAAAGGTGGTTCTGTTTGCCCATAGTGCATTATTCATATATTTGTCTCAGTCCTTTGGCTTGAAGAAGTGTTTCTTGTCCATATGCTAGATGAAAAGGATTAAAATCCATTGAAGCTTTAAAGGTGGTTCTGTTTGCCCATAGTGCATTATTCATATATTTGTCTCAGTCCTTTGGCTTGTATCTAAACAAGCCAAAGGATTAAAATCCATTGAAGCTTTAAAGGTGGTTCTGTTTGCCCATAGTGCATTATTCATATATTTGTCTCAGTCCTTTGGCTTGTATCTAAACAATTTTTGTGATGATTTTGCATAAGGTTCCATTTACATTTTCCACTAAACCATCACATTGAGGATAGTAGGGTGTTGAATATGAAGCTTGGTAATAGTTCCTGAAGTAAGTCCTCTCCAAAACCTATTCCATGATCTGTAATGATTTCCAATGGTGTTCTAAACCAAACACAGATGTTGTCATAGATGAAGTTGGAAACTATCTTTTAGTCCCAACAATTTTATCCGATATTGACATGTAATTTATGTCCTTGGTAGAGCTCGTATGGCATCCACTCCCCATTTAGTTAACAATCCCTAGTTCAAAGTTGGTATCCTTGGTTTTGATGTCAATTTCATGTTTTTTGCTTTTTGGTATCCCAAACATCCTTTCCACCACTCCACATCTCTATGTAGACTTGGCCATAGCTTGCAGGATCTTTTTGATTATAATATCACATCTAAAATGTCCACCCGAAATTGCCATCATGACATGCATGCATAATATGTGAAATCTCTTCAGAGAATCTGATCCTTCCCTTTTTGATATAACTACTCTCCAATCATCTAAAGTGATATAGCTTTCCCTTTTTGATATAACTGCTCTCCAATCATCTAAAGTGATATAGCTTTCTTTTCAAGCTTAATCTTATACCCCTTTGGCATTTCCCATGTATCGGTAGTAAATAATATTCTTTAAAGATTAAGCCCCTTGATATATCTCTAAAGTCAATTTCTAATAGATCAAATCATTCGTGAATCCTCCTTGAGCAAGAGAATTAGCTTCTTTATTGAAATCCCTAGATATATGCCTAAGATTCACAATTTTGGATTGTTGAAATAGCTTCTTCACTTCCCTGTTCCAACTCTTTAAGGAATTAGATTTGATCCCCCAAGTAGCAAGTATAATTGCTTCAATATCAGTAGAGAATTCCCCTTGACATTCAGTTTTTGAATTTCAAGTTCTTTACATTTCTATAATCCTACGCCTTGAGAGTTTGGCCTCCTGTGGTGGACGATAAAATATCATCATCATCATCATCTTTTAGCACCTCCCTCGCTTTCAGTACATCCCTCTCTCCTCCCTCCTCTCTCTCTCTCTCCTCCCTCCCTTTCAGCACACCTGCCTCTCTCTTCTCTCGTACCTCCTCCCACCACATATTCCCTCCCTACCTCTCCTTCTCTCCCTCCCCCTCAGCCTCCCAAGGTCCACTCCACCTCTGCAAAGCTCCACTATCTAGCTCCTCCCCTACTCACAAGTGTTTTTATCACAACAAGATATCTATGTTCTCAAACTCCTCCCTAGCTTCTCTTCTTCCAGCACATCTAAATTCTAATCAAATCTTCTATATCGCATCCTAAGCTTTGTAGCACCCTTCATCTACCCCTTCTAGATCTGCACCACCCATACATTGTCATAGAATCTTGTGCAATGGCTCCTCGTAGTATAAGAAGACCAAAAACCGTCATTGAGTCCATGACCTCAAGCAATGTGCATGACAATGATGGACAATGGATTTGTACTCTAGACAACACGCTAATGTAGGTTGCCATGCAACCATCTATGAAAGGGGTTCATAAGATTCCAAAAAGGTTTATCTTATCTCCTAGCCACCATTGGAAAGGTAGAATCCTTCATTTTCAAATCAATAAAGATGGAAAACATCTGGTGAAAGTTCAACATGTCTATCCACCCTCACTATAACTGAAGTTCGAGTCAGGGATTTCACTGACGTAAACGAGAACATGTGAACATGTTAATAACATATGTTAATAACACAAAAAATCTTGTGATCACATGTTATATTCACAAAGCTTTCACAAGGGCCTAAAAAAATTATCTTTGTCGGGCATAAAAAATCTTCTTAGGTGGCCACTAACCTGCTATTATGTGAAGATGGTAACATGAGAACATGTGAATAGCTTATTCGCATGTGTAGCCAAGCTTTTAAGGGGTTCCCAAATGGCAAGTGACCTGTTATTTTGTGAACGGTAATATGAGAACATGTGAATAACTTGTTCACATGTGTTATTATCACAAAAAATCTTGTGATCACGTGAATATTAAATCCCTGGTTCGAGTAATACAATGTGCATGAAATGTGGAGCAAACTGTAAGTACAAACTTGTTTGCTGATTGCGTTCTTCCTTGAGTTACTATTGGTTTTTTTAATGTTTTTTGTGTTGTCTTTTGTATGCATGTTGTAGATATTTTTCCCTCGTGTTGAGTGGCAACCCCTAGAATTCTTGCCAAGGTCTTTTAAAGCATTTCGTGCATACCTTGGAGAGATTATGTAGGAGAGAAAGCCTCTAGGCTTGTTTGTGGTGACGAGGTATTCTTCTATAATGCCTCCTACATTGTCCCATCATCCGCAACATGGCTACGGGAGACTTGAACCTCTCTATTTTCTATCTCAAAACAACCAAGAATGGCCTCTCCCCTACAACTTCACCATTAAAAGCTTTTGATGGACAGAGGTTGCATGTTGATGTTCATGCCTCCATAAAGTGCATAGATGGATCACATAGAGCCACCTTGGCTTGTGGTTTAGGGCACTTCATGTTTTTATTTTGATTTTCCTTAAGTGTGGAGTGCATAGGAAACCCACTATGTATGTTTGCAAGGAGAGTGCCAAACGTGGAACTCAATATGTTGTTACTTCCGAAAGGTTGAAATGCAAAGGTGGTTGAACATCAAGGGGACTTGATTAAAGGTTCAGTGTTCAAGGAGAAGACCTGTGTGAGGTTTCAAATAGGCAAGGAAAATCTCAAAAAGGTGTTCCCGTACAGATGGTGGAAGAATACTAAGAATGAGTGGAAGCCCTTAGATTTTGATACCATGACTAGGCAAGAAGTTGAGCTTCCAATAATGGTGCATGAAAATGACATGCACCACATTATAGTAAATGATTATTGAAACTTATCAAACATGAGAGAGTACCTAGTTTTTCATTTTGGGGAATGAATGGGAGCCCTTAGATTCTGATACCATGATTAGGCAAAAAGTTGACCTTCCAATAATCTCCCAATAATGGTGCATGAAAATGACATGCACCACATTATAGAAATGATGATTGAAACTTGTCAAACATGAGAGAGTACCTAGCTTTTCATTTTAGGGAATGAGTGGGAGCCCTTAGATTCTGATACCATGACTAGGCAAAAAGTTGAGCTTCCAATAATGGTGCATGAAAATGACATGCACCACATTATAGTAAATGATAATTGAAACTTGTCAAACATGCGAGAGTACCTAGTTTTTCATTTAGGGCTATATGGTATCTTCACTTTTGTGGTGGATGGTAGAAAGATACAGCATAGGGCAGAGAAATTTGTGGCTTGCATTGACTTATAGTCTCCTCGTGTTAGCTCAATCAAGCAGGATGTACAAGATCTTCCGTAATGAATTTGTAAAATTCATTAACATGAAATTTTAAGATTCTTATGTTTGTCCATGTAAAATTGGTTTATTAGTGTGCGTAAAGTCTTTTTTAATTATGTGGGCTTAAAGTTTTTTACTAACTAGGCTCTATGCCTAGTACACTTAAAATATACGAGTTTTATGCGTGTAATTTTTTTTTGTTGATTTAAAGTTGACCACATTAAATGTCTATATAAGGCATTGTCTTCATAATAGTTTCATTATAAGTCTTTTAACTTTTGAAACCTTTGTCACATATCTTAACATCCTTTGTGAATTTAATTGATAATCCATGCAAGCCCACTTTTGATAAGATCTCCTTCGCACGTCTCTCTTTCAGCTCCATGTTCCATGCATAGTTGATGATGTGCAACATGAGAAGCTTGTCTAGTATCCTAAGCCTTGCATGTAGCATATATGGATGGAATCCACAAAGAGGCATATCAAGAATTGGGTCCCAGTATTTATCAAATTCATGCTGAAGACTTTGATTCCACCTCTTTATCAATTTCATGCCAATCTAGGGGAAGACTTTGATTGCAACTCTTGATCATGTTGGCCAATTTGGTGTGTGTTGTTGCATTTTTTTGGATCCTCGAGAGCATGTTATTGCATGCATGTATGTGTTTTGTGTCCTCACGACCCATTTACTACCATTACGTGCATCTCGTATAATATTTATCTCACACCGATGATGATATCACTTGGTCGGCCTTTTGACAAGTGTGTGGATCGAAAACGCAACAAGAGCATAAGATTGAGGCCTTCAATGCCCAATGTGAGATATTACCTTTTGTCGGATTGAAAAAGAGCCAAGCCGAGGGGAATGCCATCTATGATGAGCAGGCCTTGAAACTATTGAAAGAGATTCTCTATAAAGAGAGAGAGAGAGAGAGAGAGAGAGAGAATTATCTACTAGAGAAGGAAGTGAAAGTAATCAAAATGAGGTTTCTTAGAGAGGCAAACCCATCACAAAGGCGCTTCTAGTGTTTGGGGAGGGACATCATCGTCGAAAATGGTTAGCCAAGAGAAGGGGACAGAGCAGCATATAGCCGGCCTTTTGGTGGAAAAACAAGTGTGGAAGGTGGCAAGCACATAAAACAACGCCGTTCGAGCACCAAGAATGTGCGATGGAGCACCGCGTATAACACTGCAGCCATGATGTACGTGGCACCCACAGGCCAGCGCAGATCAACAGCAAAAGACACACTCTCCCTCGTTTCCACAACGGATCCATGTTGTTCAACATTGAATATAAACCTTACGTACAAAGCTTTGCAACATTATATGGGATTATTACCCCACAGCATGTGGCAATAGTTTGTGAGAACCTCTTAAAAGAAGACATACACATATTCTCTTGTGATTTTACACATAAAAAAGGCTTACTAAAAATGTATAAGTTCATTGATTTTGTGCCTTGAGCATTGAGAGGATTCACACATACTCAAGAATGGCAACAACCCCAACAATAACAAATGAATTCAACAACACTCACAGTGAAAGGAGAAGGAGCTTACAAACCTTCACACTTACCAAGAAAGTTTGATATAAGATTTTTTTTCCAATACCATTGTTTATAAATTGCAACACTCTCATATTCTAATAATAACACATTCAAACAAGATTACTCATTGTCAAAGTGTGTGATGAAAATAATTTTATATGTGGTGACATAAATATATTAGCATTGATATACACATTTTGTCTTGATTGTGTCTTGTGAATATGATTATTTCTATTTAATACACACATGTCTTGTGCATAAACATTGAGCCTATCAGTGGGAGGGATATTTAGGCAAGATTGCATTGCACATTCCAAACAGCTACATAGACGCACACTCCAACCATAGGTACTTTTTTTTTGTTGGGCTTAGTTTTGGGAGTTGAGAAGAAGAGTTGTCAGTTTTGAGCAGCTGTCTTTGCTAGGTGTTCTTGGGCTTGGGTTCAGCTTCATAGTGTTAGTATATGTTCAATGCCTGCCTCTCACCATGTATCTTACATTGATGTATGGTGTTTATTTGTACAACCTCCCATTATGAGGAGAAGCCCTTGGTGCACATATATTTAGTGGGAACCCCAACTTAGATGCTAGAAGGGGTCATAGTTTTGACCGTTGATTGTTAGGAGATGATGAGGGGTACAAGTGTTAGCTAGGGATTCAAGGAATATTCCATAGAATATTCCCTAAAATACTAATTGCATCATTAGTGGGCGGTGGTCGGTTGGGATGGGTTATGGATACGTAGGCAATGAACTGTGTTACTGTAGCATAACCACCCATGTCTTAGATGCATCCACCGCACTACCTGCAGCACTATAAATGAACATAGTTGGCTCACGCTAAGGCATCCCTAACGCTTGTGAGCATATATTCCGTATACTCGCAGTACACTCTCAATTCATAGTTTGTCTAAATTTCCATCTAAGCTCTACACTAGAGCGTATGGGTCGACAACACCATCCTATTATACCTGCCTCTTGTTTGGTATAATCATAATTTTAAAATTCTCTCCATTCTCTCTATTGCATTATCTAATGTACTTTCTCTTATTGTGTCTCTTTCCATTATACTATATTATTACATGGTATGAGAGCTGTAGGAGCTCTTAGCAATAATAGTACACGAGTAGTACACAAATTCTACTCTTTCTTTGCATAGAAGCAAATTGGAGTGATGTCTACTTCAGGGTCTGGCATTGCTGCCTCTACTGCTATTGGAGTGCTTCACATCCGCCCACCTGCCTTCACTGATGAGGACAAGTTATATGGGACAAACTACACTCTTTGAAAGTTAAAAATCAATGCTATCCTTGCTTACTATGAGCTTCTAGAGACCGTTCTAAGAATGGACCAAGAACTAGTGGAAACCATTGACCCTAGAGATAACACAAGAATGATTTCACTATAGATGTTGCTTTTCTTCAGGCATGGGAGTGACACAATGTAGATGCACTTTGCATTATTGTTACTAGTGTAGGTGATTATATTCTTACTCTGATTTAATACAAAACCAAGGCATCCATGGCTTTGGACCATACTAAGAAATTAGCATGAGACCTAGAATCAGACCAGAATTCAAAACCTGGAGAATTAGCTTGTTGTTGAAAAGTTTGTTGAAGGAGAGGCAACAAAAGTATTTATGTCTCGAATTAAAAACCGGCTAGACCAAGTTTCTGTGGGAATCATGAAGACTAGCGAAGACTTGGCTCCGAGATGCATCCAAATTCTACCAACAGAAGGATGATAGCTTGGTTATAGCACTAAACACCTAGGTTAGAGTACCACCTCTTTCTTTTTAAGAATTTAGTGCTATTCTACTTGAGGATGTTAAGCCACACTATAACAACACTCAACAAGCATCAAAATAGCAAACACTACATAGGAGTACTTGAAGAGAGGTATCACAGCATGACTCTGAATATCAGACATGGAAACAACGGTGGATGCATCTAAGACATGGGTTAGCGATTACATGACTCGAAAACACACTACTGTCTTTCATTCATCTGCAAAGATTAAAAAAGCTTTCACCAAAATAGGCTTCATGACCATTAGAGGAAACACCAAGAACTACTTTCTAACTGAAATTTTGATGAACTTTTAAAGAACCTTCTGAACTTCTGAGATGAGTATTCAGATAAATAGTGAAAAGTAAATAACTAGTGAGTATCCTAAGTCAGCCCCTAACACCTCGCACAGCTCGGTGGCTTTGAGCCCGCAGGGGTTGACTCGATTCCCACAATCCCTTGATCCGATTATATTGACTTCAAAAACCAAAAAGTTTGATCTTAATCAGCCAGTGCTTAATCCTGGTAATTATCCGCGATAGCTTGAAAGGCTGTAGACATTAAAGCTTCTGCGCTCTGGACTTTGCCGTCCAGCACTCGTACTGGTACGGATTAAGTTCCCTATCCTTTGAAGAGGAAATCAGCATCTTCTATTGAGCTTCGTCCTCTTTGTTCTACTCTTCAGCTTGATCTGCAACCTTTGCATCCTTTACTTCCTTTGTGGTGAAAACCACAGTTTTTGGTTCCGTCAAGCTCTACTCTGCCACTAATCCTTTGCTCGAATTTGCATCCAACTTGAGACTTTACTGTAACAGTTCCTCTCTGAGCTTTGTGTTCTCCTTCTCCAAAGCTTTGACTCTACTTACCAGTTCATCATCGGGCTCTTATATCTGAACAATACCTTCAAAGAATCATATGGCTTGCCAATCCACTTCTCCATCTTGTCTGCAAACTGCTACCACACTTTTTGAGAATGTTGCCCCACCACTTGCTTCAAAACATCTATATCTCCTTCAAACACCAACACTCCTTGCATCTCCATATCCTCTTCTATGACCTGCTTTTCAAGTGCCATCAATGGAGAGATTCTGGTTATAAGGAAATTGTTCTCTACCTCCAAACTTGCCATCTTCTCAAATAAACTTGCCAACTCTGCATGCACTCCTTGCTGCATCCCTTTCATCCAATCCCAAAGTCCTTCACAGACCGCTGAGTAGCTTGCAACATATCTCGGTACTTCCGTTCTTTAGAGACTGCCATATCGCCAGCTCTTTTTCTCGTTCCAGCCTAACCTTCAATAGCTGTTCCTCAGCCTTAATCAACTTTTGAGTAACATCATTGCTCACACCCTGCTTTTGCTCCAATTTTGAGACTTTATTTTGCTGCTTTACCAAATCTATCGCATGTTCTACCATGAATTTCTGCATTGACATCAAAGTTAAACTACATCCTCCACCTCCTTTAGCTCCCTGACCTACTTCAGACCTTTGACACCAACTTTGGTTGAACTCTGAGGAACCATAGAAGGTGTCCCCACATTCCGCTCTGAGACTTCCATCTACACCTTCTTCAAAACAACCTCCTTGTCCAACTTCTTCCTTTTAATGTGCAGTTTTTGTCCCACCTTATTCGCTCCTACAGACTCCGATTTCTATTTGTGCTCGTCCTCTTCGACATTCTCGACTTCCACTGTGTCATCCTTTTCCCAGGTTAACTTGCCTTTTCTACTACTCTCTTCAACCATTGGGAGCCTACCTTCCCGCACCTGCGCAAAACCCACAGGAGTACTTTTGAAGCTACCACAACCACCTCTGGATTCGGCTGATACGCAAACAGTACTGCCACATACACCACCAACTTTTGTTGACTGACTGTCTTCTGCATTTGTCCTTCACCTCCCAAACCACCTGAATTCTATCATGCAGCCAACTCGCCTAGCCAATAGTGACTCCTCTCTCTGCGCTACTGTACAGCGGGGTTAATGCATCCTTACTCATATAGTTGGTTTTTACCAACAGACACAGTTTCTCCAGATACCACTTGAAGTGGCTCCTGCGTTTCTCCTCCACATTTCTAACCATGAAATAACCTTTGTACACTTAGGCATCCCGAACTCAGATTTCATGATAGGGTCTATGATTTTTGACCAACCTCTAATCTAACACCCTAGGTAATTTAAATACCGAGGCTACAAAATCAAGTGTTACCTGTATCTAAGGAACCGCCACTACTCTACAAAATCAAGTGTTACCTGTATCTAAGGAGATACATAACCGCCACTACTCTACAAAATTTCACACTACTGCTCCTGTGCATTCTCCTTCGACTCTGCAATCCTTCTAGGGCAAATTGAAAAATTCCCATAGACCCACTCGCCAGCCACACCTTCGTATCTTTGTCTTCAATGTCGATCTTTGCACTTTGAGACTTTGTGACAGCCTCCTTCTCTGCTTCCGCTCTGCAACAATAGGGCTCATATGAGACTCATCTTCTGACTGTGAATCCACTAGCATCGTTCACGAAATTTCCAATTCTGCCTGACAATTCTCAAATCCAATGAAAATTTTTAATTTTAATGGATTTTTTAATTTTTTGGGTCAAAAATATATATTTTTAAAGGAATTTGAATGTTTCACGGGCACCCGAATGGACACACCACATGCCAAACACCAACCCCACATTTTCTTGAAATTTAAAATAACCTCTGTCTAATTTTTCACTAGTTTTGAGGAATTTTTTTGAATTTTTAATTTACCCCAGATGCATTTAGAATACAAACGGTTAAAAATTTTCAGAATCCCAATAGTTTTCTCGGAATACAAAAAGCCAACAGTTTTGAGAAAATAAAAAGACAAAAAAAATCAAAATATGAAAGGTCAAAAGTTTTCAGAATCCGAAAGGTCAAAAGATTTTCCGGAATTCGGAAAGCCAAAAGGTTTCGCGAAAGATGAAAAGCCAAAAGGCACCAAGAAAAAATTTCCAAAAATTTTCAAAGAATTTTCTTTTCTTTTTTGATGAGATGATTTAAAAGCATTGGACTAAGGTTCAATTATGTAAAAGCCCCAAAAATTTTCAAAGAATTTTCTTTTCTTTTTTGATGAGATGATTTAAAAGCATTGGACTAAGGTTCAATTATGTAAAAGCCCAATTGATAAAAAATCTATGCTACTTATGGCTCCAAGGGCTAAATTTATTAATATGATTTAAGCGACACACGTCCAGGAGGGAGATTGCACCCAATCTTGTGTTCTTTGATTTTGATGCTCTTGTTTATGGTTTGATGTTATGGTTTATTTTTTAATTATTTAATTTGTGGAATAATCTAATCTCTATGTACCATGGTCCTGTAACAGTGGTATCAGAGCACGGCAAATTCAAGAATTGAATTTGGATCATGGAGAGTTGAAGAAAAATCAAGGTTTAAAGAAAGGAGATTTCATCAAGGATTGTTATTTTTCACAACTCAACCCCATGAGGACGACAACTTCTCTTTCGATCAAGAGGGTAATTCTCAACATCAAGATATTTATGATTATCCAGGTAAGCCTAAAACTCATCTCATACTTATGCATAGTTTAATTTTATTATTATTATTTAAAAAAACTATAGCTAAATTCAAATATATTGGTCAAAATAGTTCAATGATTGATATGTACTTTCTATAGGCAGAAGAAAATACATATTAGACCATTCACTATCAAGACGTTAGTGAACTAACAATGATGCACATATGTTTTTCGCGATTGATCACCGAAGAATGTATGTAACTTATTGTTATTTCACATTCAACCTTTGAACTTTGACACCTCATTTAAAACACTTCTTAAAATTATTCTTTTTTTTAAAAAATCAAGTAAGGATAACTAGGTTTTTGTGAAAGATACTTGTGTTGACGTCTGTAGATACTTGTATTGGTATCTATGAAAGATACTCATGAGTATCTATGAAAGATACTCATGTTAGTGTCTATGAAAGACACTCGTATTGGTGTATGTGAAGGATACTCTTTGGATTTCCTAGATGGATAATCTAAGTGATATTTATTGGATAACTTATTACAATGGAGTGTTGAGAGGGATTGTATTTGTGATGGATTTATATTCTGACTCTCTTTACTTGCTAATTAAATACGCAACTGAGGACAATTCAACCCAAACAAGAGGGAATATTTTGATAATTAATTTATTATTGGGTGATCCAATAATTAAAAATAATATCTTGGGTAACCCAAGTGTGATTAATTTGGTTGTGAGTGAATCCAGCGAGCTATCACACATGTGAAATGTGTGGTATACTTTGTGAGTACGTGTGACACGTATGAAAACATTGTGAGTGAATCCAATGTATGAGTTTGATTGTGAGTGAATCCAATCATCTCTTATGATTAATTCTTGATGAGGGTGACCCTAGTTGGTTGTGAGTGAGCCCAACTAGCTGTGACATGTGTGAGATGTGTGTATGAAAACATTGTGAGTGAATCCAATTCAGGATTTTGATAATGAGTGAATCCGATCAGCTCTAAGGCACGTGTGATGCGTGTAAAGGTTCAGTGAATTTGATCGTGAGTGAATTCGATCAACTCTAAGGCACATGTGATGCATGTGAGGACATGTGGGAGTGAATCCACTTAAATACATAATGACATTGTGAGTGAATCCAATGTGGGAACAATTAATGTGTTTGATCACTTGTGTGTGCTGATAGTTTTACAACCGAGGAGTGAGATTATAAGAATATTTTATCATGGGAGTGAATCCAATTAATTATGTATGATGTATGGTTCACGTGAGAAGCATGGTAGTGAATGATTTCCATTTGTTAGAATTATTTTTGTGAGTGAGTCGAAAGTAATTGTGATCTAACATTGTGGATTATGTTGAATATAGATCATGAGTTCGAGACAACTAAGGTGGACATTGGACAAGATTATCTAGCCAAGTACATGTGTGGTAAATATTTAATTTTGTATGGTTTGGACCATTGTACATATAATTGGCAAGGTTTATTTTTTATGAGATGCTTTAAAAGCATTGGACTAAGGTTCAATTTTGTAAAATCCCAATTTATAAAAAATCTATACTATTTATGGCTCCAAGGGATAATATGATTTAAGCGACACACGTTGGGGGGGGGAGGCTGCACCCAATCTTATGTTCTTTGATTTTCATGCTCTTGATTTATGTTCTTTGATTTTCATGCTCTTGATTTATGCTTTGATGCTATGATTTATTTCTTTTATTATTTAATTTAAGGAATAATCTAATCTTCATGTACCATGGTCTTGTAATAGTAGTATCAGAGCATGGTAAATTTAGGAATTGAATTTGGGTCATGGAGAGTTGAAGAAAAATTAAGGTTTAAAGAAAGGAGATTTCATCAAGGATTGTTATTTTGTCACAAGTCAACCTTGAGGATTAGAACTTCTCTTTCGATCAAGTATTCTCAACATCAAGGTATTTGTAATTATCCAGGTAAGCCTAAAACTCATACTTATGCATTGTTCAATTTTATTATTATTATTAAAAAAAACTATAGCTAAATTTAAATATATTGGTCAAGATATTTCAATGATTGATGTGTACTTTCTATACGCGAAAGAAAATACATATTAGACCATTCACTATCAGGACTTCAGTGAAATAACAATGATGCACATATGTTTTTCGATCGATCACCAAAGAATGTATGTAACTTATTGTTATTTCACATTCAACCTTTGACCTTTAACACCTCATTTAAAACACTTTCTTCAAATTATTGTTCTTTTAAAAAAAATTCAAGTAAGGATAACCAGGTTTCTGTGAAAGATATTTGTGTTGATGTCTCTGAGAGATACTTGTGTTGGTATCTGTGATTGAAAGATACTCATGTTTGTGTGTCTGTGAAAGACACTCGTATTGGTGTATGTGCAGGATACTCTTTTGATTTCCCAGATGGATAATCTAAGTGATATTTATCTGTGAGACGGATAACTTATCACAATCTAGTGTTGAGAGGGATTCTATCTGTGAGACATATTTATATTCTGACTCTCTTTACTTGCTATTTAAATATGCAACTGAGGTCAATTGCAACAACTGAGGTCAGTTGCAATTTAAATATGTAACTGAGGTCAGTTGCAATTTAAATATGCAACTGAGGTCAGTTGCAACCCGAACAAGAGGGAATGTTACGATAATTAATTTATTATTGGGTGATTTAACAATGCAAAGGAATATCTTAGGTAACCCAGGTGTGATTAATTTGGTTGTGAGTGAATCCAACCAGCTATGACACATGTGAAACGTGTGGTATACTTTGTGAATACGTGTGACGGATATGAAAACCAATGTACGAGTTTGATTGTGAGTGAATATCAACTGTTTTGAACTTTATTTAATTTAAAAATAAATTTTAGATAAATTTATTTTATGATAAAAGAGGAATTCCCATGACAATTGGAATCCAATCATTAAATGAGAAAAAGAGAATTTTAAGCTTATTCAAAAAATAGATATTGGTATTTAGTTAAAAGAAGAATTTGTATGGTATTTAAGTAAAGAAAGATTTGAATTAATTTTTGGTGACAAAAGAGGAATTTTCACCAAAATTCCACCTAGAGAATTAGAGTTAATAAATTAAAATGGTAGAAAGAATATCTTTAGATATTTATGTGAATAATTCACCAAATTGATTTTTTTCCAAAATTAGATTAAATGAAAGAAGAGTATTTTCATAAAAAATCCGATATTCTCATATAAAACCATTTCTTAATCTATTATGGTTAAGAAGGAATGAAATTCATAAAGTTAGAATTTTCTTACGGTTAGAAGTTCAGTAGATGTTTATCTGAAGAAAATCCTTGTTAGAACTAAGCCAAATGATTTTGGTTAAACCACGACTATGAGAGGGACGGTCAGTAAACTATTTGTCCATCTCTCAATCTGAATCAAGCAAAAACTTCGTGAACCAATTCCAATTCTTAGTACAAAGAATAGATTACCGTTGAATTAACCTAGTTTTTCGTTGACCAAAATCACTAAGAATCTAGTTGGACAATCAGTCAAATGATGGGTAGATTACCCTGATGAGAGATCAATGATTCTCATTATGAAAATATGGATTAAGGAAAAAGAGTTTTGTGGAACCAATCTCAAACCGAGAATTTTACTTGCATAGAACCTCTGTTCTCTTTTAAAGGACTGTTTTACGTCAGAATGCTGGAGGAAGCATTTGGTATGTGTTTAAACTAAGAAGAGGCTCGTTGCAATAGTTGGCGGGGAGTCGTTGAAGGGACGTCGCTCACAGCAAAGCCTGCCGAGGTCTTGACCAACCTCGATGTACAGTTAAAATGGTACGCTACGTGGACGAGGGCCGACGAAGCGGTCCCTGAGTGAAGTGCTAGGACACCTAAGTAGGATCCTAGAGGGTTCTGACGAGGTGATGCACGGGCTCGTGGTTTCTAGGACACCCATGTGTGCGTCGAGGAAGATTCAGATGGACTAAAAAGAATGACTTTTGTGAATCAAATTTTGATATTGGATCTCGTTGGTTGGCCAGCTGGTCTTCAACGGAGAGTCTAGATGACATATTTTGTAATACAATGGACTCAATATTTTGGAGGACTATGATTAGTAATACTATGATTTTCATTGAAGGATTGTTTTAAAGACAATCGATTCTATTATAATGGCAATTTCATATTGGGTGTGTACGTGGTATTCCTACGTTAATTTTTGCATGAAATGCCGGCTAGGGGACCTGGGAACTATTTTCCTCGGTACCCAGGAAAAACATAACTAAATCTTTATAAAGAAATCCCACTAATACAGTGGTCGAGTGGTTGGCTAACCCATGGGTCGGTTGGGATGGATCGGGGGATTCCTGCAATACAAATAAGTTACGATTAGTTACGTTAGTTACATTAAGTCCTAGAAAGACCCTTGTTTTGTGGGAGGGAATCAGCGCGGTGGCTGTGCCTTAAAGGAGGAAAAAAGAGGTGATTCTATGGACCAAGTGCAAGTCTCTTCTTTAATCTGACCATGTGACTTCAGGTTCGGTCAGATCAGTTTGAATAGTTAAGACTTTGACTCTGCTCAAGCTTATTTTTGATGCCCAACAGACTTGTAAAGAGTCCAAGATAAGTTATCATTCATTTACTTTTTTCAAATTTGATGGTAAGAAGAATGGTTGCACTATTTTATGATGGTTAAATGAATTCGATGACTACTTTGCTAATGAGCCATTTTCTGAAAGTGATAAGATTAAGTGTGTAACTAATCACTTGATTGTTGATAGAGCATCTTTATGGTGGAATGTCATGCACAGTTGGCCTACCACATGGGTCGACTTCTAGGAAAAACTTAAAGAATATTTTCTTTTGTCCCACAGTTTCACCTTTAAGTACGTCGTGCTTGGAGTAAGTTTACATGGACTAATTATGATACAGTTGCCCAATACACTGATTATTTCTAGCAATAACTCTTACAACTTCACATGCTTGACAAAGTGCCTGAAGAAACTCTCCAGTGCAAGTACAAAAATGATTTAGACGAAGGCATCCAAGTAGAGGTAAACTTGTTTAAACCTTATCGCTATATGAAGCTATTTCTCTAACTCGTGATGCAGAGAAGAGTGTTTGACCTTCACAAAGATTTGGACCATTCAATAGGCAAGCTTCATTTATGATGAGCAATAATAGCACTACAAGAAGTTCTCGAGTCCTCCTTTCTTAACTTCACCATGCACAATAAATTTTGAAGGCACACGTGCACCCTTGTGCCATCCATGTGTTTATAAATGCCCACATGCCTTGTGCACCCTTGCACTTTTCATGTGCCTAATTTTTGACCAGTGATTCCCTTTTACATTCATCCATGCACATTTCCTAACAACCTTAGCCTTCATCCATTCCAATTTCATGGCATCCTAAGTTCCATCCCCGTGGAATTTACTCACAATAAAGGGGGATGTCACCTACATGCATGAACCTCAAGAAAACCCCCTATATCTGATGCTCATAAGATGATAACACCCCCTATTTAGGCTTATAAGGATACTTTGATGCTCATAAGATGATAACACCCCCTATTTAGGCTTGTAAGGATACTTTGAAAATGACTATGTCACCACCTTCCTTATATCATCTTATGATGCTCATAAGATGATAACACCCCCTATTTAGGCTTATAAGGATACTTTGAAAATGACTATGTCACCCCCTTCCTTATATCTATGTTTTTTCTCTAACATTTACATACCACCTCTCTTAGATTAAAGTAGTGTGAACCTTATTGAGAACATAAGTAATTCATGCATGTTACCAACATCATGCATGAAAGTATGTTAGTGTGAACCTTATTGAGAACATAAGTAATTCATGCATGTTACCAACAATTAGATGTTAACTACTAGGAAATCATCACTCTAAATCACCACAACCTACTTGAATCATTATTGAAGCATGTTGTGATTGTTTCTTGATATCATTAGATCATTATTAAAGCATGTTGTGATTGTTTCTTGATATCTTTAGATCATTATTAAAGCATGTTGTGATTGTTTCTTGATATCATTAGATCATTACCATACATGCACCATGAAAGCAAAAACCACTGAAGCCCCCTCCCCCTAACTTAAATTTAAGATTTAGTACTCACCTAAATACATGTCCTTACCCCCTACCTTATAACCTTATGCCTCATTTCAAAAAAATCGCCCTCTTGTACACTCACGTGACATTATAAGAGTGAATCCCCCAGGGTTCCATCTACCTTGCTTCCATAAACATGTGCCCCATGCATGACATGACAGGGGCATGATAATATTTCAACACCCCCCCCCCTTGGTGCCCAAATGGGTATAATCCCTGAAAGGTAATGTGGCATCCATTGACATGACATCCCCCCCCCTAATGGAGACATACACAGATATCTCTTAGCCTACATCATCGATGGCTAGAGGTGATTACATTAACATGACATGACATTATGGACATGAATATAGACATCATCACATCCATATACATATAGGAACATCTTCACCAACTTAGGGTTTCCCAATCCCAAGGTTGACATAAACATAAGACATGACATGAAACATCATCACACCTAGAAAAAAGATGGAAGAAGACATACCTAGAGCATAATGTTGACACTAATGAAGATAAACAAGATATGAATTAGGGCTAATCACATATTCACTTTTTTGCATTAAGAGAATGAGTTTGTTACATCCATTTATAGCTCTCATAGAGCTCTTATCGACATGCTCCATGCACCCTTGTGCCATCCATGTGTTCATAAATGCCCACATGACTTGTGCACCCTTGCACCTTCCATGTGCCTACTTTTTGACCATTGATGTGCTTTTACATTCATCCATTCACATCTCCTAGTAACCTTAGCCTTCATCCATTCCAATTTCATAACATCCTAAGCTCCATCTACCTTGCTTCCACATACATGTGCCCCATACATGACATGACGGGCACCAGATTTTAACACACCCACCATCATAGCCTATTTTTAACTCTAAAATGTGTCCTTTTTAGTGGTATTTTCTTCTTTGCTTCTTCACACTATGAGTTCCTCTACATGAGTGCTACATTGTGATCCAATCATTCACCTTGAAGTGATCTAATCATTCACCCCTTGAAGTGCAAGGGCCTGCACACACCTTCCTCTCTAACATTATGCAGAATATAATAGGACATAGATTAAGGGGTCCTTCTAGCGCTTGGGCTTGATCTTGCCATTAAAATTAAAGCTCTAGGGTTGGTTGAGAAATATGTGAGAGGAAAAAGTAGTAAATTATAGGTTCCGAGTGCAAGATCTCTTCTCAGAATAGGGTGAAGAAAATGAGAGAGAGGATAAAGTAGTAAATTATAGGTTCCAAGTGCAAGATCTCTTCTCAGAATAGGGTGAAGAAAATGAGAGAGAGGAAAAAGATGCAAGTTGTAAGCTCTAAGAATAAGAAGCCCTCAAGAAATGGTACGAAAGAAAAGAGAGAAGATAAATTTGCATGCTGAAGACTCCAAGACCAAGAAGCTCTAAGAATGGGTGAGCAAGATGAGGGAGAAGAGAAAGTATATGTTGGAGGGAGAAGAGAAAGCTACAAGTTGGAGGATTAAAGAGCAAGATGAGGGAGAAGAAAAAGGGTGGAGGATGCGAAAAGCCTAAATGAGGGAGAAGAGAAAGGTTGGAGGATCCAAGAGCATGCGGAAAGCCTAAATGAGGGAAACAAGTAGGAAAAATAGATATTTACATTAAAAGATGCCTTCTTTTAGAGATATTTGACTTTTGGGAGGGAAGAAAAATTACAAATTTTAGGCCCCACTAGGCCACGAGATTTGCAAGTGGGGAGGAGTGCACACTACTCTAAAAAGAGCATAGTAACTTAGGATTACTTTAGTAGTGGCCCCAACATCTAGCTAATAAGAGGGGTAAATTGTGGTCCATTTTTAGCCCATATTCTCCCTAATGAACCAAAGGAATGTAGCTATTTATAACATAAGAGGTGTGTACTCAAAACTCCTCGATTGCTTGAAAAACCTAGCCTCTAGCAAATATTTCTCTCATGGTGTTATCTCCCATTAATATGTCAAAATCTTAATTATAGGGTCCATGTAAGCATCACAAAGATAATTTCCTAAGCACTAGTGATAGTAGGTGCACTACGCTCCTCTCCTCTGGCACGACTTAGTTTAGGTCAAAGGTGATCCGTTACACATGCTCATTCCTCTCAAAACCAATCAATTATAAATCTTAGTCAAACTAATTACGACGTGCTTCCAACAAGCTTAGGAAGTGTCAAGCCGATATGCACCTTTTACTGATGGTCTCTCTGATGAGTTCAGATATTAAACCTACCTCATCTTTTGCCAATTAGTGAGATCATCTTGTTTTGTTGTGTGGGCGAGGAGTTAGAGGCGGTGTGTGGAGTCTGGACACATTGAAACACATTGAAGGTATTGTGAAGCCAACTACCCATGCATGATGTAAACATATAGAAAAAGCACCGACTGTCACATTCACATGATGCCAAGTGAGCCAACTATTTTGGAATCCCTGTGGGACCCCAACCGTCTTACTTTAGCATGTGATTGTGATTGGAGGGGGAGGCTCATGCCCAACTTTGTGCACCCCATTCCGTGTATGTGCGCGCGCGTGGTCGCATTGGCTTTACCGGCCAGCTCGTACCGTCGAGGGAGGCAGGTTTATTTTGCAGAATGGTCCAAGATTTCTGCCAACTCGGTAGGCAGTGCAGAATGCTGATGTGGCAAGCGATCTCTTCTGCAGAATACTGACGTGTCACAAGAATGCACGATCTCTAGGTCGGCCGTCATACACGCGATCTCCACTTTGTCTCTTCTCCCGGCGGCAATGACGGCCGGGAAAGGCCACTCCCTACTCCATAATGCTCAACTGTGTCGCGAGCCTTCCAAGTGGCGATCGTGGAACAGGTGCCGGCTGCTGGAGTCTTTGGAACTTCCGCTCTTTCTCTGCTGCCAAAGCATATATATATATATATATCTGGCCACTCATCATCTTCAAACTTATCAGCGTCGTACTGCGTCCAATTACATTCAATCCTCCAGCACCAGCATCATCAACGTCCGTCGTTAGGATGGCCATGTTCTCCCATGCCTTGCTCATGTGCGCAGCAGCGTTAGCGTTGGCGGTGCCCCAGATGGCGGGCGCCAGCGACCCGGAGCTGACCACGGACTTCTCAGTGCCTGCGGGCATGAACGCCAGCATGCTGGATGGCAATTTCTTCACCTTCACGGGCTTCCGTGGGGGGCCCAACGCGGCGGCGGGCGCCTTCAAGCCCATCAAGGCCTTCGAGGACGCCTTTCCGGCGCTGAGCGGCCTGGGCATCTCCGCCGCTCTCCTGGAGTTCCAGCCGGGCTCCCAAAACACTCCCCACACCCACCCGCGCGCCACCGAGCTCTTCTACGTGGTCGACGGCAGCGTCATGGTAGGCCTGGTCGACAGCGCTGGTCACTTCTTCAATCAGACGCTCCACAAGGGCGACCTCTTCGTTTTTCCCAAAGGGCTCGTGCACTTCCAGCTGAACCCCAGCTCTTACAGCAAGGCCTTCGCCTTGGCCTCCTTCAGCAGCTCCAACCCCGGCACCGTCTCCCTCCCCGCCACCCTCTTCGGCTCCGGCATCCCCTCCGCCGTCCTCTCCCAGGCCTTCAAGGTCTCTATCCCCACCGTCGCCCAGCTCCAGGCCCCCTTCGCCGCCAAGAGCTGAACTGATTTCTTAGAATGACTTCCACATAGCCTCGTGCTCCTGCTTTCTTCTTTTGAGATAAAAATGACAACTAATTCATTCATTTAGCCTTCCAAAATGCCACGCTACCTTGGCAAGACTAAAGTTTCTCTGCACCCCGCAGACTTACATTTAATCATAAGGTAGCTATCATATGCCCACACAAATATAGTAATGATCAAAAGAATTCGTAAGTTTTTTATCCTCATAAAACCGTGCCAAATACATTCAAAATGCCACACAAACTTCTAGAGCTTTTTGGCAATGCCTTTATTCTAGAGCTGTCAGATTTTATGTGATAAGCTTGTTATATAGCAAGGCTAAATTTGAAGCATCACATTCCCCACTATAAAGTGCAATGTAGGCTTCTTATCCTCATAAACCCACAATACATTCAAAATGTCACACCACGTTCTACTCATTTTTAAATTGCCTTTGGTTAAGCATTTCTCTCTAGTTAACTAGGTGTGCTCTTGCACGATTTTAACTACATCATTAGGAATTTTTTGGACCCAAAAAGGGCCTCCTAAGGATTCCTAAGTTTAAGGGATTAGAGCTTAAAAAGCTAGGCGTAAGAGAGACAAAGGCTATGATGACCCCTATTTTTTGTCTTGCCACATCAGACATACCCCCCTAGTTTCACTTTTTAAAGGGAATATTCTCATACTCTCTCTCTCACTTTTTGACTTTAAATCTCTTACTTTTTGAATTTTTTATCTTCACTCTCTATAAATTGAATCTTTCTTGTCAGTTTGAAATCTCCTTTCTCATTAACTCCCACCATACCTCCCTTCCACATCAGCAAAACATTCTCGTATTTAGGTGGGCCCCAAAAAGTGAAATTTTTTTATTTTTTATTTTTTTTTTCATTTTGAGGTGAAAAAACACCACCCAACCAATATGTATAATGAAAATAAATTTTTTCCTCCAAAAAGCTTGTAATTCAAGGGTCACGTCAGAAGCCTGTCAGGAGCCTGTACATCCATAACTAACTGTCAGGTCCCCACAACCCCATAAACATAACTAACTGTCAGATCCCGAAATTGTGGGGACCCCAAAAATTATTATTTTTTAAATTTTCTAATAAATATAATTTATTGATGAAAAACTCCATGTTAGTATATTTGTATATCAAAAATATCATTTTCTACTTAGAAAAATGGATTTGTGTTAAACCTGCAAACAGCAAAGTTTTAACAGTCTCTCTCACTCACTCCCTCTCTCTCTCTCTCTCTCTCTCTCTCTCTCTCTCTCTCTCTCACTCACTGAGGATCTCTCTGCTTTAGCTTCTTCCTCTGCTTAGCTATGGAGCCTTTGCAAGCTGTGTGTGTAGCCCCTTGTGAAGCTAGAAAACAGAAGGTTGATTTACACATTCGTATTCCTGAAGAGTATGGCAGCTCTAAAAAAACCCATCCTACTGATGCACAATCTACCCAAGCTCGTAGGATAGCTAAGGAGAAAAATGTAGATCTTTGGGTTGATGGGCATCTCTATCCAGTTGACCCTCCATTAAGAGCAAACCCTCCTTTTCGCAATTTATCATCTTTTAGGCAATTTGTTGGTGAAGGAGAGCTTGGCTTGTTAGGATACTGCAGAAGATTGACTACAAGTGGAGCTTGGCTTGTTAGGATACTGCAGAAGATTGACTACAAGTGGAGCTCGGCAAACCCATATTCTCCAATCTCAATTGCAAGCATCACAATTCAGCCTTTTACAATGTCAAGAGCTAGTACATCCATAACTAACTGTCAGGTCCCCACAACCCCATAAACATAACTAACTGTCAGATCCCGAAATTGTGGGGACCCCAAAAATCATTATTTTTTAAATTTTCTCATAAATGTAATTTATTGATGAAAAACTCCATGTTAGTATATTTGTATATCAAAAATATCATTTTCTACTTAGAAAAATGGATTTGTGTTAAACCTACAACAGCAAAGTTTTAACAGTCTCTCTCACTCACTCCCTCTCTCTCTCTCTCTCTCTCTCTCTCTCACACTCACTGAGGATCTCTCTGCTTTAGCTTCTTCCTCTGCTTAGCTATGGAGCCTTTGCAAGCTGTGTGTGTAGCCCCTTGAGAAGCTAGAAAACAGAAGGTTGATTTACACATTCGTATTCCTGAAGAGTATGGCAGCTTTGAAAAAACCCATCCTACTGATGCCCAATCTATCCAAGCTCGTAGGATAGCTAAGGAGAAAAATGTAGATCTTTGGGTTGATGGGCATCTCTATCCAGTTGACCCTCCATTAAGAGCAAACCCTCCTTTTCGCAATTTATCATCTTTTAGGCAATTTGTTGGTGAAGGAGAGCTTGGCTTGTTAGGATACTGCAGAAGATTGACTACAAAGTGGAGCTTGGCTTGTTCGGATACTGCAGAAGATTGACTACAAGTGGATCTCGGCAAACCCATATTCTCCAATCTCAATTGCAAGCATCACAATTTAGCCTTTTACAATGTCAAGAAGGACTTAAAACATCATCAGATAAAATAAAAGAGATCCTCGTAGAGAATGTGGAGAAGGATGCAAAGATTCAAAGGCTAGAGAAACTTATCAAACGACTCAAAGCAACGCCAAATGGTGCTCGTAAACGTAAAAAGACATTGGCTGGTATAGAATCTCTTGCGTTTAAAGGAGGTGGAGTACGGAAGAAAAGGATTCGTACAACAAAGTAAGTAACATAAACTTTCATTATGCACTCAGTGATTTAAACAAAATAGTCATGATTTGTGTTCTGCCAGGAATTTTCTGCCAAGAGATGTGTAGTTCTAATGAAGAGGGATGGAAGGATTTGGTCAAAGCCATTCTATTACTGACCCTCATCATCCTAAAATACGCCAAGCTATTGTTAGCAATGTAGTGAGCGAGATTACCACCTCCATCGATTCTTCATTAATTCAACATGCTCGTGATGCGGCTAGAATCAGCATGAAAGTGTACCAAGCAATCTGTCGGGTTGTAAAAGATGCATTTCTAAGACAAGGAATCACTGGCACTTTATTTCCTACACTCAAGGTGATTCACAATGTCAAGCGTATCAATAATGATGATGTGCAGCGAGCTATAGGACAGTTTTATCACGTTTAGGGCACACTAACATTAGACACAGGACAGGGTCAAGCAGAAAGAAAATCAAGACAGCAAGTACACGATGTTTACAATAACATCTTTGTTCATATGAGAGACTACAACAAGCTATGGTGAAGTTCTATGGTCTTTCACCAGAAGGTGAGAACTTGCAATTGCTACTATTCATGTTTTTCAGTAGAAAATGAAGACGATTATTTTGTTTTGAATATTGTAAATTACCGTTTATTTGCAATTTTGGGGAGCACACTTTCATTTGTGTGCTCAAGCTAGATGAGTGCCACATTGTGAAAGGTCAAAAGCTGGAATGTATGAGCATTATGCTCATGAATGAGGCCATGATCTGTGCATGGGAAAAGACTACCAAACCAAGTTTTAGTGTGCAATCTGAGAAAGAGGTCTGGTGGCTTGGTGCATTCGAGGTACCGAAGGAGACACATGAGGTATTGACATGGATGTTTGAAAGGACTCCCTGGATAACAGATGTAATCAAAAAGAAAATTGGTGGTCAACTTTTAGATGTAGAAAACATAGGAAAGTTCAAGGTGGATTGGCATCTTGGGAGAGATTTGAAGACAATTAAATGCATGATGGGTTGTGCTCAAGGTGCCACATCAAGATGGCCTTGTCCATACTGCAATGCTCAGATTGATATTCCTAGGCAGAAAAAGACAAATGGAAAAGGTATACAAAAGGTTGGTTATGTTGGGAAGGATGCCTCGAAAGGTCCCAAGAATGGGAAGAAGCAACAAGAAGATGCAACAGATCCAATCGAGTCAACTGATGATGAAAATGAGGAACAACCAAATGCAAGATGGGTGGAAGGTGTCATGTCTCGTGATGATATGCTAGGAGAACCAAACAGGAATTCAAATTGGAGTCCCATCATTAATTTTCCACTAAAGAATATTCACTTTTGCACACTTCATGCATTCACTCATGAGAATATTTGATCGATTGCTTAAGTGCCATATCGATTATGCATTCACAATGCCTACACAAGAGAGGAAAGTTGCAGCCCTTGGTAAATTAGAGCATCTTTTGAATTCTCTAGGCTGCCATGGTAGAAACGTGAAAATTGAAGTGAATAAGCAGGCCTCTGGTATGTCATATGAGGTTGCTCAAAAGGTCTCCACATGACTGGATCAAAGGCAAGGAGATTTTTGGAGAAGCCAGCAAACATAGAGAATTCAAAGAAGACTTTGGGACTCTGGAGAGACATGTGTGCAATCACCACAAATGTAGATTGTCCAATGTCAGCTCTTGTAAATATGCGCAAATAGCTTTGGATAAATTTCAATAACATGGTTCGCATTATGAATCAAAGTAGCACAACTGCCCAAGAACGAGCATCATTCCAACAACATATCATAGAATTCACCAAAAGTGTGCTAGGTGCTTGGGGAGAGAGTAAAGTAACACACTATATGGTAATTTGTACAGTAAAAAAGTATGCTAGGTGCTTGGGGAGAGAGTAAAGTAACACACTATATGGTAAAAAAATAAACTGGTGTTTTAACCTTGACTTTTTTTTCTAATTAAATTCTATTGTCATGTGTACAGCACATAGTTTATGCGCATGGTGCATATTTTATGAACAAGTATGGATCGCTTGACATGTGGAGTATCCAAGGGATGGAGAAATCACATTATAAAGCAAGAGGGGTTTATTTCAAAAATACAAGACATGGAGGTGGAGCTTCTGCAGGAGGAACACGTACAAACTATCTACAAGAGATGTTCAATTGGTTTTATCGCACAACCTTTGGAAGGGTATTGGTTAGGGAGCGGGCCCAACAATCTAAGCTTGCGCAAGAGGCACGCAAGGCTGCAAAAAGTCATGCTAGACAATGGAGGCTTTGGGTTGTGCACGCACCAGCATAAATCTAGATGTAATAAGGCTAAGAAAATAAGTTTAGTTAGTTTTTTTTTCCACTTGAAAAAAACTATTAATAGTTCCTTCTCTCACTTCATTTTCATTTCACTTTTTTAGAGAGCTTGAGCTCAAGATCTACGTAGACACCCACATGTAAGGACACCAACACATCACCACGTTAGCATAGTCGTACATGGATATGGCACGCACTAAGAAAACCGCACGTGTTACCATGCCTTCACAAAACACAGTGCAAGGAGCCCAACGACCACATACTGGGGTGACACCACAGAAGAGAGTGACCTCTTAGATTCTAGGACACGCCCAATGGGATCACCAGAGTCCAACCATCCTTCCACACAGCAACACCAGCGTACACACATGCAGGCCCTTCTAGTGAGAGCAAGCGTGTGAAGAAGACCCCACAATGCAGCCACCCCAGAGATCAAGACAGAGAGGCCGATGATGAGCAGTTCGACTGGGTTGGTGAAAACATTCCTACATTACACAGCACCATAGGTGGTAAGACCCTACTACCGGACAAGGTCCCCTACCTACCCGGGAGGATTTTGATACACAGGTACCACAGCAATAGGAGGAGGAGGATTGAGACTATGAGAGAGACCAAGAGGAGGTTCCTGCAAGTGCGCGCAAGCATAGAAAGGTCAAGCTCTTCAAGCCAAGGACTAGCACAACACAGAGAGCTCCAAGGAGAAGGATGCGCCAAGGGCATAGGGCTCTACAAGAAATCAAGTTTTATCAGAGGAGCACTGAGTTGCTGATAAGAAGAGCCCCTTCGCTCACACAGTGAAGGAGATTCTCCAACGATATAGAACAGAGTTCCGTGTGCAGGGGATTGCCCTTGAAGCATTACAAGAAGCCTCTGAGGCTTACCTTGTTGGGCTTTTTGAAGACAACAACCTCCTTGCAGTAGCAATACATGCAAAGAGGATTACTATATCTGCCAAGGACATGCAACTAGCTCGGCGCATTCGAGGCGAGCGAGACACGATCTAGAGATCTTAGATGTTAACCTGTTTTTTGAAGCAACTCTTTTGTTTCAAACCCCCCTTTGTAACAAGCCTATCTGGCTTTCATTTGTAACCTTCTGATGATAATTAAAATTTTGAGTCTCTTACAATGTCTTGGTGTCATCATGTTTGTTTAATATGGAGTGTCTATCATGTGCCAGTTTGTCACCCAAGGCATCAGAAATGCTCCTCGAGGACTGAGGAAGCTGTGCCAGAATAGTGCGAATTTGGCCTCTACAAATGGCGATGTAGGCTCAAAATTCGCACTGTTCTGGCACTTCTCCCCTAGCCACTCAGGATCATTTCTGATCCATTTAATGCAGTTGAGCACACTAATTGTGAGAAATAGTAGTTTATAAGATAAAAACACCTTTAATCATGTGTAAAAATATAGTGTTTATCATCCAATGCATCAGAATTTCTCTTGGAGGACTGGGGAAGCTATGCCAGAACAGTGTGAATTTAGGCTCTACAATAACGGCAGTGCAGGCTCAAAATTCGCACTGTTCTGGCATTGCTCCCCCAGCCACTCAGGATCATTTCTGATGCATTTATAATGAAGTTGAACACTCTAATTGTGAGAAATAGTAGTTTATAAGATAAAAACACCTTTAATCATGTATAAAAATATAGTATTTATCATCCAATGCATCAGAATTGCTCCTGGAAGAATGGGGAAGCTATGCCAGAACAGTGCGAATTTAGACTCTGCAACGACGGTGCAGGCTCAAAATTCGCACTGTTTTGGCACTGCTCCCCCAACCACTCCAGGATCATTTCTGATGCATTTATAATGAAGTTGAGCACACTAATTGTGAGAAACATTAGTTTATAAGATAAAAACACCTTTAATCATGTGTAAAAATATAGTGTTTATCATCCAATGCATCAGAATTGCTCCTGGAGGACTGGGGAAGCTATGCCAAAACAATGCGAATTTAGGCTCTGCAGCAGCAGAGCAGAAGCGGCGGCGGTGCAGGCTCAAAATTTGCATTATTCTGGCACTAATCTCCCAGCCACTCAGGATCTATTCTGATGCATTTATAATGAAGTTGAGTACACTAATTGTGAGAAACAATAGTTTATAAGATAAAAACAACTTTAATCATGTGTAAAATTACATTATTTGTCATCCAATCCATCAGAATTGCTTCTGGAGGATTGGAGAAGCTATGCCAGAACAGTGCAAATTTAGGCTCTACATAGTGGCAGTGCAGGCTCAAAATTCGCACTGTTCTGGCATTGCTCCCCCAGCCACTCAAGATCATTTTTGATGCATTTATAATAAAGTTGAGTACACTAATTGTGAGAAATAATAGTTTATAAGATAAAAACAGTTTTAATCATGTGTAAAATTACATTGCTTGTCATCCAATGCATCAGAATTGCTCCTGGAGGACTGGGGAAGCTATGCCAGAACAGTGCGAATTTGGGCTCTGCAGCGGCGGCGGTGCAAGGTCAAAATTCGCACTATTCTGGCACTGCTCCCTCAGCCACTCAGGATCATTTCTGATGCATTTATAATCAAGTTGAGTACACTAATTGTGAGAAACAATAGTTTATAAGATAAAAACAGCTTTAATCATGTGTAAAATTGTAACATTGTTTGTCATCCAATGCATCAGAATTGCTCCTAGAGGACTGGGGAAGCTATGCCAGAACAGTGTGAATTTGGGCTCTACAGCAGCGGTGCAGGCTCAAAATTTACACTGTTCTAGCACTGCTCCCTCAGCCACTCAGAATCATTTTTGATGCATTTATAATCAAGTTGAGTATATTAATTATGAGAAATAGTAATTTACAAGATAAAAATACCTTTAATCATGTGTAAAAATACATTATTTGTCATCCAATGCATCAGAATTGCTCCTGAAGGGCTGGGGAAGCTGTGCCAAAACAATGCGAATTTGGGCTCTACAGCAGCGGTGCAGGCTCAAAATTCGCACTGTTCTAGCACTACTCCCCCACTCTCCCAGGGTCATTTCTGATGCATTCACAAAAACATTGATGGTACAAACTAGAAAAAACAATGATATACTTGATGAAAATAAGTTTGCAAAAATTGTATTGTATTCATTAATAAGAAGTGATACATCATCTTTACAAAAGCTTTCTTACAATATTGAGCTTCCTTCCCTTGTTATTGGTGGGCAGAGTGTGCTCAAGGAGTGATTGGGCTATTTCTTGAGGATCCTCTATGCCTATGCTTTTGGCTATACCTATATGAGCAAGAAGCTTACCCCTAAATCCAGAACCAAAAACATCAAAGGCAAGGGATTTTTTAATTAGAACTATACATTTGGTGCTCTCTATGCCATAGAGGCTACACAGAGCACCTTAGTTAGAGAGGGCTTTCAAAAAGAAGAGAGTGAAGGCAGATTAAGGGGTGTAGTCCCTATGGATAATGGCGATGCCATCCAGAGAAAGTTGACCAAGATAGTGTGCCAACGCAGCATCATGTCCATGGACCTTGGCCTGGTCTCTGCTGCCGCTACCTCTCCCAGCAAATGCGTCAATTTCAACCACCCTCTGCAATCAAAGAAAAAATCAAAATGTTTTTCTATACATAATTACAAATGTTTCTAGGTTGCAAAAGGTTGATTATTACCTCTTTCTCCATGTCTTCTTTTGCCAAAGTGCTGGTGGGGGCGAAGAGGTCAATCGAGGACTTAGCCTCATCCTTTTTTGGTGCTTTGGTCTCCTCCATTACTCCAGCAGCAAGGGTATCCTTTTCAGCCTCGAGCTTATCTTGTAAGGTTGTGAATTCCTCCTCTGGAACTAGGGCTTGCTCCACGGTCTCAACCACAGTTTCCTTGACCAAAGCAATTGTCTCTGCGACGATAGATTCTCCAAGGGGTAATATAGCACTATCTAGGTGAGGACTGAGGTTGGACGTATTAAGGTCCACCTCACATTGCATGCATATAATGCCCAAGCATTCATCCATTCTCAAGCCAGCTGTCTTTTCAAGGTCATGAAGAAATAAGTATTCTTCACCTTCTTCCACCATAATGGTGCTCAAGAGATTGATCTCAGCTCTAGCAGCACCTGGCTCTCCTTGTGTGGGGAAGATGGCCCCGCATCTTCTACTACAGTGGGCTATTCAGCTGCTGTAGATTGTGCACCCTCTGGAAAGTGCTCTGATGCAAGCTGCAGATTGTGCACCCTTTGGAAAGTGCTCTGATGCAAGCTGCTCTTCTACACCAGCACTCGTTCCTATTGCCTTCACTTCCTTGTCATCCCTCAAATACCCTGCCAACTACAATGCAGGCATCTCTACCTCCTCATCCGAATCCTCATCGTCGCTGATTGATGAGGAACGCAAAAGTGGCGAGCCACGAGAGGAACCTGGTTCCTAAATTGCCCTTCCCCAACCTCTTCACCTCTTGCTTTTATTGAAGGTACAGTAAGCTCCTACGGGGATGCAGATGTCGATGAAGCATTCAAGGCGCTGGATGTAGGGGCGGGCATATTGTTGAATGTACTTAAGCAACTCAACAGGCACCCATCAATCATTGGGGCAATGGGGAAAGGAGATGGAGTGGGGAGCCAAGTATTGCTCCATGTATGCAATCTACATCTCATAATGTTGGGACGCAAGGGCGAGCGACTTTTCAGAGTCGACTTCACGAGAGAAAATTACAAAGAGCTCGCTCTTTCCCACCCATGGGGTGGTGGAGAGGAACTCACAGAAGTTGTCAAAGTGGGTAGCCATGTGAATGCAAAGAGATAGTGTGAGCTCGTGCTTGGTTTCTATCGCGTGTGGTGAAAATGAGAAAGAAGGCACCTTTGGCTATTTATAGTTAAAATTTAAAGTTTGGCCTTTTCACACTAGACCGCTAGACAAAAAAAATTACAGTTTGCAAAAATATTAAGATTTCAATTAAACAAATATTGGTGAAAAAAGAGCCTGCTACTACAAAATTACAAGCATGTCATCTAATCTAAAATTGTTAGAATGTCTTCATTTTTTTCCCCTCTTGTGACATTTACTTCATGTTGATCTCCATCTCCTTGTTGACATTTACTTCATGTTGATCTCCATCTCCTTGTTGACTTGAAAGCTTGTCATTGCATTCACCTTGATCCTGAAACTCCTGCCCCTCACGTGCATCAAAATAGAGGCTATTTTCCCATATACGCAGTTCATCTTTAAGCTCTTCCACATGCCTACTATGTGTTGGTAGGGCTATGCACCTTGTTGGTGAAAATTCAAGGTCCCCCATTTGCCATGATTCTGAGACCATGGTTGGCCCCTCCTTATGCTTCCCAATCTGTAAAAATATAGAAAGTGGCACAATAATCAGAAAGTGTAAGGGTTAACTCTAGACATGTAGTGGAATCAGATATACCTTTCTTCTCATCAACTTGGAACTTGACTCTTCCACATTGTCAAAGCCCATGATGCTAAAGTGTTCACACAGGTCTGCTAGGCTCCAATGCTTGCTTGCTGCCACTCACTCAATCCATCCATTTTGCATCATCACAGCTACCTCAATAGGCATAATTTCTTCTTCTGAGGCTTGAAGTGGGATCCATGTCCCGTGCTTTTGCATCCATCTTTGGTAGTGCAAACACATGTACAAAATAGAGCGTGCCTTCAAGAACCTGAAAGACACTGTAGAATCTACTACATTACACTTGTACACATCACCTTGATGTGACCCCTCATTAACCTCCCAACCCTCTCCTAGTAATCCTTGAATGAGGTCAGACCATACCTCCTTACAAATATACATTGTTTTTGTTTAGTGCATTGGCATGGAATTGAACATGTGCACAAAAACATGTAAAGGACAAAACCAATTTAGCCCTACTGACCTAGATGTCTTTGAAAACTTGAGTGATGTCTTGATATCACTTACCATCTTAAACTTTAAGCATAAGATGGTCCAAGCATCAGGTTTGGGCCATTTGGGATTGTTAAGAGGGGGGTTGGGGATCTCTTCTAGCTTGCCAAATAAACCTGGTTTTTTATCTACAAAATATGAGTGAGAAAAGAAAAAGATATTGTTCTGTACAAGATCACTTGGGCTTTGAGATACAAACATTGCCTCTCCTGGAATCATGCATAGCATAGAAAACTCTAGTGAGGCTTTAGAGAGGTTGTTCCTCAACATAATTAGAGGGAAAAATATCTACAGAGAGACATAAGAAAATGGAGAATCATAAGAAAATTTGAAATAAAAAATCCAATATTAGCATGTTGTTAAAGCTGTGTTTATGTTACACTGATAATTTGAAGGAAACCTTGGTCGTTGGCCATGAATGTATAGGTCTCCAAGGGTATACACATGTTGCACTATGGCAACCAGTCCTTCCTTCTTAGTATGCTTGAAGCCTTGTAGCTGCGCCATTCAATGATGTAGCATATTCCCCAGTTGACACACTCGATGTGGTCCCTTAGAGCTTGGCTGCATGTAGACCCAAGCCCCAACCCTGAATCTTGTTGGAGGCTAAACTCCATTCTCATCTCTTGTGTTATGTAGCACAAGATCTTCCACCTTCTCCCTAGGTCTTCTCACATTACTGGAAGAGGCCATGGTGGTAAGAAAAGAGAAGAAGGGAAAAGAAAAGCTTGTTTTACAACAGAAGAGTGGAGAGGAGAGAAAGTTCAGGGTTTTTAGTGCAGCAATGGAAAGCTTAAAAGAGGGTTAGAGTTTGAGAATAGGCTTCCTGAACCTAGAGTAGACTAAAGAGGGATAGAGTTTCTGCAGCAATGGAGAGGGAGGGAGCTTGAGAGAGAGAGAGAGAGAGAGAGAGAGGGAGGGAGATTGAGAGGGAGGGAGCTTGAGAAGGAGGGAGAGCTTGAGAGGGATGGAGTTTCTATAGCAATGGAGAGCTTAGAAGAGGAAGAAAGAGGTTCAAAATGAGCTTTCCAAACTAGAGTATGTTGGGGAGAAGTTTGAGAGGGAAAACACACTTTTGGGTAAAAATTAAAAATTTTCAATTTTTAGGGTTTTTAATCTGCACGATTCTAGGTAGGGGGCCTCTAAGTTTGGGCCTAAGAGGTAGGGGGACAAGAGTACTAATTAGGCCCCATTAGCAAACCAAAGCCTAGGCCCCCTAGGGTCAAAGAAGTCAAAAATGTGCACCCAACCCTCTTCTTATTGGTCCATTCCTAATCAAAAGTTAATCCAAGAGGCCCTCTTTGGGTCCAAAAAATTTCTAATGTGTTGGTTGCATGATTTTTGTGTCGGGAAGGTGGAATAATCCATCGATTTATTGGGTCTCATGATGGTTGCATGAATTTTGACGACATGTTCGTTAGCATGTAAAACCTTGAGAGCATCACATGTGTACACAAAACACAATCTTAGAAGACTGCACAATTTTTGTTTAAGTGTATAACACCTTGCCAAAATGCATGGTAAACCACACCTTGACCATTCGTATATTTATATAACATGGTTGCTAGTAGAAGAAGAACCTATTTCCTTTGAGGGCGCACATGAAAATGATCATTGGATGCATGCCATTCAACAATGAGGAGTACGACTCAATCCTCAAAAAAATGACACTTGATATTTAGCAGATTTGTCTTATCGTAAAAAGGCCATTGGTGTACGAAGTGGGTTTATAAGGTAAAGCGTAAAGCTAATGGCAACATTGGCCACTACAAGGCAAGGCTTGTTGGAAAGGGTTATGCTTAGGAGAAGGGCATAGAATAAGATGAGACCTTTACACCCACGTCTCATATGACTACAATCAGGTGTATTATTACATTGGCAGCGTAGCATAGTTGGAATGTATCAAGATTTCCTTCTTGAATGGTGATTTATATGAGGAGGTTTATATATCTCAACCTCATGGTTTTATTGAGAAGGGGACATGAGTCTAAAGTACATAGGAGGCTAAGAAAATCTTTATAGGACATTATCTCAGCTTGATGGTTTTATTGAGAAGGGGACACGAGTCTAAAGTATGTAGCCTGAGAAAATATTTATATGACATTAAGCACACTGTCACAACATGGTATGAGAAGATAAATGTATACTTGGTTGCAAATGGTTTTTGTAATAGTCCAATTGAGAGTACCCTCTATGTAAAGAGGGTAAAGATTATTTTTTGGTCATCGTTTTATACATTGATGACATGTTGCTCACATGCTCTAATGAGAAAGATAATTTTGCTACAAATTATCTTTGGTAGGAGTTAAAGAAGAGTTGATCATTTTTCTTTTCTTGGTGCTTATTCCAAGTTCGAGCATGCAAGATACAAAATACTCAAGACAATTAATAAGATAAGTTTCTTATTATTTCTAAATTTTATCCCAAACATGTGGTGTTTAATATGCCTTTAAGTATCTTAGGAATATTTTCAAAAGTCCTATTCTCTGAGTTTGGTGTACAATTTTCTTGATTAGTGATTTCTCTCATCAAATCTTTTCATAAATCCTAGTTTCCTTTAACACTTCTCTAGTTTCTTTAGATTCTTGGTAATTTGGGAGATTGCTGGTTGCTGTGCAAATCCTAGTGTAAAGTTTATCAATCAAGAAAGTTTACAGTTATGTTTTAGATTTGAGCAGATTTATGTGTAGATTGCAGCTATGTTACAAATTTAAGCAAAGCTATCTGAAGCTTAGAGTTTTATTTTGCATATTTAGACATAGTTTGTTTACAAAGTGGAGTTTAGAGAAATCCTGGTGCAAATTTATAAAGTTTGTAAAGATTAAGTACAAAAATCAAATCTTGAGCAGACTTAATATTAGTGAGTTGTTCCTAATCAAATCTTTCTAAATCTTGATCATTTCTTACAAAAAATGGTATTTCTTTAAGAGACATTTCTACAAACTTCAAGAAACTATGAATATTGTGAAAAACTAAAGCATGAAAAGCACAACTCTTAGATTCTTATTGAAATTGATGCCAAAAGAGTAAGATTAGTGAATCTTGTAGAAGTGGTGCAAGATTGATTAAGTTCTTGTAATGTATCGTGACACAACAATGTTTGGCGGACAAAATAGGTAATATTTTCTAAAAATGTGAAACATTTGGTATATTTCAAAGATTCCGTAAAAAAGGTTCACTTTTAACCTCTTTTTCAAAAGTGGTCTACACATGCATACAACACTGCTAAAAAATGATAATATTTTGGGCGCTTTGCACATTGTTTTTCAGAAAAATTGACATTGAGAAAAAGACGCGTTTTTGGTTACTTTTTGAGATTATAATTGAAAATCTAACAATAAGTTTTTAAAAAAATGCCAAAATAAGACACCGTTTATCATTGCCATCTTTAATCTAGAAAGAAATCGATACAAGTCTAAAAGGGAGTTGTTTTCTAGACATACAGCTAGTTATGGTTCCTCATGATCACTGCTATCTATACCATCACCATCACTAGTTGAGGTGCCTTCCCTGTAGAAAGTAGATGAGACATTCTCTTCTTCACCATCCACAAGTACATTTTTTTCTTTTATGTGTACTTGAAGCTCAAACTCCTTGTGTTTGTTGCCATGTTTGCATGATCGAGGATGAGCTATAAAGTGGACCTATAAAAAAAACTATCAGTTTATATGAATATATTACGTTTAAAGTGTTATCAATTTATATGAATATATTAGAACTATAAAAAACTACTAGTTTATATAAATATAGTACAACTATAAAAAGGTATTAGTGTATCAGTTTATATGAATATATTACGTTTAAAGTGATCAATTTATATGAATATATTAGAACTATAAAAAACTACTAGTTTGTATAAATATAGTACAACTATAAAAAGGTATTAGTGTATATGAATATATTACAGAAGTGTTATCTTCAGACAATTAAGATCTTAATTAGTTATAAAACCCTATTTTAGCTCTTGATGAGAGTAGTATTAAAATCCATTTTGAAGCTCTTGAGTATCAAAATTTAAAAATAAATAAATATATAGTTTTTTGGGAGAGTTTGTTATGTTGAAATATACAAGTGAATAGGGTGTGTGTGGGAACAAGCTCTTGGATAGAGGCTGTAAAAGAGAAGATGTAATTGTGAAAGAACCTGTGAAAAGGTGAGAAGAATCTACTGGGAGAGAATAAAGGGTAGCATGAGGGAATTTAGGAGTGGAGATATTTTGGGAGATATTCAGGGAAAAGAGAAGAGGTGGAGAGAATCAAGCAAAAGGTGGAGATATTCTAGGAGTGAATCATGGAGAAATCAATGGGATTTGATGCTTGATGTAAACTCTATAAATTGAGGGATAGCCCTAATGGGAATTTGCTGGTTTTTGAGTATCCATGCCTACATTAATCTATGTGCTAATTATTCACTAATTACGTCACTTGCTAATCACTTTGTTAATTATGTTGATTCTAGTGTTTGATCCACCATAGCTCATCATTTTGCTCAAATTTCAACATGGTATCAGAGCCATGCCTAGAATCAATCAGATTTATGAGCCTATTAGTGAATTAATTAGGATTAGTAGGTAATTAGCAAAAAAAATCAATTTTTAGTGAGTTTTTCATCTTCCCCTTCACCCCCAGCCAGTGGAGGACTCCATTCTCCATGCACAGTCAACATTAGGTCTTGCCCTTCTAACACAAGCTAGCTAACCTACTTGGCTTCAAGCCCATCTACTCCACACATCAAACCGCCGACGGCAGCAGCAGCACAGCAGCTGATTTTTGCAGATTTGTGGGCGCCATTTTTTTGAAGCATTTTGAAGATTTCTCCCTGTGCAAGTCAAATTGATTCAATTCCTCCTAGCCCAAGGTGTAATCAAGCATGCTTTACAAGCTGGTGAAGACAGAAATCAATTTCATCAAGTCTACATTGAGATCAAAGCTCTTCATCAAATCTGCAGCAGGTGACTGGTAAAACAGAGATTAAGCTTTCATTATTTGGTCAAATCTTGTGTTTCTTGCAGGGATTTCATATTCACGTGATCACAGCCTTTTTTCTTGTGATCACAGCTATTGTTCACAAATCTCAATGTTCACAAAATTCACAGTTCTCAAATCCTAGAGGGTGGGATGACCTGGTAACCCACAATTGGCCTGCCGGGCTACAAGTCTGGACCGCCGGGCCCGCCGGGCGCGCAGAAGCCCGCCGGGCCCGACTCCCGGCCCGGCGGGCCATATTGTGGTATAAAAGAGTGGTCCAGGGGGTCACTGTTCACAGAATCTTCCTTGTACTTGGTGTCAGTGGTGCTAGTGTGATCTATTTGAGGTAATTTTTAAGTTGAAAGTGTTGGTGTCATTTAATTTTTTGCATATGCTTAAGTTTAAGGTTGTTTGTGATGCATGTGCATGTGTCGTTAAATGTTAAGAGGCCCGCTGCAGATGGCCGAGCGATTGGCTAGGTCTGCTGATGTGCACTCTTAATATTTAACTTATGTAGAAGTTTTCGTTGTGGCACGGTATCTGCAAATGGTCGGTTTACTGACTAGGTTTGCAGTTACCAAGTTACAATGCGGCTTTGTTTTTGTTAAATGCTTTGAGAGCCCGCTGCAGATGGCCGGTTTACTGGCTAGGTCTGCTGATGTGCGCTCGTAGCATTTGACATGTGTGATGCTTTGCTACTTAGTACGGTATCTGCAGATGGTCGGTTTACTGACTAGGTCTGCTGACACCAAGCTATGTGGTGAAGTTTGTTTTTGTTATTTGGTTTGATAGTCATCTGCAGATGGTCGGTATACTGACTAGGTCTGCTGACGATGTGTCAAAGCATTTAACTTGTGCCATAGTTTTCATCTTAATGCGATATCTGCAGATGGTCGGTATACTGACTAGGTCTGCTGACGTCAAGTTAAGTCGTAAACTTGTGTTTTGTGTTTGTTTTTGACGATGACTGTGATTATTTAGTTTGCATGACATGAGTCATAAGTGTGTTGGATGTAGAAATCTCTTAGTTAGCTTACAAATAGCATTTTTTGTGGTTATAAATGTTGCAACTATTTGTCAATTATATTGTGCAGATTGATGGCGACGCTTACTCCTGAAATCAAGAAATCAATTCGTATCAAACTCGTTACCCTCATTAGTTGCTTGTCACCTAATCACATCGAGGGTATTGTGTCTGATAGGAATCGATTTGAGCAAATATTAGGTGAGGTTGTCCGCGCAGTGAAAAATATCCATGAGGGTGCTGATGGAGCAGCCATCAAGCATTTTGTTACTAGCATTGTGGGCAACATGCCTAGATGCGCTGTTGACCTAGGTGACGACAGACCAGCGGAAACAAATGAATCCAAGCTGGAGCACTTCCACACAAAATGGAAGGTAGAGAAAGAGAGGTCCAAGCGTGCAAAGGCCATAGACACCCAAGCTATCCTGAGCAAGAGAGCTCGCAAAGAGCTGGACCGGCCTGCTGATGAACAAGAAGATTTATCATCTGGTGCACGTGAGGTCTCTAAAGGCACCCACTTGCAGCGCACAATGCATAATACTAACTGCAGCATGACAATTGGGTTGCCTGCAGAGGCCATCATCACAGAAAAGAAGATGGGCTCTGGATCGTACGGCGTTGTACATAAATGCCATATTCAAGGTGTCTCCTGGTTTCCAGAAGGCATTTCTTATTGTGCAAAGCAATTCCTTGGTAGCCGAAGGGCTCAATTGAAGTCTTTTGCTCAGGAGGCTTCAATCGACCTAACCCACAGGGGCATAGTGCGCGCCATTGGGCACACAAGGAAGGAGCCATGGATACTGCTCTTCCCCCTCTTTAATGGGGGAAGTCTTGGAGATATAATGGAGTGTGTTCCGCCTCCTAAGGGGACCCTCAGTTCCATGCTTGCTGCAGACAAAGGCAACAGATACAAGAAAAAACAAGTGGCTCCTCATGAAATGGAGCGATACAAGTCTTTGATTTTTCATGCTCCCGAGCTTATCTGTGCCCTTGTGAATACCATGGCCTTTGCACATGCTGAAGGGATCATCCACAATGATTGCCACCCCTGGAATATAATGATAGATTTCACCAAAGAAGGGGTGCCACGGGTAGGCATCATTGACTGGGGTCTTGCATTGAGGGATGGGATTGAGTTCAAACCCACAAATATCGCCAACAAAGCAGAGCACGATCAACGCCCCTGGAGAGCCCCTGAGCTCGCAGATGTAAGGTCCCCTTGTCCATGGAGCAAGGCATCAGATGTCTTCTGCTTGGCTTGGGTGATTGAAAAGTTTACATTATTTTGTGCTGAGTTTGCAGAAATGACCAAAGTGCCGTGGGTGGGTAAAACTGCCATCCACACAAATTTGATTAAGGAATGGACGGCTGCCTATATGACGCCATCAAAGGAAGATAGGAAGACCATGGCAGATTTTGAGGAGCAATTGAAGAATTTGGAAGTGTCACCTGCTGCATGCTTACGTCCACTATCTGAGATGACACCACACTTATTATAAAGCCTCTTGTAAATGATATGTTTTGGTTGGCTATCTATTCCATGACCTGCCTTTAATCGACTGACACTATTTTGGTCCCAATTGTTAAATATTGTTTTGATCCCAATTCTCTCTCTCTCTCTCTCTCTCTCTCTCTCTCTCTCTCTCTATGAGTATTTGAAAATAACAAGTTTGCAGTAAATAAACATTGATTTTATAAACTTATACCTAACATCTGAAAATAACTTTAAAGCTATTCCTAAATTAACATTGATTCTATAAACTTAAAGTGTACATACTTTTTCTCAGATGGCTGATAATAATGAAGCCGCAAAGAAGGCATTTGAACGCTTAAAGCAAATCTCGAGCAGTGGCACTGTGAATGATGCGGCACGTATTGCCGGACGCACCTCCAAATGGGCACCGGCCCATGGATTACAGTATGCCCAAGTAAACAAGAATGTGTCCAAAGAGATGGTCAAGAGCATCTGGCCTGACGTCTCCAATGATGCCATAAAAAAAGGGCGCTTGAAGCTGACACAATGTAGTGTTCCTTTAATTATCGAGCATGCGGAGCGCATTTTTGTGGATGTCATGGCCCAACCCATGCATCACGGTGACTGTCCCTTCTGGTTTGCTAAAATGCTATATGCACAATTTGTGCAGAATTCAGTTGTAGACTTTAGCTCTCGACCTCCTCATCTACATGTGGAAGACATTCGGAGTGAGTCAATCACTATGCCTCGAGATGAGTTGCAACTGGCCATTCTTGGAGCCTCAATGGAAGTTCATCACACGGTTGATGAGCTTCAAACTCAAATCAACCAAATTAGAGGCACCCAAGGCCCTCAACAGACGGAAGCAGCACCAGAGCGCGGGCAAGCACCTGAAAGTTCAAGCGCTAGAGATATACTAAGAGAGAACAAGCTCTTGAAGAGACGCATAACGCAAATGGAGGAGCAAGGCCATGCAAACTCTCCTATGACGGCATTTGAACACCCGAATAGTTTGGAGCAACCACCTCTACATGGGCACGAAAGTGGCGGACCATGCCCTATTTGTTATAGTTTCTTTCACTCATGGTCTGGCCACTACACTGTCCCATGTGGGCACATGTACCACTTGACCTGTCTTTTGCAACATATGGTCAACAGTACTACGTGTGCTTTGTGCGGCAAAGAATTTCACAAAAATTTGTATATATGTTTTAAATTGGGTGCCGACCATGATCGGTTGACCAATGTACGACACATGGACGAGTTAGAGCCGCATTTAAACTTATCTCTCTCTTAAATGCAACCCTGGAATTTAACAAGATTCGGCAACTTTGTTCAAAAGATTTCCAATGCTCTCTCTCTCTCTCTCTCTCTCTCTCTCTCTCTCGCACACACACAAACACATGCACACAGATTACTTTGGAGTGTGTCAAAACTAACATGATTTCGTATTCTAAGTTTAACATGACATGACTAAAAACCATACTCTCTAAATTGACACTAACATGTTTGATATCCAGTTGTTGCAAGACGGATTACATTGGAGTGTGTCAAAACTAACATGATTTCGTATTCTAAGTTTAACATGACATGACTAAAAACCATTCTCTCTAAAATGTTCACCAACATGTTTGATATCCAGTTGTTGCAAGACGGTTTACATTGGAGTGTGTCAAAACTAACATGATTTCGTATTCTAAGTTTAACATGACATGACTAAAAACCATTCTCTCTAAAATGTTCACCAACGTGTTTGATATCCAGTTGTTGCAAGACGGTTTACATTGGAGTGTGTCAAAACTAACATGATTTCGTATTCTAAGTTTAATTTGATATGACTAAAAACCATACTCTCTAAATTGATCACCAACATGTTTGATATCCAGTTGTTGCAAGACGGATTACATTGGAGTGTGTCAAAACTAACATGATTTCGTATTCCAAGTTTAACATGACAAGACTAAAAACCATTCTCTCTAAAATGTTCACCAACATGTTTGATATCCAGTTGTTGCAAGACGGATTACATTGGAGTGTGTCAACTAACATGATTACATCAAACGTGACGAGCGTCTGCGGGTGGCTTTACTAACACCAAAATCGGGTTGCAAGTTTTCTTCTATCTCTTCAATAAAGCACAAGTTATCGCTCGTATGTGGGACATTAGGCTCTACATCTCCATTCTCTTCTGCATCATACTCATACTGAGTAATGTCATATGTCCACTTAGGCATCTCTTCGTTGTAATCATCTGACTCAATTGACTTCACCAATTTATCATTACAATACATATACACCAACTTCTCAGCTCTATCACTCAATAAACGATTTCTGCTAATAGAATGCACATACTTGTAACTGCTCCAATTACGTTCAGAACTAGAATTTGAAGCACATTGCGCAAGCACTCTCACAGCTAAGCGTCGCAAAGTTGGAACACTTCCCCCATTCAACATCCACCATTTCCAAGCAGGCTGTTCCTTAGCAAGCTTTTGCACAAACTCCAAGGCAAATCTACCTTCTTTCAATTTATACTTGGTTAGCTCAATTACCGCTGTTGCTTGCTCATCTGAACCTTCATAAAATCGCTCCACAACATCATAGAAATCATCGATTACCTCCTCATCTAGGGCATTCACGTCCATATGCCAGTATTCTGGGTCAAGACAATATGCAACACTATGCAATGGACTATGTGCTCCTACCCACCGAGCGCTTACATACTTGGCCAAGATATTTCTCCTTGCTCTGGTGAATGGAGGACTCCAATGCTTGACAACAGTTTTAGTGGGCTCCTCTGGGTTTGCGAGGCTTTCTTGAATGGACCACCACGCCATCCAAACCTTCCCGATATTTGGCAATCTAGAATCCAACTGGCGCAAAGCAAGCATAACTGGCATCATAACATGATAACAATCTGCTGCTTCCTCCCATAAACCACGATCCGATATCAAAGATCGCATGTACCTCACCTTTTCTTTAACCTTTTCGGACTGGTCAACCTCCCACTCAGAGAAGCCAGTACACACAAAGGTTTCCATCACTGCATTCCTATTTCTTAGGAGAGATTGAAGCATATAAAAATTAGTGCAAAATCTGGTTTCACAAGGCAACTTTAGCATAGTTTCCATGCGTTGACGATACATATCTAAAACACGTTGCCGTTTGAGCACAAATTTGACAATCTTACTTGCACTATCGATAATCTCCTTGAACCACTCTGTATCAGCATTTTTGTACCAATCTTGTAACACCAAGTTAAGGCTATGAGTGTTACAACCAAATGTATAGATATTGGAAAATCGAGATTCCAACATATGACCTGCTGCTCGACAATTAGCTGCATTATCCATAATCACTTGAAGTACATTTTCAGACCCAACTTGGTCGATAGCATCACCAATGATATCGGCGATAAATTGACCAGATTTAACTTCCCCGGAGGTATCAACAGCTTTGATAAAGCATTCCCCACGAGGACATACCAACATTACATTTATCAATGGACGTCTTTGGGCATTCGACCAACCATCACTGACAATTGTGCATCCAGACTGATTTGTGGTGTCAATTATGAGTCTTTGAACGCTTTCCCGTGTGTTGTCATAGCACTTGTCAAGTAATTGATTTCGCATGTGGTGATAAGTTGGTGGACAAAACCCAGGTCCATATTCTCCAATCTTCTTCCAAGCCATCTTCCATGAATCTTTCGTGACCATAGACAATGAAGAACCAGTAAAGAAGATCGCTTTCGCTAATGCAAGTTGAGCATCCTCTAAAGCAGTGGCACGAAAGCTGTCAACTAGATTAGTTTGTCTGGTACGAAACATACCCACCTGAAACTCAGGAGATGCATCCATCGGTATTGAGACATCTGGACCTTGGGTGTCATTTTGGCAAGTAGTATGTGTTGGAGTCACTCCTTGGTTGGAGATCCCTCCACTTGATGCTGCCAAATTCGGCGATTGGTGATTTCTTGCACAGAGATTGGGCCTCTTGTTTTGTGATACTTGTTTACTTATCAAAGCTCTAAGGCGCTTTGCAGCATCATCAGCTCCTGCACCCTTGCATTTACCTCCGGGATTTTTTGTGTTAGTGCCAAGCAAATGCTCCCTTATTCTGGGAGCACCCCCAGATTTTACCAAGCCACAAAAATTACACTTCCATTCGACAAATCTAGAAAGATTGGAAGCAAATTGCCATTCAGGTCCCGGTGATTTTCCTCCGCTCCTCCTCTTGCCACTTTGAGACGCAACATTCAAAGTTTGTGCTGTCATATCTCGTTGCAAGGAAACTCCACTAGTTTCTAATGGTCTGTTGCTTCGTTGGGTTGATGTGCCGCAATTAGAAGCAACCATTGTAACACCTAAACAACAATCATGCAAGATTTGAGATCCAAAACAGCCTGAGTAAAACCAAAATATGCAATTATAAAGTCTAAAACCCACTTCTTGCCAATGCAACCGAACGTTTGGTGAGATGCATTTGAGGCAATCCATCCCTAAATAGAGATGATGTCCCGAACATCTCACCACCTATATCCTCCTCTAGAGAAGCTCCTACCCAGACCAAATGGCACTCGAGTAGACCACCCAAGAGGAGGTAATTGCTAGTCGACCTAAAGAAATCAAACGTTTGGTGAGATGCATTTGAGGCAATCCATCCCTAAATAGAGATGATGTCCCGAACATCTCACCACCTATATCCTCCTCTAGAGAAGCTTCTACCCAGACCAAATGGCACTCGAGTAGACCACCCAAGAGGAGGTATTGCTAGTCGACCTAAAGAAACCAAACGTTTGGTGAGATGCATTTGAGGCAATCCATCCCTAGATAGAGATGATGTCCCGAACATCTCACCACCTATACCCTCCTCTAGGGAAGCTCCTACCCAGACCAATTGGCACTCGAGTAGACCACCCAAGAGGAGACATTGCTAGTCCACGTAACAAATACGATAAACCATTTACAGTCAAAATCTTATAAAATACAAAATATTATTAACAAGCTTCAAACAAAAATCCAGAATATTTATACTCACCTCTTGTGTCTTTTAGCCTGAGGTGAGCCACCCAAGTACGTTGGTAAAGTACATTTGGAAGTGAGGGGAAACCCTTTATATAGGTCTCTCCAAAACGGCAAAATTTTTGGCGCAAAAAAAGGCCCGCCGGGCTAAATAGTGGCCCGCCGGGCCAAGCTAGTAGCCCGCCGGGAAAACCGGGATAGCAGGTTTCTCCCGGTTGTGTGAATATCTATGATATTAACAAGTGTGTGAGAGTGTTATTAACTAGTGTTATTACCACTTCGCGGTTAACATGATCACGTGAATGAAATCCCTGGTTTCTTGGCTTAATCCTCTACTAGACTCATTGCTATTGATGCCTTTGAAAGAATTTGAGCTCATCTGAAGTGGAAGGCACCAGATCTGGGCTCCCCGCATACTCTGTTTTTTGCACACAAACCAGAGCATTAATTTGCTAATCAGTGATTAATCAGTGCTAATCACTGTATTTTGGTGCAATTGAGGGTTCAAATTAGCCATTAGGTATCTGATACAGATCCCTAAAGCTTTATATTGCAAATCGGAGTTGGTTTGATACTCCAACCATTCCGTACAAATTGGTTACCCTTAATTTAATGTAATTTCTGATGATTTTATGCTGATAAAATTATTGTAATCATCTATTAAACACCAGATTGAGTTGTAAAAGGGTCGACACTGCCCTTGAATCTTGAATTTGGATCAAGAGGTAAGACCCCCTTCATGTCACCATGAATTTAGCATAGGAAATAGCCAAATTTAATGGGGAACAGTTTTATACATGGCAAACAAAAACCATGTATTTGCTGATGAGGAAAAATCTGTGGGGATTAGTTGAAGGGAGAGATGAATGCCCAGAGAGAGGAAAAGAGTAGGAATGAAAAAGCATTGGGACTTATTGCACTCAGTTTAAATGATGAGATCATTCATCATATCACAGGGATACAGTGGGCAAAAGATGCATGGGATGAACTCAATAAATTATTTGGTACATAAGCAAAAAATTCCAAGATAAATCTATTAATGCAATTCTACAAATTGGACATGAAGGAAAGTGAACCTTTAATCACACACTTGAACAAATATAAAAGCATTAAGCAACAGCAGGTAGAAGATGATGAAGCATTAGCTGTACTTTTGAAGAGTGTGGACAAAGGAGATTATGAAAACATTGTAGCAACACTAAAGAATGTACCTGAATTGAAGATACATGAGATAGAAGCAGCTCTACTGGAGCAAGAGAGCAGAGGCAAAGAGAAGAAAGAGCTCGACTCAACACAGCAGGAGAGGAAAAAGCATTCTTCACCCGAGGAGGATTCTCTCGAGGATGAGGATGAGGAAGAGGCAGAGTAGGAGGGAGGACCTTCACTTGCCACAAATGTGGAAAGCCAGGACAACACATGGCGAGAGACTGCTACAGCAAACCCAGTGAAGAAGGAACGACATCGGCAAACTTCATGGAGACTCCAAGAGAAGTGGAGTCGGATCATCTTTTCTGAGAGAGAGAGAGAGAGAGAGAGAGAGAGAGAGAGAGACCCCACAACCCAATGTAACCTGCCCCAATAAAGTAAAACCACCTCCGAGCCACCGATGATGTAGGCCAAGTGGTAGATGTATGTGTGAGCACTTTAGTCAAGGTCGCGGGCACTTATAGTAGCCTTGGACACATAGAGAGAGAGTGTGTCAAGGACTATGGAGTTTAGGGACTTGAGGCACTGGTCGCGGGCTATCAAGTAAGAGGGAAACTTGATACAGGGTCCAGGTGTGCTAGGATTATTCACTTGAGGGGAGGTGTTGAAATATACAAGTGAATAGGGTGTGTGTGGGAACAAGCTCTTGGATAGAGGTTATAAAAGAGAAGATGTAATTGTGAAAGAACCTGTGAAAAGGTGAGAAGAATCTATTGGGAGAGAATAAAGGGTAGCATGAGGGAATTTAGGAGTGTGTAGATATTTTGGGAGATATTCAGGGAAAAGAGAAGAGGTGGAGAGAATCAGGCAAAAGGTGGAGATATTCTGGGAGTGAATCATGGAGAAATCAATGGGATTTGATGCTTGATGTAAACTCTATAAATTGAGGGATAGCCCTAATGAGAATTTGCTGGTTTTTGAGTATCCATGCCTACATTAATCTATGTAATTACGTCTTAATCACTTGCTAATCACTTTGTTAATTATGTTGATTCTAGTGTTTGATCCACCATAGCTCATCATTTTGCTCAAATTTCAACATGTTATGCATAGATAAATTTCAAAATATTATGAATAATCTTATATTTAAAAGATGTCTAATTTTAAAAAAAGGTACACACTCATTTTTAAAGAAAAAATGTGTCCTTGATGTGAGAACAATGCATTAAAAATGGCAATTTTAGTTGTTAATAAACGAGTTTAGAAAGCATGAAAAAGCTCGCTTTAAGAAAACAATTATACTCTCCGAAATATTTTTTTGTTGATGTAAAATATGAGGCGGGGACTTGGGTTCGAATCTTGTTGGCTACTACACATGGTAACAATAATTTTGCAGCCAACTTTATGCGGAATAACAACTTTTCAGGTAAAAGTTGAAGGACATAGAATAAGATGAGACCTTTACACCCACGTCTCATAAGACCACAATCATGTGTATTATTACATTGCCAGTGCATCATGGTTGGAATGTATCAAGATTTCCTTCTCGAATGGTGATTTACATGAGGAGGTTTATATATCTCAGCCTCATGGTTTTATTGAGATTCAGGAGACAAGAGTCTAAAGTATGTAGGTTAAGAAAATCTTTATAGGACATTAACCAGTGCATGGTATGAGAAGATAAATGTATACTTGCTTACAATGAGTGGATGATGAACCCCCCCATTGGGGAGATGACTCGGGAGACCTAGTGCTACTTTTGCTAAAGCATAATCACCCTGCTTCTCCTTGGCTTACTAGGTCTACCAGACCCCCATACTCCCTATGACACGGTGGTGAAGATAGATGTGAGGGAGCGAGAGTGGGTCTAGTCGTCGACATTGATGGTGTAGGCTCATCACAACCATAGCGTGATGGACCTACACCAATCGAACCTGCACCTATCAATGGAGTGGACTGTCCCGTGGAGAGGACTGGCCATATGGAGTACATTTACCATATGGAGCTGATTGGCCTGATGGTATGTTCACATGCATATAAGATTAAAATAATTGACTTACAAAACACATAAAGGATGAACTCAGTGTATACAAAAAGGTATGTCAAAACATACCTTTGTTTGTGAAAACTGAGTCCATGATTGTTGTCCATATCTTTGGTTGATGATATTGAGCAGGTTCATGACATATGGGTCCTGCCCCCGCCGCACTGATGGGTCGATAAAAATTACCTATACATATAACCCAAACCAAATACATACATAAGAGTCAATTGTTAAGCATTATAAAACATTCATAAATAGATATGCATAAAGTCTTTGTGCATAGTGCCTACGCGCATAGGCTCTTATGCATAAAGCTCTATACATAGACTCAATGCATAGAGCCTACACATATAGCGCTATGCATAGGATCTATCCATAATCTTACATGCATAGACCCTATGCATAGGCTCTATGTGTATAAATCTCTTATAAGCATAGAGCCTATGCATAGGCTCTTATATGCATAGAGCTTATGCATAGGCCCTACGCATATGCTCTTATGAATAAAGCTTACACATGTGCACTATGCATAGAGCCTACGCACTATGCATAGGCCCTATGAATAATGCTTACACATGCGAGCTATGCATAGAGCCTATGCTCTATTCATAGGCACTATGCATAGGCCCTATGAATAATGCTTACACATGCGAGCTATGCATAGAGCCTATGCTCTATTCATAGGCTCTATACATAGAGCCTACGTATAGAGAGTGATATGCATAGAGCTATGAATAGAGCCTATGCTCTATTCATAGGCTCTATACATAGAGCCTACGTATAGAGCCTATGCATAGAAGCGATGCATAGAGATTTATACACTCTATGCGTAGAGCCTACGTATAGAGCCTACGCATAGAGCCTATGCATAGAGCTTATGCATAGAGCTTATACATAGGCTCTTATGTATACACTCTATGCATAGAGCCTATGCATAGCGCTTATGCATAGAGTTTATGCATAAAGCCTATGCATAGAGCCTGTGCATAGGCTCTTATGCATAGAGCCTTTGCATAGGCTCTAATGCATACAATTTATGCATAGAGCCTATGCATAGCGCTTATGCATAGAGCCTTTGCATAGGCTCTAATGCATAAGCGCTAATGCATAGCGCCTATGCATACGCTTTATGCATAGAGCCTTTGCATAGGCTCTAATGCATACACTTTATGCATAGAGCCTATGCATAGCATAGATTTTATGCATAAAGCCTATGCATAGAGCCTGTGCATAGGCTCTTATGCATAAAGCCTATGCATAGAGACTGTGCATAGGCTCTTATGCATACGCTTTATGCATAGAGCCTGTTGCATAGGCTCTAATGCATACACTTTATGCATAGAGCATATGCATAATCTCTATGCATAGGCTCTATGTAGAAAGCTTATGCATAAAGCCTATGCATAAGAGCTTTATGCATAGAACCTATGTAAGAGTATACATAGGCATAAGGGCATAAGCTTTAAACACTAAGCTAAACCTAAACGCGGCACCCAAGGGTGCAATAAACCTACATAAAGAGGCAAGCACCCTTTTATATGAGAGATGTTTGTACTCTATACTCCGAGCAAACTTGGAGCTATTAAACTTGCAAACAACTTATAAATGGAGTGATGCAAGTGTTACAAGTCTTCTTAGGTAAGATCCAATCAATACATTCTCTTCAATAGAAAATGTCTCTTGTTTAATACACTCTCCTTGTAGATATTTTCATATATGATTTCTTATATTATGTTGTAGGCTTCTTAAGAAGATTTTGCCCCTCTCAAAATCTTTTGCTGGATTCACGAGAAGGGTCTCATGAATTACTATCTATGCTAGGTATGGATTATACAAAAATACATGCATGTCCCAACAATGAGAGGTTAATAAAAATGCAACACAATGTCTACAATGTGGAGAGAGCCAATATAGAGATGATTTGGAAGGAGATAAAATTTCCCGAAAGGTGTCGAGACACTTTCCTGTCATTCCTTGGATCCAAAAAATGTTTAAATATAAGGGGATTATAGAACTCAAGACATGGAATGAAACTTCTCACTCGATCGATGGCATCATGAGGATTGTAGAGCTAATTCACCGGCATGAATCAATGGCTAGACTTTAAAGATGACCTTCATTACTTGCATCTTGGCTTGCATGGATGGTGTTAACCCATTTGGCTTCAAGTCCACATCATGATCTACTTGGTCTATTGTATTGGTGAATTACAACCTCCCTCCATGGGTGGCAATCAAAAAGGTCATATCATTCTTGTTCTCCTTGTACCAGGCAAGTATAAGGTGGCAAACATGGATGTGTACCTTGAGCCTTTGATTGAGGAGCTTGAGACACTATGGCGAGGTATCAAAGTGCATAATGTCTCAAGGCCAATAAATAGGCACGATATGGAGGTGAAAGGAGTTTTTCTTAGCGTGTGGATTCTAAAAGAAACACATTTTATTGTGGTGTGATGGCAACTTTTGAGCAAGAAAGTTAAGGTAGTAGATATGATAGAGAACAATCTTGAGTATTGTGCAACTATTTAAGATATTCTTGAGGTTGAGTTTAGAGCATTTAGTCTATTCATCTTTGATGTCAAATGGTTTAAGGTGATCTATAGATGTGCTCAAGAAAGCATGAAGAAACATCCAAATGGGTTTTTTCAAATTGATTCCACCAAGTTCTGGAATGATGAGAAAGATACTCTTGTACTACCTCAACATTGTCAACAACAACAGGTTAGTAATCTAACCAATCATCGGTAAATCTTGATGTAGTATAATGAAAGTGTAACCCCTTTGCTTTATGATTTTACATTGTGTTTCACGCCGATCAAATTGATCCAAAGTGGTGGTATGTTATACAAGTGTCTCCTTGTTCAAAACATATCTTTCAAGATCAAGATGTTGAAATCGAATCTCTAGATTAGGTGCAAGTACTACCTCAAATCGACTCATTGGAAGAAGACGGTGATGAAAATGAAGAAAATAAGTTAGAGGAGGCCGATCGAGAGCTTTAGGAACATCAATCCGAGGAAGATGATGAGTCACCTATCGATCATGATAATGCTTTATTGGACCATGATAGTGATATTTATATGGAACCCCATCTTTTCATTGAGCTTCCATTAGATATAGAGATTGATGAAGTAACACAAATGGATCTATAAGATGGGATAGATTCATGATCTTGACATTGTTTCTATAATTATTTCCCTTTATAAGTTCTTAACTCTCTTTATTTTTTTTAATTCAAACACGGCTTTAAAGGTTCCAATGGATTTTTTTTAACTATCATCATTTTCTATATGTATGTCACATATATAACCTAATTTCAATCTTTAAAAACTCTCTGGAATTTAAATCATAGTATAGCAGCAAAATTTTGCTGCTATACTCGCTACTCAGCAATAAAATTACAGTAGTGTTCACCTACTACTGTGAGCAGCGATAGTATTAGCAGTGAAATTTCACTACTATTGTCTCGTGATACTGACTAGCGACAAAATGCCTCGACATTCGAAAGGCTCAATGCTTCTAGAACGCTGCTAAAAAACATTGCTATGCCCTCAACGTGTTGTAGTGTCATGGTGATAGCTCTCCAAGTGCTATCAAGAGACCCTAGTAGGTGATCACAAGGTGCCTTGGATTAAAAAAACTAAAAACCCATTTCAACAAAGAAAACTTAGTCCTATCCAAGGTAACTTAGTCCTATCCAAGGTAACTTAGTCCTATCCAAGGTAACTCCTCTCTCTTCACCACTTGCAAACAAAGACCAAATAATATCACAAAGAAGTTGATTCAAATAATATCACAAAGAAGTTGATTCAAATAATATCACAAAGAAGTTGATTCAAATTCTTGCAAAGAGAAATTTAGAATTTCAAAAAGTTGATATGCATACATAATTTGATTTAGAAGCTTGAGACTCCAGACTCATGAAAAAGTCTAAAGGAATATCTCTCCTTAAGAAAACTCTTGAACTTAGAAAAAAAGTGTAAATTCTAATCTAGAAACCTAAAATCTTCTAAATTGTTGTATACATATATCATATGGCTCAGTAGCTTTCTCTTGGGTAGGAAAATCTGGGGAGATATTGCATATCTACACTTCATGGATCAACTTTAGATTAGAAAAAAAAAAAGAAAAGAAAACAGAGAGAATGCCTCTTCCCTCTCGAGAGGTACAAGTGCATGCCCATTGTAATATTCATTAAATTGCTTTCTTTCAAAATGAATTTATATCCTAGACCTGCAAGAGCATGCTTCTTTATCTTTTGGAACTTTCTATCCTCACATGGGTGTTGTACACATGTCAGGTATAATCCTCATGTTATCAAAATGGTCAAAACTCATGTTCCTCCTCTTCTAGAACTTTTGTTGAGCTATTCCACCTCAAAAAACTCCCAAAAGTGCAAGAAGGAAGCACCTTCTAATATTTCTCCTTCTTTCAAAATCCACCTCCATGATTCTATTTGCTTATCTGATGTGGATTATTGCCTAGATAGCTCATATCCTATGTGTACACAATATATGCCAACTCAACCTAACATTTCTAACTCAACTCAACATTTTAAGCTCACTTGCAAGTTAGCGAAACATATGATTTTCTGAAATGCATGGAAACATTTTTCCCTCATTTTTACTGAATCAAATTTTGTATGTAGCTTAGTTTAATAATGTTGATGAAGATCCACACCCTGAGCTTAGTTGAAACCTCTGAGTGAGTTGAATTCTAAAACTTTCTACCATTTCTTGAAATCCCTTATCTCTAACATGTATCTATGCTGATTTTCTAAATGGTTCTAATCTCTCTTTTGCTTTGATCTTTGGTAAACCTATGGTGGAAACATTTCTAACTCAACTCAACATTTTAAGCTCACTTGCAAGTTAGCGAAACATATGATTTTCTGAAATGCATGGAAACATTTTTCCCTCATTTTTACTGAATCAAATTTTGTATGTAGCTTAGTTTAATAATGTTGATGAAGATCCACACCCTGAGCTTAGTTGAAACCTCTGAGTGAGTTGAATTCTAAAACTTTCTACCATTTCTTGAAATCCCTTATCTCTAACATGTATCTATGCTGATTTTCTAAATGGTTCTAATCTCTCTTTTGCTTTGATCTTTGGTAAACCTATGGTGGAAACTTAAACAAGAACTTCATATGTACAACCAACTTTGCAATCCATACTAGTTCGTCGATGGAAAAAGACCCTTGGGTTTATTTAGCAAGCTCCATCCATGTCATTGGCATCTGTTTACACTAAAAAAGAGCATATGTACACTATGTATAGCATTCAGATGAATCATATTTTCTTGCATCATTTAATCCACCCCATTGATTAGGGACATTCACGTACTTAATCCTTGATTCTATTTTTCTTAAATCATTCAGGTCTAACCCCTTGATTAGGGACATTCATGTACTTAATCATTGATTCTATTTTTCTTAACTTCACAATTGAGGAGTGGTAACTCTGAAGTATAGAAAGTGGGAAAAGCTTCATGTAACCACTCCTCTCGTTTGTCATATAAAAGATATGAATATCAAAATTCACCTTGATATTATGATCGATTTATTGGACATGTTCCACTTGCATAAGATTCAACCATTATGTTTCCTGAAATTCTTTGATCTTCATTGTTTAGAATTAGATCTTCTAAATAAATTCTACTGAAATATGGTTTCAACCTCCATCCATTTGCCCTAGTTTTATTTAAATTTCGAGCAAGGTATCTTAATTGATAAGATCCATTTACCCTAGTTTTATGCAACTTTCTAGCAAGGCCTTTTAATTGATAAGATCCATTCCAATATTTGTTGACTATGACAAATGGTCCCTCCCATTTTTGCTAAAATTTTATGTCATGTCTCTGATCCAACTTGTTATCATAGCTCATTAGCATCCCTTCTTCAAGATCTTTATCCTTAAGTGCTTGATCAAACTTCCTATTTTGTTGTGTAGCTTTTTAGGTGTAATATTCTAGTGCTTGTTCCCCATCCAGCATGATTCTTTCAACCTTTGTCGAATTTATCTTGTTCATCTTCCTCTTGTGCTACCAACACCCTTAAACTTGGAATATCGACTTCAATTGGAAGAAGTGTTTCTTGTCCATATGCTAGATGAAAAGGATTAAAATCCATTGAAGCTTTAAAGGTGGTTCTGTTTGCCCATAGTGCATTATTCATATATTTGTCTCAGTCCTTTGGCTTGTATCTAAACAATTTTTGTGATGATTTTGCATAAGGTTCCATTTACATTTTCCACTAAACCATCACATTGAGGATAGTAGGGTGTTGAATATGAAGCTTGGTAATAGTTCCTGAAGTAAGTCCCCTCCAAAACCTATTCCATGATCTGTAATGATTTCCAATGGTGTTCTAAACCAAACACAGATGTTGTCATAGATGAAGTTGGAAACTATCTTTTAGTCCCAACAATTTTATCCCATATTGACATGTAATTTATGTCCTTGGTAGAGCTCGTATGGCATCCACTCCCCATTTAGTTAACAATCCCTAGTTCAAAGTTGGTATCCTTGGTTTTGATGTCAATTTCATGTTTTTTGCTTTTTGGTATCCCAAACATCCTTTGCACCACTCCTTCACATCTCTATGTAGACTTGGCCATAGCTTGCAGGATCTTTTTGATTATAATATCACATCTAAAATGTCCACCCGAAATTGCCATCATGACATGCATGCATAATATGTGAAATCTCTTCAAAGAATCTGATCCCTCCCTTTTTGATATAACTACTCTCCAATCATCTAAAGTGATATAGCTTTCTTTTCAAGCTTAATTTTATACCCCTTTGGCATTTCCCATGTATCGGTAGTAAATAATATTCTTTAAAGATTAAGCCCCTAAAGTCACTTTCTAATAGATCAAATCATTCGTGAATCCTCCTTGAGCAAGAGAATTAGCTTCTTTATTGAAATCCCTAAATATATGCCTGAGATTCACAATTTTGGATTGTTGAATTAGCTTCTTCACTTCCCTGTTCCAACTCTTTAAGAAATTAGATTTGATCCCCCAAGTAGCAAGTATAATTGCTTCAATATCAGTAGAGAATTCCCCTTGACATTCAGTTTTTGAATTTCAAGTTCTTTACATTTCTATAATCCTGCACCTTGAAAGTTTGGACTCCTGTGGGTGGACGATAAAATATCATCATCATCATCATCTTTTAGCACCTCCCTCGCTTTCAGTACATCCCTCTTTCCTCCCTCCCTCATCTCTCCTCTCTCCTCCCTCCTCTCCTCCCTGCTCTCTCTCTCTCTCCTCCCTCCCTGCTCTCTCTCTCTCTCTCTCTCTCTCCTCCCTCCCTGCTCTCTCTCTCTCTCTCTCTCTCCTCCCTCCCTGCTCTCTCTCCTCTCTCCTCCCTGCTCTCCTCCCTTCTCTCTCTCTCTCTCCCTCCCTTTAAGCACCACCCTCCCTCTTCTCTCATACCTCCCTGCTCTCTCTCCTCTCTCCTCCCTGCTCTCCTCCCTTCTCTCTCTCTCTCTCCCTCCCTTTAAGCACCACCCTCCCTCTTCTCTCATACCTCCTCCCACCACATATTCCCTCCCTACCTCTCCTTCTCTCCCTCCCCCTCATCCTCCCAAGGTCCACTCCACCTCTGCAAAGCTCCACTATCTAGCTCCTCCCCTACTCACAAGTGTTTTTATCACAACAAGATGTTCTCAAGTTCTTCCCTAGCTTCTCTTCTTCCAGCACATCTAAATTCTAATTAAATCTTCTATATCACATCCTAGGCTTTGTAGCACCCTTCATCTACCCCTTCTAGATCTGCACCACCCATACATTGTCATAGAATCTTGTGCAATGGCTCCTCCTAGTATAAGAAGACCAAAAACCGTCATTGAGTCCATGAGCTCAAGCAATGTGCATGACAATGATGGACAATGGATTTGTACTCTATACAACACGCTAATGTAGGTTGCCATGCAACCATCTATGAAAGGGGTTCATAAGATTCCAAAAAGGTTTATCTTATCTCCTAGCCACCATTGGAAAGGTAGAATCCTTCATTTTCAAATCAATAAACATGGAAAACATCTGGTGAAAGTTCAACATGTCTATCCACCCTCACTATAACTGAAGTTTGAGTAATACAATGTGCATGAAATGTGGAGCAAACTGTAAGTACAAACTTGTTGGCTGATTGCGTTCTTCCTTGAGTTACTATTGGTTTTTTAATGTTTTTTGTGTCGTCTTTTGTATGCATGTTGTGGATATTTTTCCCTTGAATTGTGTTGAGTGGCAACCCCTAGAATTCTTACCAAGGTCTTTTAAAGCATTTCGTGCATACCTTGGAGAGATTATGTAGGAGAGAAAGCCTCTAGGCTTGTTTGTGGTGATGAGGTATTCTTATATAATGCCTCCTACATTGTCCCATCATCGTCTCGCAACATGGCTACGGGACACTTGAACCTCTCTATTTTCCATCTCAAAACAGCCAAGAATGGCCTCTCCCCTACAACTTCACCATTAAAAGCTTTTGATGACAGAGGTTGCATGTTGATGTTCATGTCTCCATAAACTGCATAGATGGATCACATAGAGCCACCTTGGCTTGTGGTTTAGGCCACTTCATGTTTTTATTTTGATTTTCCTTAAGTGTGGAGTGCATAGGAAACCCACTATGTATGTTTGCAAGGAGAGTGCCAAACATGGCACTCAATATGTTGTTGCTTCCGAAAGGTTGAAATGCAAAGGTGGTTGAACATCAAGGGGACTTGATTAAAGGTTCAGTGTTCAAGGAGAAGACCTGTGTGAGGTTTCAAATAGGCAAGGAAAATCTCAAAAAGGTGTTCCCGTACAGATGGTGGAAGAGTACTAAGAATGAGTGGAAGCCCTTAGATTTTGATACCATGACTAGGCAAGAAGTTAAGCTTCCAATAATGGTGCATGAAAATGACATGCACCACATTATAGTAAATGATTATTGAAACTTATCAAACATGAGAGAGTACCTAGTTTTTCATTTTGGGGAATGAATGGGAGACCTTAGATTTTGATACCATGATTAGGCAAAAAGTTGACCTTCCAATAATCTCCCAATAACGGTGCATGAAAATGACATGCACCACATTATAGAAATGATTGCAAATATGAGAGAGTACCTAGCTTTTCATTTTAGGGAATGAGTGGGAGCCCTTAGATTCTGATACCATGACTAGGCAAAAAGTTGAGCTTCCAATAATGGTGCATGAAAATGACATGGACCACATTATAGTAAATGATAATTGAAACTTGTCAAACATGCGACAGTACCTAGTTTTTCATTTAGGGCTATATGGTATCTTCACTTTTGTGGTGGATGGTAGAAAGATACGGCATAGGGCAGAGAAATTTGTGGCTTGCATTGACTTATAGTCTCCTCGTGTCAGCTCAATCAAGCAGGATGTACAAGATCTCTCGTAATGAATTTGTAAAATTCATTAACGTGAAATTTTAAGATTCTTATGTTTGTCCATGTAAAATTGGTTTATTAGTGTGCGTAAAGTCTTTTTTAATTATGTGGGCTTAAAGTTTTTTATTAACTAGGCTCTATGCCTAGTACACTTAAAATATACGAGTTTTATACGTGTAAATTTTTTTTTGTTGATTTAAAGTTCACCACATTCTATATAAGGCATTGTCTTCATAATAGTTTCATTATAAGTCTTTTAACTTTTGAAACCTTTGTCAAATGTCTTAACATCCTTTGTGAATTTAATTGATAATCCATGCAAGCCCACTTTTGATAAGATCTCCTTCGCACGTCTGTCTTTCAGCTCCATGTTCCATGCATAGTTGATGATGTGCAACATGAGAAGCTTGTCTAGTATCCTAAGCCTTGCATGTAGCATAAATGGATGGAATCCACAAAGAGGCATATCAAGAATTAGGTCCCAGTATTTATCAAATTCATGCTGCTGAAGACTTTGATTCCACCTCTTTATCAAATTCATGCTGAAGACTTTGATTCCACCTCTTTATCAATTTCATGCCAATCTAGGGGAAGACTTTGATTGCAACTCTTGATCATGTTGGCCAATCTGGTGTGTGTTGTTGCATTTTTTTGGATCCTCGAGAGCATGTTATTGCATGCATGTATGTGTTTTGTGTCCGCACGTGTCCATTTACTACCATTACGTGCATCTCGTATAATATTTATCTCACACCGATGATGATATCACTTGGTCGGCCTTTTGACAAGTGTGTGGATCGAGCCCAAGATTGAGGCCTTCAATGCCCAATGTGAGATATTACCTTCAGTCGGATTGAAAAAGAGCCAAGCCGAGGGGAATGCCATCTATGATGAGCAGGCCTCGAAACTATTGAAAGAGATTCTCTATAAAGAGAGAGAGAGAGAGAGAGAGAGAGAGAGAGAGAGAGAGAGAAGAGAGAGAGAGAGAGAATTATCTACTAGAGAAGGAAGTGAAAGTAATCAAAATGAGGTTTCTTAGAGAGGCAAACCCATCACAAAGGCGCTTCTAGTGTTTGGGGAGGGACATCATCGTCGAAAATGGTTAGCCAAGAGAAGGGGGTAGAGCAGCATATAGCTGGCCTTTTGGTGGAAAAACAAGTGTTGAAGGTGGCAAGCACATAAAACAACGCCGCTCGAGCACCAAGAATGTGCGATGGAGCACCGCGTATAACACTGCAGCCATGATGTACGCGGCACCCACAACCACAGGCCAGCGCCGTAGATCAACAGCAAAAGACACACTCTCCCTCGTTTCCACAACGGATCCATGTTGTTCAACGTTGAATATAAACCTTATGTACAAAGCTTTGCAACATTATATGGGATTATTACCCCACAGCATGTGGCAATAGTTTGTGAACCTCTTAAAAAAAGACATACACATATTCTCTTGTGATTTTACACATAAAAAAGGCTTACTAAAAATGTATAAGTTCATTGATTTTGTGCCTTGAGCATTGAGAGGATTCACACATACTCAAGAATGGCAACAACCCCGACAATAACAAATGAATTCAACAACACTCAGTGAAAGGAGAAGGAGCTTGCAAACCTTCACACTTACCAAGAAAGTTTGATATAAGATTTTTTTTTTCAATACCATTGTTTATAAATTGCAACACTCTCATATGCTAATAATAACACATTCAAACAAGATTACTCATTGTCAAAGTGTGATGAAAATAATTTTATATGTGGTGACATAAATATATTAGCATTGATATACACATTTTGTCTTGATTGTGTCTTGTGAATATGATTATTTCTATTTAATACACACATGTCTTGTGCATAAACATTGAGCCTATCAGTGGGAGGGATATTTAGGCAAGATTGCATTGCACATTCCAAACAGCTACATAGATGCGCACTCCAACCATAGGTACTTTTTTTTTGTTGGGCTTAGTTTTGGGAGTTGAGAAGAAGAGTTGTCAGTTTTGAGCAGCTATCTTTGCTAGGTGTTCTTGGGCTTGGGTTCAGCTTCATAGTGTTAGTATATGTTCAATGCCTGCCTCTCACCATGTATCTTACATTGATGTATGGTGTTTATTTGTACAGCCTCCCATTATGAGGATAAGCCCTTGGTGCACATATATTTAGTGGGAACCCCAACTTAGATGCTGGAAGGGGTCATAGTTTTGACCGTTGGTGATGGTTAGGAGATGATGAGGGGTACAAGTGTTAGCTGGGGATTCAAGGAATATTCCATAGAATATTCCCTAAAATACTAATTGCATCATTAGTGGGCGGTGGCCGGTTGGGATGGGTTATGGATACGTAGGCAATGAGCTGTGTTACTGTAGTGTAACCACCCATGTCTTAGATGCATCCACCGCACTACTTGCAGCACTATAAATGAACATAGTTGGCTTAAGCTAAGGCATCCCTAATGCTTGTGAGCATATATTCCGTATACTCGCAGTACACTCTCAATTCATAGTTTGTCTAAATTTCCATCTAAGCTCTACACTAGAGCGTATGGGTCGACGACACCATCCTATTATACCTGCCTCTTGTTTGGTATAATCATAATTTTAAAATTCTCTCCATTCTCTCTATTGCATTATCTCTTTCCATTATACTATATTATTACATGGTATGAGAGCTGTAGGAGCTCTTAGCAATAATAATACACGAGTAGTACACAAATTCTACGAGTAGGAGCTGTAGGAGCTCTTACAGCTGTAGGAGCTGTAGGAGCTCTTAGCAATAATAGTACACGAGTAGTACACAAATTATTGCTAAGAGCTGTAGGAGCTCTTAGCAATAATAGTACACGAGTAGTACACAAATTCTACTCTTTCTTTGCATAGAAGCAAATTGGAGTGATGTCTACTTTAGGGTCTGGCGTTGCTGCCTACTGCTATTGGAGTGCTTCACATCCGCCCACCTGCCTTCACTGAGGATAAGTTATATGAGACAAACTACACTCTTTGAAAGTTAAAAATCAATGCTATCCTTGCTTACTATGAGCTTCTAGAGACCGTTCTAAGAATGGACCAAGAACTAGTGGAAACCATTGACCCTAGAGATAACACAAGAATGATTTCACTGTAGATGTTGTTCTTCTTCGGGCATGGGAGTGACACAATGTAGATGCACTTTGCATTATTGTTACTAGTGTAGGTGATTATATTCTTACTCTGATTTAATACAAAACCAAGGCATCCATGGCTTTGGACCATACTAAGAAATTAGCATGAGACCTGGAATCAGACCAGAATTCAAAACCTAGAGAATTAGCTTGTTGTTGAAAAGTTTGTTGAAGGAGAGGCAACAAAAGTATTTATGTCTCGAATCAAAAACCTGCTAGACCAAGTTTCTGTGGGAATCATGAAGACTAGCGAAGACTTGGCTCCGAGATGCATCCAAATTCTACCAACAGAAGGATGATAGCTTGGTTATAGCACTAAACACCTAGGTTAGAGTACCACCTCTTTCTTTTAAAGAATTTAGTGCTATTCTATTTGAGGATGTTAAGCCACACTATAACAACACTCAACAAGCATCAAAATAGCAAACACTACATAGGAGTACTTGAAGAGAGGTATCACAGCATGACTCTGAATATCATACATGGAAACAACGGTGGATGCATCTAAGACATGGGTTAGCGATTACATGACTCAAAAACACACTACTGTCTTTCATTCATCTGCAAAGATTACAAAAGCTTTCACCAAAATAGGCTTCATGACCATTAGAGGAACTTACACCAAGAACTACTTTCTAACTGAAATTTTGATGAACTTTTAAAGAACCTTCTAAACTTCTGAGATGATTATTCAGATAAATAGTGAAAAGTAAATAACTAGTGTGTATCCTAAGTCAGCCCCTCCTAACACCTCGCACAGCTCGGTGGCTTGAGCCCGCAGGGGCTGACTTGATTCCCACAATCCCTTGATCCAATTATATTGACTTCAAAGACCAAAAAGTTTGATCTTAATCAGCCAGTGCTTAATCCTGGTAATTATCCAGGATAGCTTGAAAGGCTGTAGACATTAAATCTTCTGCGCTCTCGACTTTGCAGTCCAGCACTCGTACCAACTGGTACGGATTAAGTTCCCTATCCTCTGAAGAGGAAATCTGCATCTTCTATTGAGCTTTGTCCTCTTTGTTCTAGTACTCTTCAGCTTGATCTGTAACCTTTGCATCCTTTACTTCCTTTGTGGTGAAAACCACAGATTCTGGTTCCGTCACGCTCTGCTCCGCCACTACTCCTTTGCTCAAATTCGCATCCAACTTGAGACTTTACTGTAACAGTTCCTCTCTCAGCTTTGTGTTCTCCTTCTCCAAAGCTTTGACTCTACTTACCAGTTCATCATCGGGCTCTTATATCTGAAAAATACCTTCAAAGAATCATATGGCTTGCCAATCCACTTCTCCATCTTGTCTGCAAATTGCTACCACACCTTTTGAGAATGTTGCCCCACCACTTGCTTCAAAACATCTATATCGCCTTCAAACACCAACACTCCTTGCATCTCCATATCTTCTTCTATGACCTGCTTTTCAAGTGCCATCAATGGAGAGATTCTGGTTATAAGGAAATTGTTCTCTGCCTCCAAACTTGCCATCTTCTCAAATAAACTTGCCAACTCCACATGCACTCCTTGCTGCATCCCTTTCATCCAATCCCAAAGTCCTTCACAGACCGCTGAGTAGCTTGCAACATATCTCAGTACTTCCATTCTTTAGAGACTGCCATATCGCCAGCTCTTTTTCTCGTTCCAACCTAACCTTCAATAGCTGTTCCTTAGCCTTAATCAACTTTTGAGTAACATCATTGCTCACACCCTGCTTTTGCTCCAATTTTGAGAATTTATTTTGCTGCTTTACCAAATCTACCGCATGTTCCACCATGAATTTCTGCATAGACATCAAAGTTGAAACTACATCCTCCACCTCCTTTAGCTCCCTGACCTACTTCAGACCTTTGACACCAACTTTGGTTGAACTCTGAGGAACCATAGAAGGTGTCCCCACATTCCGCTCTGAGACTTCCATCTACACCTTCTTCAAAACAACCTCCTTGTCCAACTTCTTCCTTTTAATGTGCAGTTTTTGTCCCACCTTATTCCCTCCTCTACAGACTCCAATTTCTATTCGTGCTCCTCCTCTTTGACATTCTCGACTTCCACTGTGTCATCCTTTTCCCAAATTAACTTGCCTTTTCTGCTACTCTCTTCAACCACTGGGCCTGCGCAAAACCCACAGGAGTACTTTTGAAGCTACTACAACCACCTCTGGATTCTCGGCTGATATGCAAACAGTACTGCCACATACACCACCAGCTTTTGTTGGTTGTCTTCTACATTTGTCCTTCACCTCCCAAACCACCTGAATTCTATCATGCAGCCAACTCACCCAGCCAATAGTGACTCCTCTCTCTGCGCTGCTGTACAGCGGGGTTAATGCATCCTTACTCATATAGTTGGTTTTTACCAACAGACACAGTTTCTCCAGATACCACTTGAAGTGGCTCCTGCGTTTCTCCTCCACATTTCTAACCATGAAATAACCCTTGTACCCTTAGGCATCCCGAACTCAGATTTCATGATAGGGTCTATGATTTTTGACCAACCTCTAATCTAACACCCTAGGTAATTTAAATACCGAGGCTACAAAATCAAGTGTTACCTGTATCTAAGGAGATACATAACCGCCACTACTCTACAAAATTTCACACTACTGCTCCTGTGCATTCTCCTTCGACTCTGCAACTCCTTCTAGGGCAAATTGGAAAATTCCCATAGACCCACTCGCCAGCCACACCTTCGTATCTTTGTCTTCAATGTCGATCTCTGCACTTTGAGACTTTGTGACAGCCTCCTTCTCTGCTTCCTCTCTACAATAGGGCTCATATGAGACTCATCTTCTGACTGTGAATCCACCAGCATCTCTTCACGTTCCTTCCACGCACACTCCTTCGTGCGCTTCTATGATCTGCTTTTGCAGAAGACGACCCTGCCACCGTTTGTGTCTTCATCACTCCCAAAGCAACGAGCTCTTGCCTTAATTTGTTAAGCTTTTGCATGCGCTCACTACCCTTCATGTGTGACGACTAGAACTACAGCAAACGCTACCTTGAGTTTGCTCCAAATGTCACATCTTAGGAGAGGACTGCTCTCAACCCCTAACTTAAAGTGGGCGTGTCGAATCTTGGCTGACCTTTCGCACATGCCAGCCACCAAGATTCGATAGGACATCACAAAATTTGAATTTGAATCAATCCAATCTCAGAATTTTCCCGTCGGCGGACCCCTCCAAGGTATGTAGAATCCGCCCAAAATATTGCTTTAAGCGAAACCCATTCACCAGCTTCTCTACATCTGTGCCAAAGTAGTCTCTGATTCTGAATGTACCTTGACCAATATCTTCAATGATGTGATAGGGACCTTTATACCTTAGCTTAAGCTTGCCCGGGTGAGGACCCAATTTTGAATTGTACAATATTACCCAATCACCCACCTTGAACAACTTGAATTTTATCTGCCTATTCACCCATGTCTGCCTTCTCTTCTGCACCACCTCTGCGACATATGAACTCAGCAATCGATCCTCCTCCAGCTTCAGCAACTCCTCCTACCTCTGCATAATCGACTCCCGATGGACAACCGCCGATGCTGAATTGCTAATCTGAGACTTGGTACTACAAAATCCATCGGAAGCACTACTTCAAGGCCGTACACCAATTTGAATGGCGTCATACCTGTTGCTACTTTGTAAGCCATCCAAAGAGACCATAATGCTGAATCTAACTTATCATCCCAATCATCCCTATTTTCAGACACAATCTTCTTCAGAATATTTACCAACACCTTATTAGAACTTTCAACCTATCCAAATATGGTGTAGACTGCTTATGAGCTATCATATGTGTTTTTGTCAGCTCAACTATGACTGAATTCAGAAAATGTGAGCCTGATCCGACACCAACTCAATCGGACATCCAAACCTGGTCATTATATTCTTGTATAGAAATCTAGCCATATGTTCTGGTTTTGTTTTCCTTCAACGCTACTGCCTCCACCCAATTTGTGGCATAATCTATAGCCACCAAGATATATCTACTACCTGTCCTCTTGGCTTTAGACTTAATGGGGCCTACAAAATCCAAACCCCACTTTTGAAATAGCTCCAATGGCAAAACCAAATGATCAGACATCTGATCAGAGGATCCAGGTTGGGCCATCTTTTGACATTGGAAACATTCTTTACCAAACTGATGTGCATCCTTTAGCACTAAAGGCCACCATAATCCTTCTTGTAGTATCTTCTTCCCTGTGATATCCCCTGAAAAATGCCCTCCTAAATTTCCAAAGTGTGCCTCTTGCAACAGAGCTCTCTGTTCTTCCTCTGGAACACATCTGCGGGGCGGGGATGATCTGATCCACACCTCGCTTGTATAAAGCACCAACAATCACCAAATGATTTTTACTCCCTAAGGCAAACTTCTTCTTCTGATCCATTAAAAAATGCTCCGAGAGAGTACTCCGTCTGTAAGAAAACCAAGCATCTGATCATACCAACTTAGTGATGGAAACCCTTACCTCATAAATAGTATCATCTGGCAACAACTGAAACTCCTATGGGATCTTCTCCATGCTCAATACAACTGAGCTGAAACTCCTATGAGATCTTCTCCATGCTCAATATACAGCTCAAATAATCCACTATGGCATGCTTCTTTCTCGGAGTATGGATGATTGTATAATCAAACTCCTATAGTAGTAACATCCACCTAGCTAGCCTGCCAGTCAACTGAGGCTTCTTGATAAGATATATCAAAGCCTGATGATCAACATGAAATATTGCCTTATATATCAAATCCTAAATTTCTGCAAAGCATATACCATTCCAAGTGCTTCCCTTTCTGTCACTGTATAATTCCACTCAACTATAGACAACATCCTATTGGCATAGTAAATAGGTTTGAACCACCCCTTCTGCTTCTCTTGCATCAGAATTGCACCAACCGCTATATCAGATACATCAACAAAAACATGAAATGGAAGATCCCAATCCAGAGGCTGCATAATTGGAGTAACCACCAGCATCTTCTTCAAAATTTGAAATTCCTTCTGTGCTTCCCCCCAAACATATTCAATATCCTTCTTGGTCAGATGTGACAGTGGTGCACACACATCAGCCAAGTACCTCAGAAATCGGTTGTGCCACTTAATCTAAGCAATGAACCTCATAAGAGCCTTCAAATTTGTAGGCTGTATAGCCTTTTGAATTACTGTAATCTTCTCAGCATCAATAGACATCTCTTCAGCAGAAATAATATGCCCAAGCAGTTTTCCTCTTTTGACTGAAATAGCACATTTGAATGGATTTAATGACATTCTAAAAATCCGACACCTCTGAAAACACTTACTCAAGTGCCCCAAATGCAAACACTTCTTTCCAAAAACAGAGAAATCATCCATGAAAATCCTCATGAACTCTCTCAAGTAAGATTCAAATGTTTTAAAAGTTACATTTGAAAATGATGGAGGCCCATTCTTTAGACCAAAACTCATAGCTGTTTTCTCCATATCCTCTTCCACCATACTAGTCTGATTGTATCCTGAAAATCCATCAAGAAAGCACGGTACATCTTGTGTCTTGCTACATCATCTAGCAGCGTATCCACAAAAGGTAAAGGAAATGGGCCTGTAATAGTAGCTGCATTCAGCTTTTTATAATCACACAAATTTTAAGTTTCCCTGACTTCTTTGGAACCACCACAATTGGTGATAACCATTCCGCCTAATCAACAGGTTTAATAAAACCAACTCTCAATAGCTTATCCAACTCCTTCTTTACCTGTTTTTCACAATTTGTATTCATCCTGTATCTCTGTTGCACTATTGGAACCGCATCCTCCTTCAAATTAATCTGATGTTTATAAATTGCTCGATCCATCCCCTTTATGTCTGCATAATCCTAAGCAAACACATCAATAAATTCATGCAAAGCTTCTTCAACTCCTTAAAATCCTCCTTCAAATTAATCTGATGTTTATAGATTGCTGGATCCATCCCCTTTATGTCTACATAATCCTAAGCAAACACATCAATAAATTCATGCAAAGCTTCTTCAACTCCTTAAAATCCTCCTCCAAATGTACACTAGCTTTAACTATCTTCGGATGATCCTCAGTCCCCAAATTCAAATCCTGCAATTCATCCTCTGTAACCCTTGATATTTTCTCCATGGTGTGCTCATACTGAGTCACTGTCTTCTTAATGGCATCCTCTACACTCTGCTCAGATTCTTTGATCTGAATTTCCAGAATCTGTGATGACCCTTCCTCTTTCGTAACTATCTCCACTTCACCCTTCAACTCATCAGGCTCTACACCTGATAACAACCATTCTGAATTTCCAGAATCTGTGATGACCCTTCCTCTTTCGTAACTATCTCCACTTCACCCTTCAACTCATCAGGCTCTACACCTGATGACAACCATTCTGGATCTGTCTAGTATACCAATATCTGTTCATATTACTTGCTGGTACAAATATACTGGTACAACTGTCGGATTTGCTTGTAAAAACTTTTCCTCCTCATCATCTGTAACATCTGTGGCCAAGCTGATTGTCTGAGCACATAAAGGTTTTACCTTCTGATCTAGGACCACCTTATTATTCATACCAACCTTCACAGTCTTTCTCCCTTTCCTCAAAATTACTTCATCCGTCTCCTAGTCCTGCTTTAGCTTTGCTGATCTAAACCACGACCTTCCTAATAGCATAGGATAGGCTCCCCCTATATTCGCCAATTTGACAACCACAAAGTTAACACTAAAAGGTAATCCAAAAACAATTACCTCCTATTTTCTTAGCAAACCAATAGGCTAGACTCTCCTTTGATCCGCCATCTTCACTTGGAAAGGTTCAGGTTCTAACTCCACTCTTTTCAGCTTCCAAAATTTTGATTCAAGTAATATATTAACCCTAGAGCCTCCATCTAACAGAACTCATGAGAACATCTTGCCCTTGATTTCCAATTTGATAGTCGGAATACTGAAATCAACATCATCTAATGTGCAAACTTCAAATTGAGCCATTCCCTCCAAATGCTCCTTGACTTTCCCTGGAATCTTCACTACTCTCAGCACCTTCTCTTTGAAAATTGGGATCAGGCTCAACAGCTGATCCAAATTGATATTAATCAGAGTTTGCATCAACTCCTCAAAGAATGGATATGACTCTGTACTTTCTTATTTGCTGATATGTCCATTTCACAGATTTTTTCTTGTCTGCCACCTTCTAAACATCTTGAATCTTCTCAGCCACATGCTCTCGGATATCCCAATCCAAAGGGGATTTCAGCTTCAACTTTGATCTGGTGACTGCCATTGCATCTGCTGTAGAGCTACTCTCTACCGGGGTGAATCGAATTTTGATTTCTTCTTCTTATCCTTTTTAGTAGGGGATTTAATCCATAATCTCTTCTCAACTCTTGTTGCTACTACCACCAGCTCATCAAACCACCTGTAATGTCGACTCCACTAATTTCATTCTTCAAATCCTTTCTTAATCTCGTCAGAAAATATCTTGCTAACATCTCATCGGTCTTTCTCTACCCACCAACCTGTTCATGAGCTGTCTGAACTTCTGTGCATAGCCTTGCACCAACATATCCTTCTGTGCATAGCCTTGCACCAACATATCCTTCTATTTAATTTTTTTAATCTTGACCAAGACATCATTGGGAGTCTTTTCTTTCCAAAACCTCCCCCCAAGAATGCAGTCTTCAAAGCATTATAATCTGCAAAATAACCAGGACCAAAGTTACTAAACCATTCCATTGCCTTACCTCCTCAAACTGATGTTGTTTTTCCACATCGCCATACACTCCATCAAATCCGCTAGCCTGCCATCGCGTCTCAAATTGCATGACATGATGGCAATCAAGGTCTTGTTTTGATTTACCTTGAAATCTTCCGAACTTGACTTTCAGGTTAGCGATTGTGCAACAGCCATGTTGGGTTGAACTACTGGCTTAGATTTTCACGTTGGTTTTGGCTTCCCCTTGAGCGGATCAAATTGCAGCTTCCTTTTGACCAACAGAGGTGACAGGGCTAATGTGCCCACCAGATTAGCACAAAGATTACATTACTTCATCGGCACAAAGATTACAATGCTTGGCAGGAGATTAGCAATATCAACACTCGAGCTTCATCGGCACAAAGATTACAATGCTTCATTAGCACAAAGATTACATTACTTCATCGGCACAAAGATTACAATGCTTCATTAATTAGCACAAAGATTACATTACTTCATCGGCACAAAGATTACATTGCTTCATCAGCACAAAGGTTACATTGGTCAATGTATGATGCAATGAGGATATGCTTTTGATTCTATGCCAAATGCCAAGGGAGCATTGATTCTTGGATTAAGTTCATTGGGGAAACTTGAGATTTGGTCCCTAATACAAAAGAGACCATGCCAAAAAAAATTAAAAATTACATACATGGATTGGATCAAGGGAATTCATGGACACATGTAAGGTGCATTTGGATGCCAAAGTTTCTTGGAAGCAAGGGTGGAACATGCAGAATGCAAATGGGTACCAAAAGATCACTTGAGCAAAATTTGCAAATCCACAAAACCCTAATTTAGTAAAATCACATTAGGTTTGGAGTTTAGGTGATTATATGGGCTCTTAATACTCCCTTACACCTTCCCAACAAGCCTTCAACCTCTCCTTTTAGACACCATTTGGATCCCCAACTTGCCATTTTTCACCGGAGGTCCAGTTAGAAATAACAAATTATTTGGGGCAAATGACATCATAAGATGGTTGCACATCATTAGAGCTTTCCAAAAATCCATAGTACACTTGAATCCAACGTTGTTTTTATGGTCAAACATAGGTCGTTGTCTTTGACCAAAAAGTCAAAACAAAGTATATCTACACTTTGACTTTGGTCAAAACCTCTTAGGCATAGTTAGTACTCATCATTACAAGCTCACACACCAAATTTCATCCAAATCGGATGAGTTTTGAGTATTTTATAGCCTAGTAGGTGGTTGACTTTGACCAAAAAGTCAAAACAGAGTATATCTACACTTTGACTTTCGTCAAACCCTCTTAGGCATAGTTAGTACTCATCATCACAATCTTACACACCAAAGTTATTCAAATCCGGTGAGTTTTGAGTATTCTATAGCCTAATTTCTATTTTTAGTAATGTTGTACAAACCCTAAAATAGAGAATATTAGGGCTATTCTCAAAAGAACAATGTTCTTTCATATTTGGATACTACGCAACAAGATCTATCCATAGAGCCCTCGATCATGAATTTCTGACACCATTCAAGCCTTCTACTAGCCATTTTCCATTTTCAGCCCCATTAGGGATGTCCATCTAAGCAAGTGATGGGACTTCAAGAGATAAGGGACGACAGGGAAATGGTGAATGAGGATCATGTAGAGGTAATTGGTGAAGAGGATATGAATTTACAAGGCAACAACAACAATGCAAGTATGACACATAAGACAAATCATGTGCAAATTGGGCCAAATTTTGCAAATGTGGCCAATGCATCAAATCAATTGGGAGCAAATGCACAAGCGATACCCATTATGATAAATGACATCACAAATGATGATGATGATAAGAATGATGGAAACCATGATGCAACCATTTGTGGAAAGCATGATGCAAGAGATTAGGGGTATTTGTGATTACCTAAAGAGCATGGATGAAGATAATGGTGGATAATCTCAACATGTTTGTCATGTTGAAGACAAAGAGAATCATCACCCAAGCTCTCATTCTATTCATTGGAATATATTTTTTCCAATTTGATGCTTTTCCAAAGACATATGCACGAAGCATATCCTCTACAATCTGATTCATACGCTCTATTTGCCCATCAGAGTGCAGATGATCATAAGAATTCATACTCAAAGTAATTTCCTCGTTGTAAACCATTCAGAATAAAGTAGGAAAACATGGCATTATAACAACAGGAACCAGGGATTCATTGGTGCCCCAACATACCCACATCTACACATAATTTATCGACGTTCCGAGTTATTCATATCAACATAGAGAGTCATCAATGTCTCGAGGATGAGTCACATATGTTCATCCGTAAACCTATCAGGTGGAGTGTATAAATCACCTAAAGTACGAAACTAGAGAAAGAAATGCCAAGAGAGGAAAAATCCAAATTTCCTTAATCAGAACACAACAAGATAAATTCATTGAACTCTAAAGAAAGAGATTTCAACAAGTGCATATGCCGACGAGATTACCCTCATAAAAACATGCAGGCGCTATAGATAAAAGAAGTTTATCTAAAGAATGCCCACACAACAGCTTTAAATGAATTCAGAAAATGAGATTGTCTTTGAATGTTGAGGTCAACATGCTAAGTGATGTAAGCAAAGCAACAATATTGAGCCCAAATTATCCCATAAGATAATATATGTGAGGGATCACTAGTGTCCCATACCAGCATGATACCACCCATACATATCTTACCAATTTGAAACTCCATAGTATGCCGTCTAGGAAAAATGAATAAAATCCTCCATAAAAGGGATGCGATGGCCTTATCCCAGACTCTCACATACTAAAACCTGTCTCTATATACCTGAGACTACATCAAGGAATAACTCTTTCCGAGTACATCATTAGAAAAGAAATTGAATTGTTGGCGCCTTTCTAATGATAACTACCAAATAAACACAATAAAGTTGGGGTAGAAAAATAACTCACCTAGATACATAAACAACTAGGTATCTGAGTTGGAATATATACAAGAGTACAAGAAATATACTCCAAAATTACGTGCAAAAAATAAAGGCAAATGCTACCTTCAAAGCACATGATATTATCCAAAAGATCAAAAGATTCTTATAAAACCCATGGATTAAAGCATGGAAGCTCCTCAAATCCATGAAAACCATAGTTGATCATAAAAATCAATGCATGCCATCTAATGGTCACTAATCATGCCAAAAGAAGCGTTAAAATTGGTGGCCAACTCATCAATCTGGAGTATAAGAACGTAGTGTCGTTCAAACAAAACTCCAAAGTAAGCAAGTGAAACACATGTGTAGCACTCAATAAAAAACCCCTAGACACAAGTGATCTAGGCAGAACCTGATGAGTCCATATAAAACTTGAAAAACATCCAATAAAATCCACCAAAACAAACTGATCAACTAACAACACAGTTTGAAGGCAGATTATAGCCATCAAAAGAAATTAAGGAACATGTCCAAAAAGAATGGCTAAACAATGGTTAAAAAATCATGAAAACATCGTTTAGAATTAATCCAAACAGAAATAACTACTAATACGAGGTACAATTGTATTAATAATATGTGAATAACCCGCATCAATCTAATGTCAGCACGAGAAAAAGTACTTCAACATTAAATAACCCTCGAAAATATTAAATTCTCTAGAAAAAAAAAATATTATGATTTTTCCCTAATCTTCCCTAGTCTTATAGGGCCTCAAAATATGATAATTTTGAATTACACTAAACCTATCTTATGGCATTCCAAACCTATATTTTTCCAGAAAACTTTTGGCAATTAAATTTACCAAAATATCATTGATATTTAAAAAATACCAATTTCTAGGATTTTTAAAAATAATTTCTAGAAATTTCCTAATTTTTCCTGAGAATCCCATCATTCACGAAATTTCCAATTCCGCCCGACAATTCTCAAATCCAATGAAAATTTTTAATTTTAATGGATTTTTTAAATTTTTTGGTTAAAAAAATATATTTTTAAAGGAATTTGAATGTTCACGGGCACCCGAATGTGCACACCACATGTCAAACACCAACCCCACATTTTCTTGAAATTTAAAATAACCTCTGTCTAATTTTTCACTAATTTTTTAGAATTTTTTAGAATTTTTAATTTACCCCAAACGCATTTAGAATACAAACGGTCAAAAATTTTTGGAATCCCAATAGTTTTCTCGAAATACGAAAAGCCAACAGTTTTGAGAAAATAAAAAGACAAAAAAATCAAAATATGAAAGGTCAAAAGTTTCCGGAATCCGAAGGTCAACAGATTTTCTGGAATTCGGAAAGCCAAAAGGTTTCGCGAAAGATGAAAAGCCAAAAGGCACCAAGAAAAAATTTCCAAAAGTTTTCAAAAAATTTTCTTTTCTCAGATTTTAAATTCTCTCCCTTTTTGGCTTTTTCTTCAAGCTTAATTTTTGAAAATAAAATTTCAAAAGCTTTTTTGTAAATTTAAGAAAAACTCATTTTTAAAAAAAATAAAAAAAAACGAAACCTTAATAAGCTTAATAAAAGCTTATGAAGTTTTTTTTAAAGGAGGGGGATGTTTTTTGCCCGACGGGCTACTGCACAGCCCCCCCGGCGTGTGTGCAAAAGTGTGGGAGAGAGAGAGGAGGTCTCCCTCTCCACTCTCCTCTCTCCTTCTTCTCCAAATAAACTCCTCTCTCCACCCCATCTCTTCTCTCTCTGTTAATTAGAGAGGTTAATCTTTTAATTAATCTTTTAAATCATAATTAGAATCTTAATTATGATTAATATTAATAAAAAATATGCTTTTTTAAGAGGTGTTTATACACGCGAGAGAAAAATAGAAGGAAAATTCAAAATTGAGAGATGAAGAGGGTCCCACACACACGGGAGAGCATTAAATGCATCAACATGCTGCCCTCTACTGCATTTCAGCAAAAAATTGAAAGCAGAAATTTGATCGCATACCCGCGGAAAAACCCACTAAAAATGCTCAAAAAAATTCTAAAATTTTAGAAAAATATTCCTAAAAATTTTAAAAATTTAGGGAATCCATTCGACCAAAAATATTCACAATAAAATATGTGGTATTTTTGTAAAAATTTCCATTAATGCTTATTTTAAACCATAAAAAATAGAAAAAATAGCATTAAAGTCATGAAATTTTCCCACAACGTCGATTCATCCATTGAATTAGTAACACACGTACCAATCACCATATCGACGATCCCACGTGCAAATCATCAACACAACTCAATAAAAAAAATAATTTTATTAGTAAATATTAAAATTTACTTCAAAAAAAATACCAAGAATTATAATAAAAAAGAAAAATCAACAACAACTAACTAGAGACTGCTCTGATACCACTATTAAAACCCTAAGATCTCTCTAGATAATTGTTATGCAAAAACATGCATAAATCAGGCGGCATAAACTCATCCACCCGACCACCCCCGAGCCCAAGGGATGCACACATGAAATATAATGAAATACATCATACCTTTACCTTGATGTTCCATACCATTAAGAGGTATAAACCCAATCCAATAGCATGTAGCTATAGTGTGAAATGGTAGGTGAGTAGATATGGTCCTCTACACAAGAAACCATAGCCTAAGCCTCCAAGCCCCCCTTGTGAGTGTGCCCCATGTCCCTATTATATAGGAGGGCCCTCAAGTGACTCTTGACTCTCCATTTCCCATGTGTGACCCTTGGATGCCTGACCCTAACCTTGACCCTAACCTTAACCCTTAAGGTTAGTCCTGACCCATGCTCCACTAGAGCTTGTTCCCATGCTCCCATGCTCACAAGCCTAATGTGGGGGGTTAGCCTCCTAGTATATGCACACGTAATGTGCATATAACATGATCCAATAAGTAAAAAGAATATCTTGGGTAACCCAAGTGTGATTAATTTGGCTGTGAGTGAATCCAACCAGCTGTGACACATGTGAAACGTGTGGTATACTTTATGAATATGTGTGACACGTATGAAAACATTGTGAATGAATCCAATGTATGAGCTTTATTGTGAGTGAATCCAATCAACTCTTTTGAATTAATTCCTGATGAGGGTGACCCTAGTTGTGAGTGAGTCCAACCAGCTGTGAAACGTGTGAGACGTGTGGTATACTTTTTGAATACGTCTGACGCATATGAAAACATTGTGAGTGAATCCAATGTAGGAGTTTGATTGTGAGTGAATCTGAATAACTCTAAGACACGTGATGCATGTAAAGGTTCTGTGAATTTGATCGTGAGTGAATCTGATCAACTCTATGGTACGTGTGATACGTGTAAGGAAATGTGGGAGTGAATCCAATTAAATACATAATGACATTGTGAGTGAATCCAATGTGGGAACAATTAATGTGTTTGATCACTCATGAGTGCTGATAGTTACAACCAAGGAGGGTTGTCTCCTCAGACGGGAGGACTATCACATGAGTGAGATTTTTTAGAATATTTTATCATGGGAGTGAATCCAATTAATTATGTGTGATACATGGTTCATGTGAGAAGCATGGTAGTGAATGATTTCCATTTGTTAGAATTATTTTTGTAGTGATTCCAAAGTAATTGTGATCTAACATTATGGATTATGTTGAGTATAGATCATGAGTTCCAGAAAACCAAGGTGGACATTGGAGGAGATTATCTAGCCAAGCACATGTGTGTTAAATATTTAATTTTTTATGGTTTGGCCCATTATAGATATGTTGGGCAAGGTTTATTTTTTATGAGATGCTTTAAAAGCATTGTACTAAGGTTCAATTTTGTAAAAGCCCAAATTTGGAAAAAGCTATGCTATTTATGGCTCCAAGGGATAAATTTATTAATATGATTTAAATACCGCGTGTGGGAGTGGATCCACACATGTCAGGGGGGGAGATTGCACCCAGTCTTGTGTTCTTTGATTTTCATGCTCTTGATTGATGCCTTGATGTTATGGTTTATTGATTTTATTATTTAATTTATGGAATAATCTAATCTCCATGTACCATGGTCCTATAAAAACAATGGTATCAGAGCACAACAAATTCAAGAATTGAATTTAGATCATGTTGAAGAAAAATCAAGGTCTAAAGAAAGGAGATTTCATCAAGGATTGTTATTTTTCACAAGTCAAGGATTGTTATTTTTCACAAGTCAACTGTGAGACGATAACTTCCCTTTTGATCAAGAGGGTAATTTTCAACATCAAGATATTTATGATTATCCAGGTAAGCCTAAAACTCATACTTATGCATTGTTCAATTTTATTATTATTATTCAAAAAACTATAGCTAAATTTAAATATATTGGTCAAGATAGTTCAATGATTGATATGTACTTTCTACATGCAGAAGAAAATACATATTGGACCATTCATTATCATGACTTTCACTGAACTAACAATGATGCACATACGTTTTTCGACTGATCACCGAAGAATGTATATAACTTATTGTCATTTCACATTCAACCTTTGAACTTTAACACCTCATTTAAAACACTTCTTCAAATTATTCTTTTTTTTTATAAGTAAGGATAACGAGGTGTCTGTGAAAGATACTTGTGTTGATGTCTTGTGTTGGTATCCATGAAAGATACTCATTTTAGTGTCTCTGAAAGACACTCGTATCATTGGTGTATGTGAAGGATACTCTTTTGATTTCCCAAATGGATAATCTAAGTGATATTTATCTGTGATGGATAACTTATCACAATCTAGTGTTGACAGGGATTCTATTTGTGAGACGGATTTATATTCTGACTCTCTTCACTTGCTAATTAAATACACAACTGAGGTCAGTTGCAACCCGAACAAGAGGGAATGTTACGATAATTAATTTATTATTGGGTGACCCAATAAGTAAAAAGAATATCTTGGGTAACCCAAGTGTGATTAATTTGGTTGTGAGTGAATCCTACCAGCAGCTTCTGTGACACGTGTGAAATGTGTGGTATATTTTGTGAATACGTGTGACGCATATGAAAAGTAAGTGAATCCAATCTATGAGTTTGATTGTGAGTGAATCCAATCAATTCTTTTGAATTAATTCTTGATGAAGGTGACCCTAGTTAGTTGAGTGAGTCCAACCAGCTGTGAAACATGCGATATGTGTGGTATACTTTTTGAATATTTCTGACGTGTATAAAAACATTTTAAGTGAATCTAATGTAGGAGTTTGATTGTTGTGAGTGAATCTGATGACCTCTAAGACACGTGTGACACGTGTAAAGGTTCTATGAATTTGATCGTGAGTGAATCCGATCAACTCTAAGGCACGTGTGATGCGTGTGAGGACATGTGGGAGGGAATCAATTAAATACATAATGACATTGTGAGTGAATCCAATGTAGGAACAATTAATGTGTTTGATCACTCATGTGTGCCCATTGTTACAACCGAGGACGGTTGTCTCCTCACATGGGAGGACTATCAAAGGAGTGAGATTTTTCAAAATATTTTATCATGGGAGTGAATCCAATTAATTATGTGTGATGCATGGCTCATGTGAGAAGCATGTTAGTAAATGATTTCCATTTGTTAGAAATATTTTTGTAAGTGAGTTGAAAGTAATTGTGATCTAACATTGTGGATTATGTTGAGTATTTATCATCCATTCAATAAAAGGTCAAGTATTGTAGACCACCCCCAATTAATATAGCTAAGGTAGAAGTCTTTGATGATAATTAATTTATTATTGGGGTGATCCAATAAGTAAAAATAATATCTTGGGTAACCCAAGTGTGACTAATTTGGTTGTGAGTGAATCCAACCAGCTATGACATGTGTGAAACATGTGGTATACTTTGTGAATACATGTGATGCGTATGAAAATATTGTGAGTGAATCTAATGTACGAGTTTGATTGTGGGTGAATCCAATCAACTCTTTTGAAATAATTCTTGATTAGGGTGACCCTAGTTGGTTGTGAGTGAGTCTAACCAGGTGTGATATGTGTGAGATGTGTGGTATACTTTTTTTTTTGAATACATGTGATGCGTATGAAACAATTGTGAGTGAATCCAATGTGTGATACTTTTTGAATACATGTGATGCGTATGAAACAAGAGTTTGATTGTGAGTTAATCTGATGAGCTCTAAGACACGTGTGATACATGTAAAGGTTCTATAAATTTGATCATGAGTGAATCTGATCACGATTATCACGGTAGTGAGATTTTTCAGAATATTTTATCATGGGAGTGAATCCAATTAATTATGTGTGATGCATGGTTCATGTGAGAAGCATGGTAGTGAATTATTTCCATTTGTTGGAATTATTTTTGTGAGTGATTCCAAAGTAATTGTGATCTAACATTGTGTATTATGTTGAGTATAGATCATGAGTTCGAGACAACCAAGGTGGACATTCGACGAGATTATCTAGCCAAGCACATATGTGCTAAATATTTAATATTGTATAGTTTGTCCCATTGTACATATGTTGGGCAAGGTTTATTTTTTATGAGATGATTTAAAAGCATTGGACTAAGGTCCAATTATATAAAAGCCCAATTTATAAAAAATCTATGCTACTTATGGCTCCAAGGACTAAATTTATTAATATGATTTAAGCGACACGTCCAGGAGGGAGATTGCACCCAATCTTGTGTTCTTTGATTTTGATGCTCTTGATTTATGCTTTGATGTTATGGTTTATTTTTATTATTATTTAATTTGTGGAATAATCTAATCTCTATGTACCATGGTCCTGTAACAGTTGTATCAGAGCACGGCAAATTCAAGAATTGAATTTGGATCATGGAGAGTTGAAGAAAAATCAAAGTTTAAAGAAAGGAGATTTCATCAAGGATTATTATTTTTCACAACTCAACCCCATGAGGACGACAAATTCTCTTTCGATTAAGAGGGTAATTCTCAACATCAAGATATTTATGATTATCCAGGTAAGCCTAAAACTCATCTCATACTTATGCATAGTTTAATTTTATTATTATTATTTAAAAAAACTAGAGCTAAATTCAAATATATTGGTCAAGATAGTTCAATGATTGATATGTACTTTTTATAGGCAGATAAAAATACATATTAGACCATTCACTATCAAGACGTTAGTGAACTAACAATGATGCACATATGTTTTTCGCGATTGATCACCGAAGAATGTAACTTATTATTAATTCACATTCAACCTTTGAACTTTAACACCTCATTTAAAACACTTCTTAAAATTATTCTTTTTATAAAAAAAAATCAAGTAAGGATAACCAGGTTTTTGTGAAAGATACTTGTGTTGACGTCTATAGATACTTGTATTGGTATCTATGAAAGATACTCATGTTAGTGTCTATGAAAGACACTCGTATTGGTGTATGTGAAGGATACTCTTTGGATTTCCTAGATGGATAATCTAAGTGATATTTATTGGATAACTTATTACAATGGAGTGTTGAGAGGGATTCTATTTGTGATGGATTTATATTCTGACTCTCTTTGCTAAGGACAATTCAACCCAAACAAGAGGGAATGTTTTGATAATTAATTTATTATTGGGTGATCCAATAATTAAAAATAATATCTTGGGTAACCCAAGTGTGATTAATTTGGTTGTGAGTGAATCCAATGTACGAGTTTGATTGTGAGTGAATCCAATCATCTCTTATGATTAATTCTTGATGAGGGTGACCCTAGTTAGTTGTGAGTGAGCCCAACTAGCTGTGACATGTGTGAGATGTGTGTATGAAAACATTGTGAGTGAATCCAATTTAGGATTTTGATTGTGAGTGAATCCGATCAGCTCTAAGGCACGTGTGTATGAAAACATTGTGAGCTCTAAGGCATGTGTGATGCGTGTAAAGGTTTAGTTGAATTTGATCGTGAGTGAATTCGATCAACTCTAAGGCACATGTGATGCGTGTGAGGACATGTGGGAGTGAATCCACTTAAATACATAATGACATTGTGAGTGAATCCAATGTGGGAACAATTAATGTGTTTGATCACTTGTGTGTGCTGATAGTTACAACCGAGGATGGTTGTCTCCTCAGACGAGAGGACTATCACAGGAGTGAGATTATAAGAATATTTTATCATGGGAGTGAATCCAATTAATTATGTGTGATGTATGGTTCATGTGAGAAGCATGGTAGTGAATGATTTCCTTTTTTTAGAATTATTTTTGTGAGTGAGTCGAAAGTAATTGTGATCTAACATTGTGGATTATGTATGTTCTTTGATTTTCATGCTCTTGATTTATGCTTTGATGCTATGGTTTATTTCTTTTATTATTTAATTTGTGGAATAATATAATCTTCATGTACCATGGTCCTGTAATAGTAGTATCAGAGCATGGTAAATTCAGGAATTAAATTTGGGTCATGGAGAGTTGAAGAAAAATTAAGGTTTAAAGAAAGGATATTTCATCAAGGATTGTTATTTTTCACAAGTCAACCATGAGGATCAGAACTTCTCTTTCGATCAAGTATTCTCAACATCAAGGTATTTGTAATTATCCAGGTAAGCCTAAAACTCATACTTATGCATTGTTCAATTTTATTATTATTATAAAAAAAACTATAGCTAAATTTAAATATATTGGTCAAGATAGTTCAATGATTGATGTGTACTTTCTATACGCGGAAGAAAATACATATTAGACCATTCACTATCAGGACTTCAATGAACTAACAATTATGCACATATGTTTTTTGATCGATCACCAAAGAATGTATGTAACACTACAAGAGGTTGAGGACATACCGACGCCAAAATACCGACGCAAATGTCGAACGTCGGTATGTCCGTCGTCATGTTGGAGGAGACAAGTATGGCGGGGCTTTTTTAAATTTTCATTTCCCGTCGCGTATACCGACGCCTATACCGACGCTTATTCCGACGCCGATACCGACGCATATTCCGTAGCATATACCGACGAATATTCCGACACATATTCCGTCGCATATACCGACGCTCGTAAGTTTTTCACAGCCGAGAGCCTATTTTCTGGTTTTTCGCAGAGGGTGCGCTAGCAATCAAGCGGAAGAGGTAATTTCTCTCCCTCTTCTCTTTCCCTCTCTCTCCTCTTTTTTCCTCTCTCCTCTTTTCTCCTTCATTCTTCTTTTCTCCTCTTCTCCTTCTCCTAACATGTTATTGCAATTGCTTTTAGTTTTTAATTGAAAAATTAAGACATTTAGGGTTTTGTGTTTTTTTTGGCTCTCTATGCATGTTGAGATCTAGAGCTCTCTATGTATGCATAGATCTCCTAATGCATGCATAGAGATTTTAGGGTTTTGTATTAGTTCTTTTTTTTGTGTTTAATTTACTAATTAGTTTGTTTAATATTTTGTTTTGCAGCTCTTTCACCTCACCAATCTTTCACCAATCCTCGAGCTCTCCTTCAGCTTTGCGAAAAAGAGGTAGATCCTCTTTTGATTTTTCTTGTTTATGCTATTTCATATGAATTTTTGCATCCTTGTTTTATGGTTTAGGGTTAGTTTTGGGTTCTTGTAAGCTTACAACACATAGGATTAATTTAATATCTATGCATAAAACCTATAATAAGCTTGCAATCTTTATTATCCATGTACGTAAAACAAGATCATGTTTATTACACCATTGGGTGATGGGATTAAGGGTTGGCATAGTGCATAAGGCATATAGCATAGAGCTTATGCATAGAGCTTATGCATAAGTCTTGCATAGAGCGTATGCAAGAGACTTATGCATAGAGCGTATGCATAAGACTTATGCATATGACTTATGCATAGAGTTTATGCATATGGCTCTATGCATAGAGCGTACGCATAAGACTTATGCATATCGCTTATGCATAGAGCTTATGCATAAGGCTTATGCATAGAGCGTGTGCATAAGGCTTATGCATAGAGCGTAATTGCATAGAGCGTGTGCATAAGGCTTATGTTTAAGGGATTAAGGGTTAGCATAATAGTGCATAAGGCATATAGCATAGAGCTTATGCATAGAGCTTATGCATAAGTCTTGCATAGAGCGTATGCATAAGACTTATGCATAGAGCGTATGCATAAGACTTATGCATATGACTTATGCATATGGCTTATGCATAGAGCGTACGCAGGTAGACTTATGCATATGGCTTATGCATAGAGCTTATGCATAAGGCTTATGCATAGAGCGTGTGCATAAGGCTTATGCATAGAGCGTGTGCGTAAGGCTTATGTGAAAGGGATTAAGAGTTAGCATAATAGTGCATAAGGCATATAGCATAGAGCTTATGCATAGAGATTATGCATAAGTCTTGCATAGAGCGTATGCATAAGACTTATGCATAGAGCGTATGCATAAGGCTTATGCATATGACTTATGCATATGGCTTATGCATAGAGCGTACGCAGGTAGACTTATGCATATGGCTTATATGAAAGGGATTGTTAAAATGCAATTGCAAATGCCTTGATTGTGGTTAACAAATGCTTATGCAAATGCCATGGTGAGGGCATTGTGAATTGTTAATTTCCAATGGAGCTTTTGGATGATGGATTGAGGCATGAGTCCATGCTTTATTGCTGAGTTCTAAATTGTAAAAGGGCATGAGTCATGCTCAATGCTTGTAAGCCAACAAACTTGTTCTATCATTTGATATTATCCACATCATTTTGTACCTACACTCACCATTGCAACCACTTCAAGTTTCTATAGAATCTAGCAATGTGTAAGGGTACCTTGGCATTGGTTGGAGAGGCCAAGGGGAGAATGGCTTGAACTCTTTGTGCCGTGATTGCTTGGTAAAGCGGTACGAAGGGGGATTAGGTACACCGGTGTGAAGAAATGGCCTCAACCTTCACCTTGGAGGAAAACTCGGTGAAGGGGTGAGAAGAGCTTGGCCGGGAGATCGGCAAGCTTCAACGCGCGTCCTCAACAATCCTCACCATCGACTTTGTGGATGCATTTGGGCAATGGGGCCCCTTTTCTGTCATATTGTGTGGATATTGCAAATGCATATGATCTTTCATGACATTGTGGGATGCAAAGAGTATTGCGTACAAGTTTTAAGAAGTTGCATTTTCAATTGAGATTTGGTTTCAATTACAAAGGAGACTCTGGCGGAATTTACAAAACCGTAATTCAATCCTAGGGTTTACGCATAAGACTTATGCATAGAGCGTGTGCATAAGACTTATGCATATGGCTTATGCATAGAGCTTATGCATAAGACTTATGCATAAGGCTTATGCATAGAGCTTATGCATAAGTCTTGCAGCCTTATTATGCAAGCTTATACTTATAATATGCATTTAGATTATTGCATAAGGTCTTTATATATAAACAGCTATTTATGAATAGAGATAGCTTCTCTCTCCATCCTTGTGCAAATTCTATTCACTTTTGTATGGAGAGGAGATAAGCTGATTTGTGTTTAACGAGCTGCATATACATGTTATCCTGCTAGATGGAGCCTCTCAATCTTGAAGAGAGAATAGCGTGTCCATGCATGCGATGTAAGTACCAAATCTTTCGAAAACGAAGGATTTGCAACGAGCATGTTCATGATGCTGGAATATTTCCAATGGAGCGCTTGCAAAATTTACGGTTTCAATCGTACAACCAAGCAAGTGTGCAGCCGCATCTTGATAACATTGCGCCTGTGAATTCTCGTCCCCAACAAAGGATGAGGATATCGCAGGAGGGAGTGACAGAGGGAGCTCAATTAACAGCACCCGAGGGAATGGAAGAAGGTCCAATGGAAGAAATGTTGGATGCCTTCATTGAGCAACAAGAAGCTCTCTTCGAGGAGCATGAACATGAAGATCATCAACCACGACATTCTCAACGGTCAAATTATGAACCAGAGGAAGAGGCCATGCGTAAACTTGCACGCCTTCCATTATACAATGGTGCCAACATATCTGTATTGCGTGCATCTCTTACGATGCTAAATTTGCAGTCAGTTTTTGGATGGTCTAATACAAGTGTCACTGAACTATTCAAGTAAGGTCTTTTTTTGGAGATTACACCTACTGTTGAAATGTTAAATTATCAACTTGTACTTGAGAAAATCTTAATAGTAACGATCAGATATTGCCATACTTGCAGGCTTTTGAAAGATCAAATATTGCCCCCTGGCAACGAGATGCCTCCATCTCGTGCAGATGCGAAGAAGTTATTGAAATCCATAGGCATGGATTACAATAATATTCATGCTTGTCGCAATGATTGTTGCCTCTTCCGCCATGAATATGAGCATTTGCAAGAATGTCCCCATTGTGGCTCTAACAGATATAGAGAAGATGTTCAGGGGGAAGCTGTCCCGGTAAAGGTTCTCAGGCACTTTCCAATCATTCCAAGGATAAAAAGCATGTTCAGGTGCAAATCAATAGCAAGCTTGATGACATGGCATGCCACAACTCGATCCACAGATGAAGTGATGCGTGTGCCTGCAGACTCACCCGCATGGAGACACATTGAAGAGAAATGGCCGGCTTTTAAGGAAGAACCTAGAAACCTCCGTCTTGGCCTAGCAATGGATGGTGTAAACCCTTTTGGTTTAAGGAGCTCTTCATGGAGCACATGGCCTGTTTGCCTTGTGAATTATAATCTTCCGCCATGGTTAGCAATAAAGAAAGGTCATCTGTTGCTCTCATTAATAGTTCCAGGAAAGTACAAGGTGAAGAACATGGATGTATATTTGGCACCACTTATTGATGAGTTACGCACCTTGTGGAACGGAATTGAAGTGAAGGACATGTCAAAGCCCCACAACGGCCAAAGACTTACAACTGTGCAAGGTATTCTCATGTGGACAATGCATGATTGGCCTGGCTATGGAGAATGCTCAGGTTTGGCTATATCGGGTTACAATGCATGTCCTGTATGTGGTCCTCGACTTGATTCAAGATACTCAAAAGCATTACGAAAGAATGTCTACCAAGGACATGTTAGGTATCTGCCAGAAAATCATGAATTGCGGGATGGTAATCTAGGAAGACCTCCTCCAAGTACATTGAAGGCAAGCGATTGGAAGATCAAATGGGAGGAATGTGGCAACTTGGCATGTCCTGGGATGAAGAGGCTCTCTATCTTTCACCAACTCCCCTATTGGGGTGATCTCCTTATAAACCATTTGCTTGACCCGATGCATATTTTCAAGAATGTAGCTGACATTCTGTGGAAGACCATGACAGGAAAAAAGGATACTAAAGGCCAAAGGGATGACTTGGAAGAGATTGGTTGTATGCAAGAGTTGTGGGCTCGCACTAGACCCAATGGAAAGGTGCTACTTCCAAGAGCCCCATGGGTTTTTAGCAAGATGGAGGAACAACAAGTCAAGAGGACAATTTCAGAGTTTCGGACTCCGACAGGTTGTATGCATTGCTTGAAAAGTGCATTTACAAAGGATGATGATCTTAGTGGTCTCAAGAGTCATGATTGGCACAAGTTTCTACAATTTGTGCTACCCATAGCAATAAAAGATTGCCTCACTGAAGACATTAGAGCTACTATCTATAAGATTGGCACATTGGTGCGCTGGATTTCTTCAAAAGAGATAAAGAGAGACACTTTGGAGACAGCGCGTTTAAACTCCATAGAGGCAGTCTGCATGGTAGAGAAGTTTTTCCCTACAAGTTTATTAACAATCCAGATGCATCTGCTAGTTCATGTTGTAGATGAGGTTGCAGTTGCTGGAACAGTCCATTCAAGATGGATGTTCTTTTTGGAGAGGTTTATGAAGACATTAAAGGGATTTGTTCGCCAAATGGCTCGCCCAGAGGGTAGTATGTCAGAAGGGTGGCTGATACAAGAGTCCCTTGTTTACATCACTGAATATTTAAGTTCCTCAGATCCAGAGATACCTCGACTATGGTCTCAAGAGTCCAACAGGCGAGTCATTGGTGAGGAACCTCAAGGCCAAGGCATTAAGAGAAAGATGGATAACACTTTGAGAGAAAAAATCAACAAATTTTGCATCTTGAACTCTCATGTAATGGAGAAGTGGATTGAGACATATGAAGCTCTCAAGCGACAGCGAGTACAAGATCGTTTAAGTTTCAGAAGGAATCGCACTACAAGAAATCTCCCATATCCAGAAGGTATGCAAGCTCTTCCGGACTTTCCCACAGGTAGATGGCTAGAAGCTACAATTTTAGAAGCCATACGTGCTGGTTTACCTATAACAGAGGAGGAGGAGGAGCTTACAAAAGGATGCGATTGGCATGTAAGTGTTTAAGTTCTACATGTCTCTCATTTTTTCCTCTACATGTCTCTGTGTTTGATTCTCCATCAACAAACTTTTTGTGCTCATTGTAGTATCACAAATATGGGGCGTTTTGGTCACATGGACGTCATTTTCGAGTAGAACGAATAGACCAAAGAAGAGCAACCTTTGATTGTGGTGTCACAGCACAGTTTATTCAAGAAAGTCGTGCAAGTGCAAGTGATGATAACACAATTACTGGAATGCTTGATTACTTTGGAACCATTCAAGATATATTGAAGGTTGGCTTCAGAAGTTTTGAGTTGTTTATCTTCGATGTGAAGTGGTTCAAGGTAATCATGAATGGGCCACATGCATCTGTACGTAGAGACAAGAGTGGCCTCATCCAAGTGGACTCCACAAAGGTATGGACCGATCAGCAAGATACTTTTGTGCGCCCAGAGCATTGTGAGCAGGTTGTCTTTAAAGCGGATCCAAAAGATCCACGCTGGCTGTTTGTGGTTCAAGTCGCCCCCCGCAGCAAGCAAATTTTTGAAGAATTTGAGCTACAACAAGGTGATGTGGATGCACAGGGTAATGTAGAGCAGCAAGAACATCTCGATATCAACAATGAAGAGGAGCAAGCAAATGAAGAGAAGGAACTAGAGCAAGATCCAAATGAAGAGGTGCAAACGAAGGAATCTGAAAATCAAGTTGAGGAAGAAGACATAGATGATGAAGACATCCTTCATCAAGGGACTTTTAATGATGAGGATGCTGAAATGTGCATAGACATAGATCTCTTTGGGGCTACTGATCTTAATGAGGATGATAGAATAGATAATGATTTATAAAATGATGTATCTTAATGATTATGCAAATAGTTATGACATATTTGTAATGGTTTTATGACATTGAAGGTCCATTCATTGTTCACCATTGTTAATGTTTACCATCATAATCACTACTGTAGGAGCAAGTTGATATAGTTTTACCAATGTTGTTTATCAATGTTAATGTTTATCTTATGGTTCTTTCATTCATTGTTTACCGTGTAATTTTCATTCCGTACAAGTTTGTCATATGGTTTTTTGTCCAACAGGCCATGGGTGACTCACCGCCCTACGACTACAGTCCAGATTTCTCATTTAATCCTACACCGCAGGGCATGAGTCCCCAGCAGTTATATGGTTTTCTTTCGTCCATGACTCCAGAGCAGAGAGCCATGGCTCAGAGTTATTGGGGTTCTGGAGCAGGGACATCTGCCTCACCATCTGGATTCCCGACGCCAGTTCCCACACCCGTGGGTACGACAGCAGCTCCCACACCTCGTACCACACAGCCTTCCACTCCTGTTACAGCTCGATCTACCACGTCTTCACATAGACGGCGCTCACGTAGTAGGTCTTCAGGTGGAGGTTGTTGTGGTGGTAGTGCCACAGATGCTGTGACACCACCACCACGTGAGCGTCGTCCTTCGCTCTCATCTGTTGATAGCACACCCATAGGGTCACCTTCCACTCCCTGGGGTGCACATGACCATGACAACAGCAAGATTTACACAATTAGGGATGGGGCACCAATAATGGATAGTGCAGGGAAGGCAATGAAGACACGCATTCGACAATTGTGCACTATACAGTTTCATGACTCTGTCATGACTAAATGGGATCAGCAAGACAAGGGAAAGAAAAATTATATAAACACAAAGATAAAGCAAGAGTTCCAGCCATCTGACCCTATGAATGTCGTCTCTAATGAGTGGATACAGTATACAGCTCGCATTTTGATGGGGCATCGTAGGTCAGAGGCGAGGGACGCATTCAGAGAGGGGAAGGAGAAACCTGTTTGGCTAGATGACACGGAGTGGGCAGCCATTGCTCAGGAGCTCACCGAGACACCAGACAGGTTTCAACAACAAAGAGAGGCGGCAAGGGCAAGACTGCAAACAATAGGGGCTTCTCATCTCGGGAGTGGTGGTTACGAAACCATGCGCCATGAATTCGTAAGTGTTTGTAGCAATTTTATTTATTTGAATGTATGTATGTGGGCTAAATGTTGATTTTTTAAAAGTTATAATTGTTAATCGTGTGTGCAGGAGTTGGCCATGAATCGCCCACCAAGCAGGCGAGAGGAGAAGTACGCTCACAAACATGGCCTTGTGGCCTTGTTTGAGATGCTTGAAGAAGAAGGAGAGACCGTCAATTGGGAGGCATTACCATGATGTAAGATGACCTTCAAACTAATGAAATATGATCAAAACATTCTTGAGTATTAATGTTTAATTTAATTTCTTGTTTGTCGATATCAGGAAAATATGCAAACGAGCGCGGTTGTTTTTGTGCTCTATTGTAGACAGAATGGTGCTGTCTGTCTGCTGTTGTTGATCCTGCTCATTGCAGGCAGCTAGGCAACAGCCAGGCAGCACTATTCTGCCCAAAAAAAAATTTCTGCTACAGCGTCGGTATTTGCCCTGGTATCAGCGTCGGTATATACCTAGGTATAGGTGCCGGTTTACACTTCGGTATATAATACGGTATAGGGGCCGGTTTAGCTGTCGGTATACAGGTCGGTATAAAGGCCGGTTTAAGCGCCGGTATCTCCCCCGGTTAGCGTCGGTATAGGCGCCGGTATCTGCGCCGGTATTATCCCCCGACAGGTATACCGACGGTACGATACCGGCGCTTATACCGGTGCTTATACCGATGACGAGGCTTTTTTAGACCCCGTTTAATAGCGCCGGTACAAGCCCCGGTATTAGGCTAATATGTAGTAGTGTAACTTATTGTTATTTCACATTCAACCTTTGACCTTTAACACCTCATTTAAAACACTTTCTTCAAATTATTGTTCTTTTAAAAAAAAATTCAAGTAAGGATAACCAGGTTTCTGTGAAAGATACTTGTGTTGATGTCTCTAAGAGATACTTGTGTTGATGTCTCTAAGAGATACTTGTGTTGGTATCTGTGATTGAAAGATACTCATGTTAGTGTGTCTGTGAAAGACACTCGTATTGGTGTATGTGTAGGATACTCTTTTGATTTCCCAGATGGATAATCTAAGTGATATTTATCTGTGAGACGGATAACTTATCACAATCTAGTGTTGAGAGGGATTCTATCTGTGAGACATATTTATATTCTGACTCTCTTTACTTGCTATTTAAATATGCAACTGAGGTCAATTGCAACTGAGGTCAGTTGCAACTGAGGTCAGTTGCAACTGAGGTCAATTGCAACTGAGGTCAGTTGCAACCCGAACAAGAGGGAATGTTACGATAATTAATCTATTATTGGGTGATTTAACAATTCAAAAGAATATCTTAGGTAACCCAAGTGTGATTAATTTGGTTTTGAGTGAATCCAACCAGCTCTTTGACACATGTGAAACATGTGGTATACTTTGTGAATACGCGTGATGGATATGAAAACCAATGTACGAGTTTGATTGTGAGTGAATCCAATCAACTGTTTTGAATTTTATTTAATTTAAAAATGAATTTTAGATAAATTTATTTTATGATAAAAGAGGAATTTCCATGACAATTGGAATCCAATCATTAAATGAGAAAAAGAGAATTTTAAGCTTATTCAAAAAATGGATATTGGTATTTAGTTAAAAGAAGAATTTGTATGGTATTTAAGTAGAGAAAGATTTGAATTAATTTTTGGTGACAAAAGAGGAATTTTCACCAAAATTCCACCTAGAGAATTAGAGTTAATAAATTAAAATGGTAGAAAGAATATCTTTAGATATTTGTGTGAATAATTCACCAAATTGAATTTTTCCCAAAATTAGATTAAATGAAAGAAGAGTATTTTCATAAAAAATCCGATATTCTCATATAAAACCATTTCTTAATCTATTATGGTTAAGAAGGAATGAAATTCATAAAGTTGGAATTTTCTTACGGTTAGAAGTTCAGTAGATGTTTATCTGAAGAAAATCCTTGTTAGAACTAAACCAAATGATTTTGGTTAGACCACGACTATGAGAGGGACGGTCAGTAAACTATTTGTCCATCTCTCAATCTAAATCAAGCAAAAACTTCGTGAACCAATTCCAATTCTTAGTACAAAGAATAGATTACCGTTGAATTAACCTAGTTTTTCGTTGACCAAAATCACTAAGAATCTAGTTGGACAATCAGTCAAATGATGGGTAGATTACCCTAATGAGAGATCAATGATTCTCATTATGAAAATATGGATTAAGGAAAAAGGGTTTTGTGAAACCAATCTCAAACCGGGAATGGAACCAATCTCAAACTGGAAATTTTACTTGCATAGAACCTCTGTTCTCTTTTAAAGGACTATTTTACGTCAGAATGCTGGAGGAAGCATTTGGTATATGTTTAAACTAAGAAGAGGCTCGTTGCAATAGCTAGCGGGAGTCATTGAAGGGACGTCGCTCACAGCAAAGCCTGCCGAGGTCTTGAGACCAACCTCGATACGATTAAAATGGTACGCTTCTGGTACGATGGGCGAGGGCTGACAAAGCGGTCCCTGAGTGAAGTGCTAGGACACCTAAGTAGGATCCTAGAGGGTTCTGACGAGGTGATGCACGGGCTCGCGGTTGCTAGGACACCCATGTGTGCGTCGAGGAAGATTCGGATGGACTAAAAAGAATGACTTTTGTGAATCAAATTTTGATATTGGATCTCGTTGGTTGGCCAGCTGGTCTTCAACGGAGAGTCCAGATGACATATTTTGTAATACAATGGACTCAATATTTTGGAGGACTATGATTAGTAATACTATGATTTTCATTGAAGGATTATTTTAAAGACAGTCGATTCTATTATAATGGCAATTTCATATTGGGTGTGTACGTGGTATGCCTACCTTAATTTTTGCATGAAACGCCGGCTAGGGGGCCTGGGAACTCTTTTCCTCGGTACCCGGGCAAAACATAACCAAATCTTTATAAAAAAATCCCACCAATACAGTGGTCGCCCCATGGGCCGGTTGGGATGGATCGGGGGATTCCTGCAATACAAATAAGTTGCGATTAGTTACGTTAGTTAGATTAAGTCCTAGGAAGACCCTTGTTTTGTGGGAGGGAATCAGCGCGGTGGCTGTGCCTTAAAGGAGGAAAAAAGCGGTGATTCTATGGACCAAGCACAAGTCTCTTCTTTGATCTGACCATGTGACTTTAGGTTCGGTCAGATCAGTTTGAATAGTTAAGACTTTGACTCGTTAGATTAATTCTCCCATTAGATGATTTTTCCTAGCGAAATCACCCGTGCCTTCCGGGCGAGGGAAGTTTTTTTGGGTTCAGTTTCGGAGGAACCGCCGGACTAGGCTCTTGTCCAGATATCCGTAGTAGGCGAGGCCCCGAGTGTGGATCCCTGCCCTGTGCGAGAGGCTGATGCTACTTCCATCGCCACCAGCGCCCTCAGAGGGGGCAGTTGGCTATCCATGGGCCGGTTGTTTGTTGTTAGGCTGGATCAGGGGATTCCTGCGATATAAATACGTTGCGATTAGTTACATTAATTAGTTTAAGTCCTAAGAAGACCCTTGTTCTATGGGAGGGAATCAGCGGCAGCTGTGCCTCGTTAGGAGGAAAAAAGCGGTGATTCTATGGACCAAGTGCAAGTCTCTTCTTTGATCTGACCATGTGACTTCAGGTTCGGTCGGATCACTTTAAATAGTTAAGACTTTGACTCGTTAGGTTAATTCTCCCGTTAGATGATTTTTCTTGGCGGAATCGCATGTGCCTTTCGGGCGAGGAAAGTTTTTTCGGGTTCGGTTTTGGAGGAACCGTCGGACTAGTCTCTTGTCCTGATATCCGTAGGCGAGGCCCCAAGTGTGGATCCTTGCCCCATGCGAGAGGCTGACGCTGCTTCCACCGCCAGCGCCCTCGGAGGGGGCACCGCGAAGGGGGCGGGGGTGAGTCACAGCTGGTATCAAAGCTTTGTTGAAAGCTAATAAGGAAAAATGAATTCTTATCAGAAATTTGTAATAAAAACTCAGAAAGAGCATTTACATATTGTATTTTCATTCCTTAAGCTTCATTAATGAAGAATTTTAATCAAAGAATTTGGTTTTATAGATGGAAGTTCCACACTTATTTGGTGTTCCCGACCTCACCCAGCCACAAGATATGGCTGCTTTTGCCTTCGAGCATCTCATCTCTTCCGCTACAACTCGAACAAGCCAAGATTTGATTGCGGTGTGTCAAAGAAAATTTCATGCAAGAAAGTCGTTCAAGTGCAAGTGACCTAAGTAGTGAAGTTGGCATGCTTGATTACTGTGGAAGGATACAAGAAATTATCAAGGTTAGGTTTAGAAAGTTTTCTATATTCATTTTTGATGTGAAGTGGTTCAAGGTAGTAACTCAAGGACCACAAGAAACCATGCACATAGATAAGAGCATATTTGTTCAAGTATAGTCCACAAAGATATGGATAAACCATAGGGACACATTTGTGCTATCAGAGCATTGTGAGCAGGTCGTCTTCAAGGTGGACCACCCGAGAGATCATAGGTGGTTGTTTGTCATCCAAATTGATCCATGCAGTAAACAAATAGTATAGTCCAAGTATAGTCCACAAAGATATGGATAAACCATAGGGACACATTTGTGCTATCAGAGCATTGTGAGCAAGTCGTCTTCAAGGTGGACCACCCGAGAGATCATAGGTGGTTGTTTGTCATCCAAATTGATCCATGCAGTAAACAAATATTTGAAGATATGGAAATCTCAAATGAAGTAGAGGTTGAGGAACCCACTTAAGAAGCACAAGAAACAGACATTGATCTAGTTGAACAACTAGAAGAAGGATCAAATGAAGGTATAGTAATTCAACAACTAGAAGAAGGATCAAATGAAGGTATAGTAATTCAACAACTAGAACTTGAACCATAAGTAAATACAACAGCTAAATCCAGAATTTGAAGGAGAAATAGAAGAACAACCACCTCTAATGACTGCAATAGAAAAGAACGATACGGATGAACTACCTTCTACTCCAACAAAGGAGCCTACACCCATTGTGAACGAAGATGCAAATGGAGAGGTATTTCTAGAAATAGAAGTATTTGGAGCCATGGATCTAGCTAAGGATGAGAGAGTCGATGATGAGCTATAATATCTTATTTATTTTTTATTTACCAAGAAATACTTTGTTTTTGTTTTCTTGTTTGGGACTATCAATGGGAGCTTTAACAGATAATTGTTGTCAAATTTTTTTGTAAATATTGCTACATATATCCTTGTATTTGGGATCATTAGTGTTACATATATCCTTGTATTTGGGATCACTAGTGTTACATATCTTTGTATTTATTTGAAAAATAACTAAAAACTGGGTTGATAAGGACTATGAGAACAGGTGCACACTTGAGTTTTTTTAAAGTTACACAAAAATAAAAAAATAAAAATTTGACACGATTTCGTCGACAATTATTTCAACACTTTCATCGATCCTTATGTTGACACGATTTCGTCGACAATTATTTCAACACTTTCATCGATCCTTATGTTGACAATTATCTCAACACTTATTTCGACATCCATTTCTAACCTTTATATCGACGCTCATTTAGATGTCCATTTGTGACGTTTATATTGACACTCATTTTGACGGTGCGGCCATTGTCAAAAGTAGGTGGCGGAAATGGATCATTTTGTAGTAGTGCTACTTAGTTTATTTATTTGATTTGAGAGAGAGAGAGAGAGAGAGAGAGAGAGAGTTGATGGAGATGTTTGTCATTGTTTGTAAGAGAGGTGTAAGGTGTAAGATTTTTGAATTCCCCTCTTACAACAGTGGTACCAGAGCAAGGCTTGCAAAAAAGTGTATGGAAAAACCTACAGCACTAAACCTCGAGAAAGTGTGCAGCCTATAATAGAGCCAATGCACATTGAGAAGCATGCTAATTGATTATGAATTTAAGCACTGCATGCCAATTGATTATGAATGTAAGCACTGCATGCCAATTGATTATGAATGTAAGCACTGCATGTGATGGGCCACTCACAGACATCAGGTCCCAGGGCCAGGAAATAGAGAAGAGAAGGTAAGCATAAGCCCACTCTCCGCCGAGGGCTCGGCTTTCATCTCTTGATACTAAAGGGAGTGAATAACTTTTCCTTATATACCCTTTACCCCCTTTTCAAACCTTGCATGTGGGAACTATCTAGCTTCTTTACTTTTATCTGATTCACCCTCCCCTTTTTTGCACAAATCCTCTTGCCCACAAAATTTTGCCAATTTTTTCTCTATGTTCCCCATATCTCCTTTTTTTTCTACCCAAATTAAGCTCCATAAAATTTCTCGCATCCTTTGTTTCGACCTCATCCTTTTGCACATCTATATGCCATACTTCTTAATTAAAATATCTTTCTCCAAAAAAAAATCAAACTTGTTTTTAGTTTTCATTGCAATCCCCCTTTGTTTATGTGTTAAGTCCATTGCAAGATGCATACACAAAACTCTTGCAAATGTAGGCCTCTACATTACCAATCTTGCCACCCCCTTGCCCCTACCAAACCATGCAATCACTTCTTCACCATCACTAAATTGAAGGCTTTTGGAGTTGGCAATACAAATTGTCATCTCTGGTCTACTCCAAAGCCTATGAGCCCCTACCCACCTATGACAAATCTCATCCTTTCTATCCACCTCCTCGAGATCTTGCAATCAACTTTCCCATTTCTCATTCAAGTTATAAAATAAATACTCATGAGACGCGTCCTCTCCTCAATACCGACTCCCGCACCACTTTTGATGAAACGAATGGTTTTAATTCAAATTCACCACTCCCCCTGAGCCCTCTTTGGAGCAATGTTACCTTCTAATTCAAAAGAATTTGAAGCTGAAAAGCATTGTTGAAGCTGTTGAATATCTCCTTGCTCGTAAAAAGTGTCTTCATGAGCTTGAACTAGAAGACATTTGCTTTGCCAAAGTGCTCAAGCTTGTTTTTGATGCCCAACAGACTTGTAAAGAGTCCAAGATAAGTTATCATTCATTTACTTTTTTCAAATTTGATGGTAAGAAGAATGGTTGCACTATTTTATGATGGTTAAATGAATTCGATGACTACTTTGCTAATGAGCCATTTTCTGAAAGTGATAAGATTAAGTGTGTAACTAATCACTTGATTGTTGATAGAGCATCTTTATGGTGGAATGTCATGCACAGTTGGCCTACCACATGGGTCGACTTCTAGGAAAAACTTAAAGAATATTTTCTTTTGTCCCACAGTTTCACCTTTAAGTATGTCGTGCTTGGAGTAAGTTTACATGGACTAATTATGATACAGTTGCCCAATACACTGATTATTTCTAGCAATAACTCTTACAACTTCGCATGCTTGACAAAGTGCCTGAAGAAACTCTCCAGTGCAAGTACAAAAATGATTTGGACGAAGGCATCCAAGCAGAGGTAAACTTGTTTAAACCTTATCGCTATATGAAGCTATTTCTCTAACTCATGATGCAGAGAAGAGTGTTTGACCTTCACAAAGATTTGGACCATTCAATAGGCAAGCTTCATTTATGATGAGCAATAATAGCACTACAAGAAGTTCTCGAGTCCTCCTTTCTTAACTTCACTATGCACAATAAATTTTGACGGCACACGTGCACCCTTGTGCCATCCATGTGTTTATAAATGCCCACATGCCTTGTGCACCCTTGCACTTTTCATGTGCCTAATTTTTGACCAGTGACTCCCTTTTACATTCATCCATGCACATCTCCTAATAACCTTAGTTCTCATCCATTCCAATTTCATGGCATCCTAAGTTCCATCCCCGTGGAATTTACTCACAATAAAGGGGGATGTCACCTACATGCATGAACCTCAAGAAAACCCCCTATATATGATGCTCATAAGATGATAACACCCCTTGTTTAGGCTTATAAGGATACTTTAAAAATGACTGTCACCCCCTTCCTTATATCTATGTTTTTTCTCTAACATTTACATACCACCTCTCCTTAGATTAAAGTATGTTAGTGTGAACCTTATTGAGAACATAAGTAATTCATGCATGTTGCCAACAATTAGATGTTAACTACTAGGAAATCATCACTCTAAATCACCACAACCTACTTGAATCATTATTGAAGCATGTTGTGATTGTTTCTTGATATCATTAGATCATTATTGAAGCATGTTGTGATTGTTTCTTGATATCATTAGATCATTACCATACATGCACCATGAAAGGAAAAACCACTGAGGCCCCCTCCTCCTAACTTAAATTTAAGATTTAGTACTCACCTAAATACATGTCCTTACCCCCTACCTTATAACCTTATGCCTCATTTCAAAAAAACCGCCCTCTTGTACACTCACGTGATATTATAAGAGTGAATCCCCCGGGGTTCCATCTACCTTGCTTCCATAAACATGTGCCCCATGCATGACATGATAGGGGCATGATAATATTTCAACACCCCCCCCCCCCTTGGTGCCCAAATGGGTATAATCCCTGAAAGGTAATGTGGCATCCATTGACATGACATCCCCCCCCTAATGGGTGGAGACATACACATATATCTCTTAGCCTACATCATCGATGGCTAGAGGTGATTACATTAACATGACATAACATTATGGACATGAATATAGACATCATCACATCCATATACATATAGGAACATCTTCACCAATTTAGGGTTTCCCAATCCCAAGGTTGACATAAACATAAGACATGACATGAAACATCATCACACCTAGAAAAAAGATGGAAGAAGACATACCTAGAGCATAATGTTGACACTAATGAAGATAAACAAGATATGAATTAGGGCTAATCACATATTCACTTTTTTGCATTAAGAGAATGAGTTTGTTACATCCATTTATAGCTCTCATAGAGCTCTTATCGACATGCTCCATGCACCCTTGTGCCATCCATGTGTTCATAAATGCCCACATGACTTGTGCACCCTTGCACCTTCCATGTGCCTACTTTTTGACCATTGACGTGCTTTTACATTCATCCATTCACATCTCCTAGTAACCTTAGCCTTCATCCATTCCAATTTCATAACATCCTAAGCTCCATCTACCTTGCTTCCACATACATGTGCCCCATACACGACATGACAGGCACCAGATTTTAACACACCCACCATCATAGCCTATTTTTAACTCTAAAATGTGTGCTTTCTAGTGGTATTTTCTTCTTTGCTTCTTCACACTATGAGTTCCTCTACATGAGTGCTGCATTGTGATCCAATCATTCACCTTGAAGTGATCTAATCATTCACCCCTTGAAGTGCAAGGGCCTGCACACACCTTCCTCTCTAACATTATGCAGAATATAAAAGGACATAGATTAAGGGGTCCTTCTAGCGCTTGGGCTTGATCTTGCCATTAAAATTGAAGCTCCAAGGTTGGTTGAGAAATATGTGAGAGGAAAAAGTAGTAAATTATAGGTTCCGAGTGCAAGATCTCTTCTCAGAATAGGGTGAAGAAAATGAGAGAGAGGATAAAGTAGTAAATTATAGGTTCCAAGTGCAAGATCTCTTCTTAGAATAGGGTGAAGAAAATGAGAGAGAGGAAAAAGATGCAAGTTGTAAGCTCTAAGAATAAGAAGCCCTCAAGAAATGGTACGAAAGCAAAGAGAGAAGATAAATTTGCATACTGAAGACTCCAAGACCAAGAAGCTCTAAGAATGGGTGAGCAAGATGAGGGAGAAGAGAAAGTATATGTTGGAGGGAGAAGAGAAAGCTACAAGTTGGAGGATTAAAGAGCAAGATGAGGGAGAAGAAAAAGGGTGGAGGATGCGAAAAGCCTAAATGAGGGAGAAGAGAAAGGTTGGAGGATCCAAGAGCATGCGGAAAGCCTAAATGAGGGAAACAAGTAGGAAAAATAGATATTTACATTAAAAGATGCCTTCTTTTAGAGATATTTGACTTTTGGGAGGGAAGAAAAATTACAAATTTTAGGCCCCACTAGGCCACGAGATTTGCAAGTGGGGAGGAGTGCACACTACTCTAAAAAGAGCATAGTAACTTAGGATTACTTTAGTAGTGGCCCCAACATCTAGCTAATAAGAGGGATAAATTGTGGTCCATTTTTAGCCCATATTCTCCCTAATGAACCAAAGGAATGTAGCTATTTATAACATAAGAGGTGTGTACTCAAAACTCCTCGATTGCTTGAAAAACCTAGCCTCTAGCAAATATTTCTCTCATGGTGTTATCTCCCATTAACATGTCAAAATCTAAATTATAGGGTCCATGTAAGCATCACAAAGATAATTTCCTAAGCACTAGTGATAGTAGGTGCACTACGCTCCTCTCCTCTGGCACGACTTAGTTTAGGTCAAAGGTGATCCGTTACACATGCTCATTCCTCTCAAAACCAATCAATTATAAATCTTAGTCAAACTAATTACGACGTGCTTCTAACTTCGTGAAGTGTCATTCCAACAAGCTTAGGAAGTGTCAAGCCGATATGCACCTTTTACTGATGGTCTCTCTGATGAGTTTAGATATTAAACCTACCTCATCTTTTGCCAATTAGTGAGATCATCTTGTTTTGTTGTGTGGGCGAGGAGTTAGTGGCGGTGTGTGGAGTCTGGACACATTGAAACACATTGAAGGTAGTGTGAAGCCAACTACCCATGCATGATGTGAGTGGTTTTAACATATAGAAAAAGCACCGACTGTCACATTCACATGATGCCAAGTGAGCCAACTATTTTGGAATCCCTGTGGGACCCCAACCGTCTTACTTTAGCATGTGATTGTGATTGGAGGGGGAGGCTCATGCCCAACTTTGTGCACCCCATTCCGTGTATGTGCGCGCGCGTGGTCGCATTGGCTTTACCGGCCAGCTCGTACCAGTGTTCGAAAAAAACTATTTTCCCAGAAAGTAAAAAACCTTCATCTAAAAATTGTGAAATTATTTATAAACAAAATTTTCAAATTTTGAAGGTTTTTGTTCTACAACCCCTCAAAATCTGCAGGTTTTTATACCCTTAAGTTTCAAATTTGAAGGTAATTTTAAAAATCTTCAGGTGCAAATTACATTATACCCGGGTTTTTTTCGAACACTGGCTCGTACCGTCGAGGGAGGCGCCCTCCAGGTTTATTTTGCAGAATGGTCCAAGATAGAATCTGCCAACTCGGTAGGCAGTGCAGAATGCTGATGTGGCAAGCGATCTCTTCTGCAGAATACTGACGTGTCACAAGAATGCACGATCTCTAGGTCGGCCGTCATACACGCGATCTCCACTTTGTCTCTTCTCCCGGCGGCAATGACGGCCGGGAAAGGCCACTCCCTACTCCATAATGCTCAACTGTGTCGCGAGCCTTCCAAGTGGCGATCGTGGAACAGGTGCCGGCTGCTGGAGTCTTTGGAACTTCCGCTCTTTCTCTGCTGCCAAAGCATATATATATATATATATCTGGCCACTCATCATCTTCAAACTTATCAGCGTCGTACTGCGTCCAATTACATTCAATCCTCCAGCACCAGCATCATCAACGTCCGTCGTTAGGATGGCCATGTTCTCCCATGCCTTGCTCATGTGCGCAGCAGCGTTAGCGTTGGCGGTGCCCCAGATGGCGGGCGCCAGCGACCCGGAGCTGACCACGGACTTCTCAGTGCCTGCGGGCATGAACGCCAGCATGCTGGATGGCAATTTCTTCACCTTCACGGGCTTCCGTGGGGGGCCCAACGCGGCGGCGGGCGCCTTCAAGCCCATCAAGGCCTTCGAGGACGCCTTTCCGGCGCTGAGCGGCCTGGGCATCTCCGCCGCTCTCCTGGAGTTCCAGCCGGGCTCCCAAAACACTCCCCACGCCCACCCGCGCGCCACCGAGCTCTTCTACGTGGTCGACGGCAGCGTCATGGTAGGCCTGGTCGACAGCGCTGGTCACTTCTTCAATCAGACGCTCCACAAGGGCGACCTCTTCGTTTTTCCCAAAGGGCTCGTGCACTTCCAGCTGAACCCCAGCTCTTACAGCAAGGCCTTCGCCTTGGCCTCCTTCAGCAGCTCCAACCCCGGCACCGTCTCCCTCCCCGCCACCCTCTTCGGCTCCGGCATCCCCTCCGCCGTCCTCTCGCAGGCCTTCAAGGTCTCTATCCCCACCGTCGCCCAGCTCCAGGCCCCCTTCGCCGCCAAGAGCTGAACTGATTCGATAGAATGATTTCCATACAGCCTCGTGCAAATTTTTTTCCTGCTTTCTTCTTTTGAGATAAGAATGACAACTAATTCATTCATTTAGCCTTCCAAAATGCCACGCTACCTTGGCAAGACTAAAGTTTCTCTGCACCTCGCAGACTTTTACATTTAATCATAAGGTAGCTATCATATGCCCACACAAATATAGTAATGATCAAAAGAATTCGTAAGTTTTTTATCCTCATAAAACCGTGCCAAATACATTCAAAATGCCACACAAACTTCTAGAGCTTTTTGGCAATGCCTTTATTCTAGAGCTTATGTGATAAGCTTGTTATCGCAAGGCTAAATTTGAAGCATCACATTCCCCACTATAAAGTGCAATGTAGGCTTCTTATCCTCAGAAACCCACAATACATTCAAAATGCCACACCACGTTCTACTCATTTTTAAATTGCCTTGGGTTAAGAGTTTCTCTCTAGTTAACTAGGTGTGCTCTTGCACGATTTTAACGACATGTTGGTTGCATGATTGTTGTGTCGGGAAGGTGGAATAATCCATTGATTGGGTCTCATGATGGTTACATGAATTTTGATGACATGTTCGTTAGCATGTAAAACCTTGAGAGCATCACATGTGTACACAAAACACAATCTTAGAAGACTGCACAATTTTTGTTTAAGTGTATAACACCTTGCCAAAAGGCATGGTAAACCACACCTTTGACTTACCATCCATATATTTATATACCATGGTTGCTAGTAGAAGAGGAACCTATTTTGCATGATTGAGGATGAGCTATAAAGTGCAACTATAAAAAACTATCAGTTTATATGAATATATTACATTTAAAGTGTTATCAATTTATATGAATATATTAGAACTATAAAAAACTACTAGTTTATATAAATATAGTACAACTATAAAAAAGTATTAGTGTATATGAATATATTACAGAAGTGTTATCTTCAGACAATTAAGATCTTAATTATAAAATCCTATTTTAGCTCTTGATGAGAGTAGTATTAAAATCCATTTTGAAGCTCTTGAGTATCAAAATTTAAAAATAAATAAATATATAGTTTTTTTGGGAGAGTTTGTTATGCATAGATAAATTTCAAAATATTATGAATAAGCTTATATTTAAAAGATGTCTAATTTTAAAAAAAGTTACACACTCATTTTTAAAGAAAAAATGTGTCCTTGATGTGAGAAAAATGCGTTAAAAATGGCAATTTTAGTTGTTAACGAGTTTAGAAAAAGCATGAAAAAGCTCGCTTTAAGAAAACAATTATACTCTCCGAAATATTTTTTTGTTGATGTAAAATATGAGGTGGGGACTTGGGTTTGAATCTTGTTGGTTACTACACATGGTAACGATAATTTTGCAGCCAACTTTATGCGGAATAACAACTTTTCAGGTAAAAGTTGATGTTTTACTAAGAGTTGATGTTTTACATGAAGTTGATTGCAAAACATCAAGTTTTGTGGAAAAGTTGATGCAATTTTGTGTAGAAGGTTGATGTTTTGCATCAGCTTTGATGGAAAACATCAACGTTTTTACCAAAGTTAATGTTTTGTATCAAGTTGATGCAAAACATCAACTTTTCCACAAAACTTGATGTTTTGCATTAAAGTTGATGCAAAACATCATCTTTACCACAAAACTTGATGTTTTGTGGTGGTAAAGTTGATACAAAACATCATCTTCACCCACAAAACTTGATGTTTTGCATCAAGTTTCAGATGCTTTGGAGAAAAAAGTTAGAGGATTGGGGATCAAATTTCACAAATGGCCTGATTTTATGATTTTGTTCGTGAAGGCATGCTTAGACAACCTATTCCACAAATTTTAAGTATCGATGTTTTGCATCAAGTTTTAGATGTTTTGGAGAATAAAGTTGGAGGATCAGAGATCGATTTTCACAAATGGCTTGATTTTATAATTCTGTTCGTGAAGGTATTCTCAGACGACCTGTTCCACAATCTATGAGTACCAACATGACCTTGTTTTGATGTGATTTGCAGCTTGCATGGATGTGATTGCATTGATGCAACTTGCAAACCGCATCAAAACACGACCAAAATCATATCGATGCAAGCTACAAATCGCATCGAAACAAGGTCATCTTAGTACTCAAAATTTATGGAACAGGTCGTCTGAGCAAGCCTACGCGAATAGGATTAAAAAATCAAGCTAGTTGAGAAAATAAATTTCAACAAATTTATTTATTTAGCTCATAAATGGGTGCTACAATGCCTTCCAAAATTCCATGCAATCTCATAAGGTAGCTATCATATACCCACACAAAAATCGCAACGATCAAAAGAATTCATAAGTTTAATATCCTCACAAAACCATCCCAAAATACATTCAAAACTGTGCCAACATACATTCAAAATGCCACACAATCTTCTAGAGCTTTTTGGTAATGCCTTGATAAGACTCGTAGTTTCTCACTACTAGTAAACTACCTGTGCACTTTCATATTTGATGTGGTAAGCTTAGCAATGCTAAATTTGAAGCATCACATGCCCACACTATACATTCAAAATGCCACACCATGTTCTACTCATTTTGAAATTGCCTTGCATTAAGCATTTCACTATAGTCAACTAGGTGTGCTCTTGTAGGATTTTAACGACATAATGGTTGCATGATTTTTAACTACATGTTGGTTGCATGATTTTTAACGACATGTTCGTTAGCATGTAAAACCTTGATGTAAGCCATCAATGAGGAATACGGCTCAATCCTCAAAAATGACAATTGATATTTAGCAGGTTTGCCCTTATGGTAAAAAGGCCATTAGTATACGAAGTGGGTTTATGAGCTAAAGCATAAAGTTGATGGTAGCATTGACCGCTATAAGGCAAGGCTTACTGTTGTTGCAAAGGGTTATGCTTAGGAGAAGGGCATAGAATAAGATGAGGCCTTTACACCCACGTCTCATAAGACCACAATCATGTGTATTAATACATTGCCAGTGCATCATGGTTGGATTGTATCAAGATTTCCTTCTTGAATGGTGATTTACATGAGGAGGTTTATATATCTCAGCCTCATGGTTTTATTGAGAAGGAGACAAGAGTCTAAAGTATGTAGGTTAAAAAAATCTTTATAGGACATTAAGTAGGCTACTAGTGCATGGTATGAGAAGATAAATGTATACTTGCTTACAAATGGTTTTTGTAATAGTCCAACTGAGAGTACCCTCTATGTAGAGGAAGAAATATTACTTTTTGGTCATCATTTTATATGTTGCTGACATGTTTCTCACATGCTCTAATGAGAAAGAAAAAAAAAAGATTATACGTGTATATACACACTTTCTCTCTCATTAGATTTTGGTTTTTGCTACAAATTATCACATGCTCTAATGAGAAAGAAAAAGAAAAAAAGATTATACGTGTATATACACACACTCTCTCTCATTGATTTTGGTTTTTGCTACAAATTATCTTCAAAAGGTAGGAATGAAATAAGAGTTTATCATTTTTCTTTTCTTGGTGCTTATTGCAAGTTTGAGCATGCAAGCTACAAGGTGCTCAAGACAATTAATAATATTAGTTGCTTTTTATTTATAATTTTTATCCTAAAGATATGGTTTTTAATATGCTTTTAAGTATCTTAGGTATGTTGTTTTGTATAATGGATGGAATTTTTATCTAATGTGACATATATTTATACATTATATAAAAATATATATATAACAAACACACACACACACACACTTATGTGTGTGTGTATGTGTATTGTCAAAACACACACACACACACACAAAAACTTATATTTATGTGTGTATTGCCAATATAAAAACTAAATATCTATATATTTAGTATACACATATATATATAGTTTTTTTATAGGGGAGAGAGAGAGAGAGAGAGAGAGAGAGAGAGAGAGAGAGAGAGAGAGAGAGTACTGAAGGCATTTTAGTATGCACATACACATGGGACGTGGGCCTAGGCACATGGGACTTAGGGCATCTTTATACGTATGGGATTAGGCTACATGTGGCCTTGGGACTATAAATGACACATGGCGTATGTTCTTTTTGTACCTTTTGATATATTATACATTTTAACTTAAGTTTCTTGGAGCTACTATTAGCTTCTTACACAAGCTTTCATAGATTTCTTCATGAACCTTTGGCTACTCTCGACATCGAGGAGGAGTAACATATGGGACTCCAAGCAATGAGTCTAGGTGTGAGGACACCAACCACCATTAAGTTCTACCCATCCCAAATCCCCTTTCTTGCATTGATATTAGAGCTTTGCTTTGATCTTGATAGCTTTTGGTTTTGATCTTGGTAGTGATTAAGACTTAATCATTTTGAGTTAAGTTCTTGATTAGCATGAGATTAGCATTATTCATTTTTGAATATATGCTAATCACTATTTTCAAAAATCCTATCCTCTGAGTTTAGTCTACAATTTTCTTAATTAGTGATTTCTCTCATCAAATCTTTTCATAAACCCTAGTTTCCTTAAGCACTTGCCTAGTTTCTTTAGATTCTTGGCAATTTGGGAGATTGGTGGTTGCTGTGTAAATCTTGGTGCAAAGTTTATCAAGAAAGTGTGTAGATTATAGTTATGTTTTAGATTTGAGAAAATTTATGTGTAGATTGCAGTTCTAATGTAGATTTAAGCACATTTATGTGCGATTTATCGTTTTGCAAATTTAGATAGAGTTTGTTGTGTAGAGTGGAGTTTAGAGAAACCTTGGTGCAAATTTATAAAGTTTACAAAGATTAAGTACATAAATAAAATCTTGAGAAGACTTAGCATTAGTTAATCAAATTTTTCTTAATCTTGATCATTTCTTACAAAGCAATAGTATTTCTTTAAAAGAAATTTCTACAAACTTTAAGAAACTATAAGTATTGTTGAAAACTCAAGCATGAAAAGCATAACTCTTGGATTCTTATTTATCCTTCATTGGATCAACATGCTACATGTACCATTAATTTCATGTCTTACGTAAGGCAAGGCATCTTTAACTCACACATAGAATGAGGTTCTAGAAGAGAAAATAGAAACGCGTTTACAACTACAAGGGTATGGAGATGGTGGGCCTATTTCTCTGCTAAACACGCTGCTATTTTTGCTGCAACGGGATCGTTACTCAGAAGCAAAAATAGCAGTGAAATTTTACTGCTCTACAGTAATATTTCACTGCTGTGAGCAATGATCATTGGCGTGGAAAGAAAAACAGCTGGGATAGAATGGGGAGTCATCACAGGACTCCCTAGTCTTTCCTAGCCCTTTTTTTAAATATACATGCAAGTGAACAAAATATATATTATATTGCTTGATTGGTAAGGCCTTTGGCCATATACAAAAAAATTAAGGAAGAGGAGGTTAATCAAAATCCTCATCACATTTCTCCGACTTGTCTTCGTCTTCACATGCTTCACCCACTTCACGTTCATAGTCTAGATCTTCCTCTTCCTCTTTCCCTTCATCTTACATATATGTAAACAAGATTAAGGTAAGTATAAAAAAAATAAAAGACAATTACATATAAATAAGAGACGGGCTTATGTGTTACTTACTTCGTCAGCTTGAGTCTCCAAAACTGACTCATTCAAACGTAGACCTCACATACGCATCCAAGCCTAGAATTGTGAACGGGGGGGGGGGGGGGGCTCTATATCCATAATCATACTCTCCTTTTGTTGGGCCACACCAACAACCTCCCTCTACAAAAAATAATTAAAAGAAACAATATAGTTTAAAAGAAATAATACATCTTAAAACCAAATTAGATTAAATAAAGAAAAACAAAAAAAATTAGATACTTAGAAAGCGAGCAATAAAGGAGAATTTTCCTCCCGAGCCAAAGTGTGATGCTCCTCACTTCCATAGTCATGAATCACTTGTCGTCGCTTGTTGTTGAAAAGCACTTGGATTCTTCCTCACAAAGCTTTGCGCATGCCTGCACTCCTCTCTTGAGAGAAAACGCTTGGCTTCTCCATGTTGTTCTTGGCCGCTCTCTTAATGTTTACTTTTCTATTAGAGAAAGCAAAATATTTATCCTCATCTTTATCTAGTCCTCTGAGAAGGTGAGGCTCGCATGTGGAACAACAAACTTAGTCTTGAGCACATCAATAACATATTTTTTTGAGGGCTCATCCTATTCTTTCCACTTCCTAAAGGAGTTTGTGAACTTCAAGTTAGCAAGTACATAAATCTATTGATGACTTGCTTCCCTCTAGAATCCATCACGTGGGCCCCATCGACATCCACATTATATGGTAGGGTTCCTAGATCAAATGGTGGGATGGATCTCCTCGGGGGTGGCTTAAAATGAGTGGGTGATGAACCCCCCCATTGGGGAGATGACTCGAGAGACCTAGTGCTACACCCTGCTTCTCCTTGGCTTACTAGGTCTACCAGACCCCCATACTAGTGGAAAACCGCGAGAAGGCCTCCGAAAACTCCCGCCGCCTCTTGGCAACTGCACCTATTACGCATCTGGTCGTGCAACACTTTCCTCATATGAAGAACCAAATTCATTCTAACCCCACTACGGTTAACATAATTGATGACAATCTTTTGCTTCTCTCTTCCTCTCTGTTATCCTTTTCCTATGGTAGGGATGCCACCTGACGCTCTGATAAAATGAGGAATGCCTAGGGTAGGTTCGCAGAGAGAAAACTGTGTCTATATATAGGGATTGCCTTATGTGAGAAAGCTAGGAATCGGTGCTGTCGATACCACTATAATAGGGATGCCTGACGCGAATGTACGATACTCCCTATGACACCGTGGTGAAGATAGATGTGAGGGAGCCAGAGTGGGTCTAGTCGTCGACATTGATGGTGTAGGCTCATCACAACCATAGTGTGATGGGACTTACAATCGGCTGCACCTATCAATGGAGTGGACTGTCTCGTGGAGGATGAACTCATCAGTGTATACAAAAAGGGATGTTAAAACATACATTTGTTTGTGAAAACTGAGTCCATGATTGCTGCCCATATCTTTGGTTGATGATATTGAGCAGGTTCATGACATATGGGTCCTCCCCCGCCGCACTGATGGGTCAATAAAAAATTACCTATACATATAACCCAAACCAAATACATACATAAGCGTCAATTGTTAAGCATTATAAAACATTCATAAATAGATATGCATAAAGTCTTTGTGCATAGTGCCTACACATAGGCTCTTATGCATAAAGCTCTATACATAGACTCTATGCATAGAGCCTATGCATAAAGCGCTATGCATAGGATCTATGCATAATCTTGCATGCGTAGACCCTATGCATAGGCTCTATGTGTATAAATCTCTTATAAGCATAGAGCCTATGCATAGGTTCTTATATGCATAGAGCTTATTCATAGGCCCTACGCATATGCTCTTATGAATAAAGCTTACACATGTGCACTATGCATAGAGCCTACACACTATGCATAGGCTCTATGATTACACGTACGAGCTATGCATAGAGCCTACGCTCTATTCATAGGCTCTATACATAGAGCCTACGTATAGAGAGTGATATGCATAGAGCCTACGTATAGAGCCTATGCATAGAAGTGATGCATAGAGATTTATACGCTCTATGCATAGAGCCTACGTATAGAGCCTATGCATAGAGCTTATACATAGGCTCTTATGTATACACTCTATGCATAGAGCCTATGCATAGCGCTTATGCATAGAGTTTATGCATAGAGCCTGTGCATAGGCTCTTATGCATAGAGCCTGTGCATAGGCTCTAATGCATACACTTTATGCATAAAGCCTATGCATAATCTCTATGCATAGGCTCTATGTAGAAAGCTTATGCATAAAGCCTATGCATAAGAGCTTTATGCATAGAGCCTATGTAAGAGTATGCATAGGCATAAGCTTTAAACACAGCTAAACCTAAACCCGGCACCCAAGGGTGCAATAGACCGACATATTATATTGAGGATTATAAGGAAAAGAGGGCTTAAAGCGTTTTTTGTGAAGCTGAAGGAGAGGATTAATGCAACACCTATAAAATATAAAATTAAGCAAAGTGATTAGTAACACATTTTATAAAGCTTGCATAAAGCTTCATGCAAGCTCTATGCATAAATCTTTATGCAAGCTTCATGATGCGAGCTCTATGCATAGGCATTATGTGTAGGCTTTATGCAAGCCTATGTATAGAGCATATGCATAAAGCTTGCAATCCTATGCATAGATCCTACGTATAGGCTTTATGCAGAGGCTTGCATAAATCTTGTAAGAGCCTATGCATAGGCATTACGTATAGGCTTTATGCAGAGGCTTGCATAAATCTTGTAAGAGCCTATGCATAGGCATTATGTGTAGGCTTTATGCAAGCCTATGTATAGAGCATATGCATAAAGCTTGCAATCCTATGCATAGATCCTACGTATAGGCTTTATGCAGAGGCTTGCATAAATCTTGTAAGAGCCTATGCATGCATAGTCTAATTTTATGCAAGCCTAAGTTAAGCCTAAACCTAGCACCCAAGGGTGCAATAAACATAGTGAAAAGCATAAACAATTAAAATAAAAAAGATTGCTTACCTCTTTTTTGTGAAGCCAAAGGAGAGGATTAGTGTAAGAACTACAAACCATAAGATTAAACAAAGTGATTAGTAGATTAAACATAAGATTAAATAAAGTGATTGGTGCATTTAGAGCATTAAGAGCTCTATGCATGCTTAGAGATAAACCTAACAAAACACAAAACCCTAAAAGTATAAAATCCTAAAAAGCCCTAAAAGCAACATAGAAAGGAGTGAGCTCTTACCTCAGGAAGCTAGGGTTATGGGTTGTTGACTTGAATAAGCCTACAAAATATCAACAAAATAAAACAAAAAGTTAAAAAGTATACTTGATTTTAACGTATGAGAAAGCAAGAGGAGAAGTGAAAGAGGAAAAGAGAAAGAGAGGAGAAAAACAAGGTGAGTCTCTTGTACCATAACCCTTATACAAAGTTAATAGAAAGCTTGTGGTGTATGAAAACCTAACCTTAGCTTCTACATAGAAAGAATAATAAAGAGCTTTGATGGAGAGATCTCCATCAAAGCTCTCTATTGGCACTTCTATGTAGAAGCTAGGATTATGGAAAGACAAAAAAGAGAGGTGAAATAGAAAGGAAAGAGAGGGAAAGGAAAAGAAAATCTCATTTCAAAGCATGGATGACGCTTTTCATGAAAGCTTGAGAGTAAAGAAGAAAGGAATAAAGCTTTCCATGAAAGCTTGAGAGCATAGGAGAGGGAGAGAAGCATATACCTTGGAAGAGGGATGAGCTTTGATGGAGGGAGAGAAGCATATACCTTGGAAGAGGGATGAGCTTTGATGGAGGGAGATGTGGAAGGGATGAAATTGACTTGGGTGGAAGGAAGAGCTGCCAAATATCAATTGAATGTCATCCTATGCATGTGTCCTCTTTGGGGGGGGTAGGTAGAAAGAATTGTAGCACTGAGGATTTAGGTGGGAGGAAAAGTTTGCAGGTGGCTCTACTAATGAGTAGCGATATTTCACTGCTAGGCATAGTGTTATAAAATAAGCAGTGAAATTTTACTGTGCTAAGAATATTGTACAGTGTGAAACCCAGGGCCACTTTGCACCTGGTAGTTCTGGATAGCATATGTCTTTTTATGTTAAAATATATTTAGTTTTGGTATAATTGTAGATGTTTAACAACGATCAAGGGCTGGATATTAGTTCCAAAGAATTTTTTAGAGAAAAGATACAATGTATGTGTGATCGATGCAAGGTCCAATATATACGACACTACCGTATAAGAATTCAGCATGTCTATACATATGTGCTTCATGAGGAATTGGCATGACCAAGTGTAGATGATGACATGGAGGAGAACCATCGATTCCTGCGATACAAATAAGTTGCGATTAGTTACGTTAGTTAGATTAAGTCCTAGGAAGACCCTTGTTTTGTGGGAGGGAATCAGCGGGCTGTGCCGTAAAGGAGGAAAAAAGCGGTGATTCTATGGACCAAGTGCAAGTCTCTTCTTTGATCTGACCATGTGACTTCAGGTTCAGTCAGATCAGTTTGAATAGTTAAGACTGACTCGTTAGATTAATTCTCCCATTAGATGATTTTTCCTAGCGGAATCACCTGTGCCTTCCGGCGGGCGAGGGAAGTTTTTTTGGGTTCGTCAGTTTCGGAGAAACCGCCGGACTAGTCTCTTGTCTAGATATCAGTAGTAGTAGGCGAGGCCCCAAGTGTGGATCCCTGCCCTCCTGCGTGAGAGGCTGACGTTGCTTCGGTCGTCAGCACCCTCGGAGGGGGGGCGGTTGGCTAACCCATGGGCCGGTTGTTTGTTGTTAGGCTAGATCGGGGGATTCATGCGATACAAATACGTTGCGATGTTACATTAGTTAGTCCTAGGAAGACCCTTGTTCTGTGGGAGGGAATCAGCCGGCGGCGGCTGTGCCTCTTTAAAGGAGGAAAAAAGCGGTGATTCTATGGACCAAGTGCAAGTCTCTTCTTTGATCTGACCATGTGACTTCACGTTCGGCCAGATCAGTTTGAATAGTTAAGACTTTGACTCGTTAGATTAATTCTCCCGTTAGATGATTTTTCTTGGCAGAATCGCCCGTGCCTTTCGGGCGAGGGAAGTTTTTCCGAGTTCGGTTTCGAAGGAACCGTCGGACTAGTCTCTTGTCCGGATATTCGTAGGCGAGGCCCCAAGTGTGGATCCCTGCCCCACGCGAGAGGTTGACGCTCATTCCACCGCCAGCGCCCTCGAAGGGGGCACCGCGAAGGGGGGGGTGAGTCACAGCTGGTATCAAAGCTTTGTTGAAAGCTAATAAGCAAAAATGAATTCTTATAAGAAAATTGTAATAAAAACTCAGAAAGAGCATTTACATATTGTATTTTCATTCCTTAAGCTTCATTAATGAAGAATTTTAATCAAAGAATTTGGTTTTATAGATGGAAGTTCCACACTTATCTGGTGTTCCCGACCTCACCCAGTCACAAGATATGACTGCTTTCGCATTCACATATTGTATTTTCATTCCTTAAGCTTCATTAATGAAGAATTTTAATCAAAGAATTTGGTTTTATAGATGGAAGTTCCACACTTATGTGGTGTTCCCGACCTCACCCAGTCACAAGATATGACTGCTTTCGCCTTCGAGCATCTCATCTCTTCCGCTACAACTCGAACGAGCCAAGATTTGATTGCAGTGTCAAAGAAAATTTCATGCAAGAAAGTCGTTCAAGTGCAAGTTGAAAAGATGCAGGGGGGAAGAGAGCTTGAGCTCTTGCAAGCACACACACTCACAAAACCCTAATAGAGAGCACACAAGGTGAGAGGCTGAAAATCTTCTTCTCCTCTACTCAACACTCAACACCCATATACAAGATAAGAGTACACATAATATGAAAGGTACTCAACCAATACATACACGGGTTCTCTATAGTGTGAACCCGACTAAATGAGCTGGCGCTATAACTATGCCAGTCTCTAGAATGGCTGTCACACAGCCTGTCATCCCACTGGTCGCATATCTCTGGGGCCTATCCCCCACGCAGGATGCAGGGGGGAAGAGAGCTTGAGCTCTTGCAAGCACACACACACACTCACAAAACCCTAATAGAGAGCACACAAGGTGAGAGGCTGAAAATCTTCTTCTCCTCTACTCAACACTCAACACCCATATACAAGATAAGAGTACACATAATATGAAAGGTACTCAACTAATACATACACGGGTTCTCTATAGTGTGAACCCGACTAAATGAGCTGGCGCTATAACTATGCCAGTCTCTAGAATGGCTGTCACATAGCCTGTCATCCCACTGGCCGCATATCTCCCATGATCTCACCAACCATGCCAGTGGTGTAAGAGTGGGGCCTATCCCCCAGGCGGGTCATCAGTGGCCACCACCTCACTAGACGAGCTCGATATCTCAACACTCCCCCTCGAGCTCAACTCCATCTCATGTACACCAACTCATGTACACCAAGCAAAGCCCTGAATCTGCGGAGCTTCTCTGTACCCAATGCTTTGGTGAAGATGTCAGCTACCTGATCCTCTGTGCTGACATAAACAAGGTCAAGATCTCCTGCCAAGACCTTCTCTCTGACGAAGTGGTAGTGGACCTCTATGTGCTTTGTACGAGCATGAAAGACTGGGTTCTTGGCCAACTGTATACTGCTAATGTTGTCACAAAAAATGACAACTTGTCTATCCACTGATAGACCCAAATCTGCAAGTAGCTTTCTCAACCAAGCTACCTCACATGCTGCCATAGCAGCTCCTCTCTGTACTCGGCCTCTGTACTCGATAGAGCAACCGTAGGCTGCTTCTTGCTACTCCAAGTCACAGCAGCACTCCCCAAAGAAAACATGAATCCACTGGTAGATCTTCTATCTGAGATACTACCAGCCCAATTAGCATCTGTGTACCCATGTACACATATCTCTGTCCCAGTCTCATAGAATAGTCCACAATGCAAAGTAGACTTCTCATACCTCAGTATGCGTCTCACTGCATCCAAATGCGATTTTCGTGGAACCTGCATAAACTGACTCACCAACCCAACAGCATAGCTCAAATCTGGTCTGGTGATCGTCATGTAGATCAAACTTCCTACTATGCTCCTATACATAGTAGGATCCTCCAAGATCTCTCCTGAATTTGCACTCAACTTGCCATTCTGATCCAATGGCACAGAAATAGGCTTACAGCCTGTCATACCATACTTGGACAACATGTCCAAGCCATACTGTATACTGTCTCTGCAGTAATCCAATACCATGTGGTGACCTAATCACCTCAATGCCCAAGAAATATCTGAGCTCCCCCAGATCCTTCATCTCAAACTTCTGTCTAAGCAAGATCTTTACATCAAAGATCTCTGCATCATGGTCCCCCGTAATGATCAAGTCATCTACATAGATGACAACAAGCACAACTCCTCTATCACCATGTCTCACATACAGCGAGAAATCTGCATTGGCTACATGAAAGCCAATAGTGACAAGATATTCAGAAATCTTGTCAGACCATGCTCTTGGTGCTTGTTTTAAGCCATACAAGGCTTTCTTCAACCTGCAAACATGCTCGGGGTGACCCACATCCTCATATCCAGGTGGCTGCAACATATACACCTCTTCTTGCAAATCCCCATGCAAGAATGCATTCTTTACATCCATCTGATGTAAAGACCATTGCTTTGACGCAGCCATTGCTATCACAACTCTCACCGTTGCCATCTTGGCAACTGGGCTGAAGGTTTCCTCATAATCAATCCCATATGTCTGCGCATATCCTTTGGCTACCAATCTAGCCTTGTACCTGTTTATGCTTCCATCACTGTTATGTTTAACTTTGTACACCCACTTGCATCCAATGGCTTTCTTGCCTTCAGGCAATTGCACTAAATCCCAAGTTTCATTTCCATATAGTGCATCCATCTCCTCATCCATAGCTTTCTCCCAACACACATTTCCAACAGCCTCATCAATGCATGTGGGCTCAACAACCTGCACAACCTTTGCCATATATGCATAGTGATGTGCCACATAACCATCATATGTAAATCTCTGCACAGGGTTCTTCACTCTCCCTGATCTTCGCAGCTTTTCATTCATGGCTTCCATAGCCTTCTTTACACCAGGTGTTCTCATAGCTGGGATCCCAAGCTCCTCATCAAGGCTCATATCTGAGCCACTCAACATGAGAATGCCCTACAGAAATGTCAGGCATACCAAGGGGCTCAACTACTTTCTCTTTTCCTTTACGTGATGTACTAATCACATTTGCAGGGCTGGTACTATGACGCAGCTTGCCACTCCATGGTCTATTCCAACAGACCCACTAGATGAGGACTGTGAGATCCCTGTTCCCACCGAGCAACGGATTCGGGGTACTAGCAGCGGAAGTAGCACTTCTCGCGCGGGACAGGGGTCCCACACTCGGGGCCTCGCCCACGGATATCCGGACAAGAGACTAATCCGTCGGTTTGTCCAAAACCGAAACCGGAAAAACTTCCTTTACCCGGAAAGCACGGGCGATTCCACCAGGATAACTCTTTACTCTAACGTAGTCAAGATCATTACTGATCAAACTGATCTGACTGCACCTTTAACGGTACTTGGTCAAATCAAGGAAGAACTTGCACTTGGATCATTGGGATCAACGCTTTTTTCCCCATCAAGAGGCACAGCCGTTGATTCCTATCCATAGAACAATTTCTATCCGGGATTTACTTCATCTATCGTAATAATAGAATTTAAATCTCGATTTACGGATCCATCAGTCCAGCCTAACCCCATCCGATCCCATGGGTTAGCCAACCGCCCAACCACTGTAGTGATGGGATCCAATTTGGAATTTGGTTAGGTTTTGTCCCGGGTACCAAGGAAAAGAGTTCCAAGGCCCCCTAGCCGGAAGTTCATGCAAACATAAAACTAGCCACACCACTTACACACCCAATATGAAATTGCCTTTTTCTTAGCATCAGCTAACTTTAAAACAATCCTTTAAGGAAACCATAGTACCACTGATCACAATCTTCCAATTTATCCAGTTGATTCATAATTTCCCATCATTCCTTCATCAGAGTATCTATGGCATCATTGGCAACTAGAACGCTCACCACCTATCCACACAGGGGCCGTTTCCTAGTTCCTAGCCCATAATACTCGGCAATATAATCACTTATCAAGATGGACTCTCATTGAAGATCAGCAAGATCAACCAACAGATCCATATAAAGAACCATGGACTCATCCATTGAAGACCAGCAAGGTCAATCAACCAGATCCATGCCCGGTTTCACAAAACAACTCTTACTCCTTGTTCCAATATCTTCCACGACGCACGTGTGGGTATCTTCGGCAACCCAGAGCCCGAGCACCGTATGGTCAGCACCCTCTAGGATCCTTCGCAGGTGACCTAGCGCTTCACTCATAGGCCGCTTCCTTGGTCCCTCATCCACCGTACCGGAAGCTCACCATTTAAATCGAACCGAGGCTGGTCAAGACCTCGGTCGACCTTGCTACGCGAGACGTCCTCCATTGACTCTCCGTCAGCAGTTGCAACTTTATCAGTTAGGTCTCCACGACCTTAAACACAAGACGGTCAAAATGCTTCCCCAGCATTCTTGACATAAAACAGCCATTTACAAACAGCATTTACAAACAGTTTACAAATACAATTTCTATATTAACTCTCATTTTTCCACATTATCCCTCATTAATCCACATTACTTATTCCACATTCCATTTATATGTGTACTCATCCAATCACATCATTTTTCATCTCTTCACTTCAGATTCCTTCACATCACATATCATATATTCACATCCATATCCACATCCATACATCCACATCCACATCCACATTCATATCTACATGCTTACCTCCATTTTCACATCCTCATTTATACATCCACATCCCATATCCACATTCATACATACACATCCATATCCACATCCATAAATCCACATCCACATGCATACATCCACTATCACGTCCTCATTCATACATCCACATCCACATCCACATCCACATCCATATACATACATACATCCACATCCACATTCTCATTCACATCTATACATCCACATCTACATCCACATACATACATACATCCACATCCACATTCCACATTCACATCTATACATCCACATCTACATCCACATTCACATACATCCACATCCACATCCACATTTCCATTCACATCTATACATCCACATCTACATCCACATACATACCTACATCCACATCCACATCCACATACATACATACATCCACATCTACTTTCCACATTCACATCTATACATCCACATCTACATCCACATTCTCATACATCCACATCCACATTTTCATTCACATCTATACATCCACATACATACATACATCCATATCCACATTCCACATTCACATCTATACAACCACATCTACATCCACATTCACATCTATGCATATACATCTTCATGCATACATCCATTTTCACATTCATACATCCACACTCCCATCTCCACATCCACACATCCACATACATACATCCATTTCCACATTCCCATTCATATAACCCCATATGCCTTCACATCTAATCTTTTACATCACATCCATTCTTGCCCTATCATCACAACCCATATACATCTTATCCTATCACATACACTTCTTACCTCATCTCATACACATCTTATCACATCTTAATTCATCTTATTACCTCTTATCACATCTTATACACCTCTTATCACATCCTATCACATCTCATATCTATTTATAGAATACAAGAGAACTCTTATATTTGATATAAGATTTCTTTACACATTTATTTATGCATAAATTCCATTTAAGGAGATTAATACTTTCGAAGTAAAAATCAATCTTTTTTTGCATCTTCCTATGCATAAATTCATTTTAAATGAAAATGATACTTTTGAATTAAAATTCAATCTTTTATGCATCTTCCTATGCATAAATTCAATTTAGATGAGAATGACACTTTTGAATCAATCTTTTATGCATCTTCCTATGCATAAATTCAATTTGGTAGGAATTACACTTTTAGAATAAAAGAATTTCTCTTATGCATGTAATTTATGCATAAAATCCATTTATGAGGAAAATCACACTTTTAGTATAAAAAGAATATCTTTTATGCATACCTATATGCATGAAATCCAATATGATAAAAGTAACACTCTTACAATAAAATAATCAACTTTTATGCATACCTCTATGCATGAAATTCAATTATGATAAAAGTCACACTTTTATAATAAAATAATCAACTTTTATGCATACTTCTATGCATGAAAATTAAAAATGATAAAAGTAACACTTTTGATATAAAAATTTTTCCTTTATGCATACTTCTATGCATGAAAATTAAAAATGATAAAAGTAACACTTTTGATATAAAAATTTTCCTTTATACATACTTCTATGCATGAAAATTAAAAATGATAAAAATAACACTTTTGATATAAAAATTTATCCATTATGCATACTTCTATGCATGAAATAAAAATGGTAAAAATAACACTTTTGATATAAAAATTTATCCATTATGCATACTTCTATGCATGAAATAAAAATGGTAAAAATAACACTTTTGATATAAAAATTTATCCATTATGCATACTTCTATGCATGAAATAAAAATGGTAAAAATAACACTTTTGATATAAAAACTTATCCATTATGCATACTTCTATGCATGAAATAAAAATGGTAAAAATAACACTTTTGATATAAAAACTTATCCTTTATGCATGATATTAAAATTTAATTTCTCCATGATTATAATGAAATTCTTTCGATTAATCTAGGATGATAATTCCTAGAATATGGTAGGAAGTCCTCTTTTTATGCTTTGAATGAAATTATTTTATGCATAATTTTTATAAAAATTTTGCCATAGCTCCGCTGCTATGACTGATAAATCTCAATTTTTCTAAGGGATAATGCTTATCATTAAGAAAATAATTAAAATAATCTCTAATTGGATTATCAATCCATAATGGATTGAATCATTAATATACATAAACTAAAAGCATAGAAAAAAAGCCATTAGTTTGGCCTCAAGCATAGCTTAATCTTGGGTTAAGGAAAAGCTTTATGAAAAGCTTGATTTGGATTGAGAACGGTTCATGAGTATGACCATTTCTTGAGTGAGAGAGAGAATTTACATAAAAATCATTAGAATTTAAACATAAATGAAAATTAACTTCAATAGCATTATGTAACTCTTCACTACTATTCAAACTTCAATAGCATTAAAAAAAAAACCATAACAATTAAACTTCTCAAGCTTGAGAGGGGTTGAGAAGAGAGAAACATTGAGAAATTATAGAAAGATCAATATTCACTAATTACCTTACAACTTGCTTGATTCTTTGTTCACGGTAGAGGCCCCCAACCAATCAATTGGTTAAGTATGTTGATGGAGCCACTAATTGGGATTGAAGAAAGAGGGAAGCTCCAAAAACTAGTGAATTATTAAATGAATTCACAGTTTCTGGCTTAGGTGGAGTAGAGTAACGATGCATAAACACTATATATTTTTCAACAAGGGGGAGGCTTCTATTTATAGGAAAAATTGAGCTCCTAAGCAAACAAACTGATTCTAGAATTTTCTAAATCAGTTTGGTCAATATTTGACCATTTTTAGATCAGTTTGGTCAATATTTGACCATTTTTAGATCAGTTAAGCTAACTTTTTGGAACTAGACTTGAATGAGGAGAGAGGAGAGATGAAATATCTCAATTTTTATGAGTTTAAAACTCATTCAAGCATGTGAAATATGCACCTCCTTTAAAGAACTCCCCTTCCTTACATATGTGTCAAAATGGAATCATTATACCCAAAATATCTCATATTTTTAATATTGCTCATAGTTTTTTACTAATAAACCTTGTACATTTTCAACTCTTCATCTTATGTGAAATATGCACCTCCTTTAAAGAACTCCCCTTCCTTACATATGTCATACTTTTAATATTGCTCATAATTTTTTTACTAATAAACCTTGTACATTTTCAACTCTTCATCTTATGTGAAATATGCACCTCCTTTAAAGAACTCCCCTTCCTTACATATGTCATACTTTTAATATTGCTCATAATTTTTTTACTAATAAACCTTGTACATTTTCAACTCTTCATCTTATGTGAGCATTTACTCATTTTTGGGTATCTTCTTTTACAAAATTGGATTTATCTCCTCTCTACACATGGATTGATGCTATTGGCCCATAGGAACCTTAATTGGACCATAATCCAAAAATTTCTGAAAATCTAGACCCTTAGGCTAAGGTCCTTTATACACATTTCCGATTAATTCCAATTGCACATTGGAAAATTCTTTTTGAATTTCTGTTTCAGGGGAACTTATTTTAATATGATGAGATATTTTTCTATCCAAAAATATTCAAAATCTGAATATTCTCTTTCTAGAATATTTTCTCTCTCTAGGTTAAAACAATTGGAAACAAGTCTTTTATATTTCTGAAGAGGGATTGATTACAGGGAAAGATACTAGACATCAAAAAGGGTTTGGGGGAGGAATCTTACATTCTACCCCACTTAAAAAATGCGAGATGTCCTCATCTCGCAAACTGGGATAATTTCGCAAGATGCACGAATATGAGACTTAGAGAAAAATTTTAATCAAGATTAACCACCAAGATAAGTCTTAAAGAGAGCAAGATTCAAAATACGAACAAGATTTAAACTTTATTCATTCTCGGAACTTATACAGTAAAGATAGAGGAACTCTTTACACTTCCATAAGCCCGTCCATCATATGGTCACAAAAGCAGTCCTCACAAGCTGCACAAGTATAAGGTAACTCATCTATGGGAATGATTCTGTGGGTTATTGCTGCGCCTATCTCAGTGGTATGAGGTGTTCTAACAAAAGGACCTCTGAGAGGCAAGCCAAAAACGGGGTAAAGGCATATCTTCTCATGAGGAAGAAAACACGCCAGTAAGAAGACCCGCTCAGAAAACCCAGGATGCCTTGATCTCATGACGCAGTAGTATCGGGGACCCAAACCCAAAGCTTCAATAACCATGGCTAAGCGGACATTGTTACGAAAGTGCTGCTGACCCCAGGGTGTTACCCTAGTTATGTTTTGATAGGTCCGCCATTTGGTTTGCGCTACAGAAGTTCCCAAGTGAGGGAAAAGTGAGTGCTCATACTGCTCTATAAAATCCTTCTTCACAGACTCACTTGCGTCTTGAAGGTGAGGAATCATTATGGATAAAACTAGTTCTTGTTGCCAAGCCATGAAGGAGATTAAGAAAGAAAGGAGATCGATGGGAGTAAGATTACTGTGAACGACAAGTAAAAGTTACGACTTATATAAAGGAAGGAGCTAGCGTAACTTAGAAGCCAACGGTAACTTGCCACTGAAGTTTTACCGTCTTTCCATGATTTGGGTTTGGCACATTTTTCTATAGAAGGCATTCAGAACTTTGAGATGAGGAGATAAAAGAAGTTCGTAAGCTAAATCACCTACTTCCTTTGGTCCACAATATCTGGGAGATAACTTCTTATACTTCCCAAGAGATAAAGAACTTCTTTTGGGCCGTGCTCGAGACCAAAACCTTGATATCCAAAACATCGATTCTCACTTCTGAACTCGTTGTTCTGAATCCTTAAAACAGGTGGGACTCTTGAGAAGTATTCAGGAAAAAGGTTCTTCCTTTTTTTTAAACAGAATCTTTCTTTTATTTTAGAGAGAGAATAATTATAAGATCAGAAAGGGAGATTCTTACTCCTGCATACCTCTAAGGCTGGGGGAGAATCTTACATTCTACCCCACTTAAAAAGTGCGAGATGTCCTCATCTCATAAAGTAGAGGACAACTCTTTTTCTTAAGATCCAATTTTATTCTGGGGTTCCTTATATTCAGGTCAACCCAACAGAATACTGGGATAAATATCCCTTAGAACTCATCATTAAATAACAATTCATTCAGATCATATCATTCATATCTTTAACATGATAAAGGTCCATTAGACCGAAAAATTTCCTTCTGAGCATTCCTCCACGGGAATTTCAGTCAAGTAAGTTCTCAATTTGTCATCCCTTAACTTGATCTAACGGTCAAGTGTTAACAGTAGCAATTTGACAGCACAATCCACTAATCTCATAGTGATTTGCTGAATCATTTTCATCATTTATCATTACAGGGACTCGTCCCAATCATCCACATTGTGGTTTCGCTCAGCTTATTACATTTCAACCCATTTTCAAGGATCATCATTTTTCAATCAGAATCCAAATCAATTCATCAGTTCCCAAACAGAATTAAAAATCATATCAACCACATTCAAAATCATCATCTGGATAGCATTAACACTTATAATTTCAAGTCTTAGATTTACTCGTATATACTGTCAGTAAAGAGCTGCAGTTATACTCTCGGTATATACGGTAGTCACAGCCCTTGGAATTATAAGGTAAATACCATCATGTCTAGGCCTCAAGCAAGTCAGGGATTCTATATAATTGCGGTACTTCCATCTGAAGACCCAATTACCAATTTACGAATTTCAGTTTGAATATCAAATTGTATGAATTATATCACACAATTACAACCTTTTTTGTGCTTCTTGATAAAATTTTGACATATTTGGTTTCTCAGTTGATCTTTATTAGCCAAATGCTCTGATACCAACTGTGAGATCCCTGTTCCCACCGAGCAACGGATTCGGGGTACTAGCAGCGGAAGTAGCACTTCTCGCGCGGGACAGGGGTCCCACACTCGGGGCCTCGCCCACGGATATCCGGACAAGAGACTAATCCGTCGGTTTGTCCAAAACCGAAACCGGAAAAACTTCCTTTACCCGGAAAGCACGGGCGATTCCACCAGGATAACTCTTTACTCTAACGTAGTCAAGATCATTACTGATCAAACTGATCTGACTGCACCTTTAACGGTACTTGGTCAAATCAAGGAAGAACTTGCACTTGGATCATTGGGATCAACGCTTTTTTCCCCATCAAGAGGCACAGCCGTTGATTCCTATCCATAGAACAATTTCTATCCGGGATTTACTTCATCTATCGTAATAATAGAATTTAAATCTCGATTTACGGATCCATCAGTCCAGCCTAACCCCATCCGATCCCATGGGTTAGCCAACCGCCCAACCACTGTAGTGATGGGATCCAATTTGGAATTTGGTTAGGTTTTGTCCCGGGTACCAAGGAAAAGAGTTCCAAGGCCCCCTAGCCGGAAGTTCATGCAAACATAAAACTAGCCACACCACTTACACACCCAATATGAAATTGCCTTTTTCTTAGCATCAGCTAACTTTAAAACAATCCTTTAAGGAAACCATAGTACCACTGATCACAATCTTCCAATTTATCCAGTTGATTCATAATTTCCCATCATTCCTTCATCAGAGTATCTATGGCATCATTGGCAACTAGAACGCTCACCACCTATCCACACAGGGGCCGTTTCCTAGTTCCTAGCCCATAATACTCGGCAATATAATCACTTATCAAGATGGACTCTCATTGAAGATCAGCAAGATCAACCAACAGATCCATATAAAGAACCATGGACTCATCCATTGAAGACCAGCAAGGTCAATCAACCAGATCCATGCCCGGTTTCACAAAACAACTCTTACTCCTTGTTCCAATATCTTCCACGACGCACGTGTGGGTATCTTCGGCAACCCAGAGCCCGAGCACCGTATGGTCAGCACCCTCTAGGATCCTTCGCAGGTGACCTAGCGCTTCACTCATAGGCCGCTTCCTTGGTCCCTCATCCACCGTACCGGAAGCTCACCATTTAAATCGAACCGAGGCTGGTCAAGACCTCGGTCGACCTTGCTACGCGAGACGTCCTCCATTGACTCTCCGTCAGCAGTTGCAACTTTATCAGTTAGGTCTCCACGACCTTAAACACAAGACGGTCAAAATGCTTCCCCAGCATTCTTGACATAAAACAGCCATTTACAAACAGCATTTACAAACAGTTTACAAATACAATTTCTATATTAACTCTCATTTTTCCACATTATCCCTCATTAATCCACATTACTTATTCCACATTCCATTTATATGTGTACTCATCCAATCACATCATTTTTCATCTCTTCACTTCAGATTCCTTCACATCACATATCATATATTCACATCCATATCCACATCCATACATCCACATCCACATCCACATTCATATCTACATGCTTACCTCCATTTTCACATCCTCATTTATACATCCACATCCCATATCCACATTCATACATACACATCCATATCCACATCCATAAATCCACATCCACATGCATACATCCACTATCACGTCCTCATTCATACATCCACATCCACATCCACATCCACATCCATATACATACATACATCCACATCCACATTCTCATTCACATCTATACATCCACATCTACATCCACATACATACATACATCCACATCCACATTCCACATTCACATCTATACATCCACATCTACATCCACATTCACATACATCCACATCCACATCCACATTTCCATTCACATCTATACATCCACATCTACATCCACATACATACCTACATCCACATCCACATCCACATACATACATACATCCACATCTACTTTCCACATTCACATCTATACATCCACATCTACATCCACATTCTCATACATCCACATCCACATTTTCATTCACATCTATACATCCACATACATACATACATCCATATCCACATTCCACATTCACATCTATACAACCACATCTACATCCACATTCACATCTATGCATATACATCTTCATGCATACATCCATTTTCACATTCATACATCCACACTCCCATCTCCACATCCACACATCCACATACATACATCCATTTCCACATTCCCATTCATATAACCCCATATGCCTTCACATCTAATCTTTTACATCACATCCATTCTTGCCCTATCATCACAACCCATATACATCTTATCCTATCACATACACTTCTTACCTCATCTCATACACATCTTATCACATCTTAATTCATCTTATTACCTCTTATCACATCTTATACACCTCTTATCACATCCTATCACATCTCATATCTATTTATAGAATACAAGAGAACTCTTATATTTGATATAAGATTTCTTTACACATTTATTTATGCATAAATTCCATTTAAGGAGATTAATACTTTCGAAGTAAAAATCAATCTTTTTTTGCATCTTCCTATGCATAAATTCATTTTAAATGAAAATGATACTTTTGAATTAAAATTCAATCTTTTATGCATCTTCCTATGCATAAATTCAATTTAGATGAGAATGACACTTTTGAATCAATCTTTTATGCATCTTCCTATGCATAAATTCAATTTGGTAGGAATTACACTTTTAGAATAAAAGAATTTCTCTTATGCATGTAATTTATGCATAAAATCCATTTATGAGGAAAATCACACTTTTAGTATAAAAAGAATATCTTTTATGCATACCTATATGCATGAAATCCAATATGATAAAAGTAACACTCTTACAATAAAATAATCAACTTTTATGCATACCTCTATGCATGAAATTCAATTATGATAAAAGTCACACTTTTATAATAAAATAATCAACTTTTATGCATACTTCTATGCATGAAAATTAAAAATGATAAAAGTAACACTTTTGATATAAAAATTTTTCCTTTATGCATACTTCTATGCATGAAAATTAAAAATGATAAAAGTAACACTTTTGATATAAAAATTTTCCTTTATACATACTTCTATGCATGAAAATTAAAAATGATAAAAATAACACTTTTGATATAAAAATTTATCCATTATGCATACTTCTATGCATGAAATAAAAATGGTAAAAATAACACTTTTGATATAAAAATTTATCCATTATGCATACTTCTATGCATGAAATAAAAATGGTAAAAATAACACTTTTGATATAAAAATTTATCCATTATGCATACTTCTATGCATGAAATAAAAATGGTAAAAATAACACTTTTGATATAAAAACTTATCCATTATGCATACTTCTATGCATGAAATAAAAATGGTAAAAATAACACTTTTGATATAAAAACTTATCCTTTATGCATGATATTAAAATTTAATTTCTCCATGATTATAATGAAATTCTTTCGATTAATCTAGGATGATAATTCCTAGAATATGGTAGGAAGTCCTCTTTTTATGCTTTGAATGAAATTATTTTATGCATAATTTTTATAAAAATTTTGCCATAGCTCCGCTGCTATGACTGATAAATCTCAATTTTTCTAAGGGATAATGCTTATCATTAAGAAAATAATTAAAATAATCTCTAATTGGATTATCAATCCATAATGGATTGAATCATTAATATACATAAACTAAAAGCATAGAAAAAAAGCCATTAGTTTGGCCTCAAGCATAGCTTAATCTTGGGTTAAGGAAAAGCTTTATGAAAAGCTTGATTTGGATTGAGAACGGTTCATGAGTATGACCATTTCTTGAGTGAGAGAGAGAATTTACATAAAAATCATTAGAATTTAAACATAAATGAAAATTAACTTCAATAGCATTATGTAACTCTTCACTACTATTCAAACTTCAATAGCATTAAAAAAAAAACCATAACAATTAAACTTCTCAAGCTTGAGAGGGGTTGAGAAGAGAGAAACATTGAGAAATTATAGAAAGATCAATATTCACTAATTACCTTACAACTTGCTTGATTCTTTGTTCACGGTAGAGGCCCCCAACCAATCAATTGGTTAAGTATGTTGATGGAGCCACTAATTGGGATTGAAGAAAGAGGGAAGCTCCAAAAACTAGTGAATTATTAAATGAATTCACAGTTTCTGGCTTAGGTGGAGTAGAGTAACGATGCATAAACACTATATATTTTTCAACAAGGGGGAGGCTTCTATTTATAGGAAAAATTGAGCTCCTAAGCAAACAAACTGATTCTAGAATTTTCTAAATCAGTTTGGTCAATATTTGACCATTTTTAGATCAGTTAAGCTAACTTTTTGGAACTAGACTTGAATGAGGAGAGAGGAGAGATGAAATATCTCAATTTTTATGAGTTTAAAACTCATTCAAGCATGTGAAATATGCACCTCCTTTAAAGAACTCCCCTTCCTTACATATGTGTCAAAATGGAATCATTATACCCAAAATATCTCATATTTTTAATATTGCTCATAGTTTTTTACTAATAAACCTTGTACATTTTCAACTCTTCATCTTATGTGAAATATGCACCTCCTTTAAAGAACTCCCCTTCCTTACATATGTCATACTTTTAATATTGCTCATAATTTTTTTACTAATAAACCTTGTACATTTTCAACTCTTCATCTTATGTGAAATATGCACCTCCTTTAAAGAACTCCCCTTCCTTACATATGTCATACTTTTAATATTGCTCATAATTTTTTTACTAATAAACCTTGTACATTTTCAACTCTTCATCTTATGTGAGCATTTACTCATTTTTGGGTATCTTCTTTTACAAAATTGGATTTATCTCCTCTCTACACATGGATTGATGCTATTGGCCCATAGGAACCTTAATTGGACCATAATCCAAAAATTTCTGAAAATCTAGACCCTTAGGCTAAGGTCCTTTATACACATTTCCGATTAATTCCAATTGCACATTGGAAAATTCTTTTTGAATTTCTGTTTCAGGGGAACTTATTTTAATATGATGAGATATTTTTCTATCCAAAAATATTCAAAATCTGAATATTCTCTTTCTAGAATATTTTCTCTCTCTAGGTTAAAACAATTGGAAACAAGTCTTTTATATTTCTGAAGAGGGATTGATTACAGGGAAAGATACTAGACATCAAAAAGGGTTTGGGGGAGGAATCTTACAAGGACTCTCCTGGTCCACTCAAAGACTGTGATTGCTGACCTGCATTCTGTGCAACCACACTTCCACTCACATCAGCCCCAACAGCTTCTTTTTCAGCAGCATACCAGCTGCTCATCTCATCAAAGACAACATCCCTGCTTACCCTCAACTCACGTGTAGTAGAGTAGGGTTATAACACATGTATCCCTTTTGCTCAAGGGAGTATCCAATAAACACACATTTTTCAGCTTTTGGATCCAGCTTAGTTCTCAGCTCATCTGGCACATGCACATATGCAATGCATCCCAAAGACTTTTAGATGAGACAAATCTGGTTTTCTGCCAGTAAACCTCTCCTCTAGAGTTACATCATGTTGGAGTCCTGTTCATAATGTATACTGCTGTAGAAACAGTCTCAGCCCAATAGCAATGCGGCATATTCTTCTCTTCCATCAATGCTCGTGCAATCTCTACAATGTGCCTGTTTTTCCCCTCAGCAACTCCATTTTGCTGCGGAGTGTATCTGCATGTAAACTGTCTCCGAATACCATTCTTCTTCAAAAATTCAGAGAACTCATTGGAGAAGTATTCTCCCCCTCCATCTGACCTTAGGCACTTGACATATTTCCCTGTTTGCTTTTCAACCAAAACTCTGAAATTCTGAAAGTGAGTGAACACCTCACTCTTCTCTTTCATGAAATATACCCACACTTTCCTTGTGTGGTCATCAATGAAAGTGACATAATACCTGCAACCTCCCATAGACACAGTCTTCGTAGGACCCCATACATCTGAATGCACAACATCTAGTGCATTTCTGCTCACATATCTGTTACGTGGAAACACATGCTTTGTTTGCTTCCCAAATTGGCATGCTTCACATATTTTCTGCATACCTTCCACTTTAAATTTTGGCAGCCCTGTCACAATTCCTTTTGTCTGCATAGACTTCAATCTCTGCACATTTACATGTCCAATTCTTTTATGCCATATGTCTGTGTCTGCAACAACTCCTGAACCATTTGCAAACATCGCAGCACTCATTTCAGGCATGTCTACATTTAATGTAAACATTCTACCCACTCTGTTGCCTTTTGCAACCAACCTGCACTTGTCTTTAAAATCTTCAACATAACACCCATCAGGGTTAAACCGAACCTGCAAACCCTGCTCAATCATCTGGCCAACTGAAACCAGATTCTTTGTTATGTTCGGTACATGAAGTACATCTGCAAGGTACTTCACTTTGCCATCCTGCATAGACAATGGCACATCTCCAACGTGGGCAATTGGATGAGCAGTGTCATCCCCTGTTTCCACAAAACCTGGTCTTTCCGGGTTTTTCATCTCCTTGAACCACTCCCCATGACTCGTCATGTGGTTCGAAGCGCCTGAATCCACATACCATACATTATCTTTTTGTGCTGCATCAACATTTTCAGACATGGCATTCACGACATGCTGCATAACAAACAACCTTTCATTATCCTCATTATTTCTGCTTGAGGATGCATAGTTGTTTTGCTGCACTTTCTCATTTTGCATGTCAGCCTGCTTCTTATAGCATTCTGCCTGCACATGTCCAGGCTTACCACAGTAATAGCATTCACGTGCATCATTATATTGCCTTTGCCAATTTCCACGGCCTCTTTGACTCCCCCTGCCTCTGAATTTGCCTCTTCCACCTGCGTGTTGTTGTTGTTGTTGATTCTGGGACTGTTGTTGCTGCTGCTGCTGCTGGCCATAATTCTGATTACCTGTTCGGCCACCTCCTTGACCGCGTCCACCACGGCCTCCTCTACCTCGTCCTCTTCCTGAACTCGTGTAGAAAGCTTGTTGCTCTGAACTGTTTTTGCTTTGTGAAGACTGTTGGTATTCACCCAAGCTCTTCTCTTCGATAATCAGCATAGACACCAAATCTGTAAAGTTGGGAATGTTTTCCCGAGTCTGAATAGACGTCTTAAACGCCTTGTATTGTGGCCCAAGACCACGTAGACAGACCTCCACCTTATCATCATCATCTACTGACACACCAATAGATGCAAGGGATTCCACAATACCCTTTATCTTCAACGCATAGTCATTCACAGACATGCTCTTTTTCTCCACAGTATGAAGTTCATTCTTCAACTGTATCTTACGTGCCTTGGTATTTGTTTCATAAAGCTTTACCAAGGTGTCCCACGCCTCCTTGGGGGACTTGGCATCCTGAATGTGCCCAATCATGGTGTCCTGTATACTAATGGATAGCCAATACATAACCTTCCTGGCTCCTTGGTTCCAGTCTTTAAACTCTTTCACATCTGCAGCAGTAGGATTTATATCCGGTATCTCCGGTGCCTCTTCATGTTCACCTTCTATGTAGTCCCAATAGCCTTTTCCCATCAGGAAATTAGTCAACCTGAACCTCCAAGCATGGAAGTTATTCTTATCCAGCTTCTCAGCCACAATCTGTGTTATGCCATCATTAGACATCTTGCCAAACACACAATTTTACCAGAAACTGCACTCTGGTTTTTCCTGCACAACTGCTGTATTTTATGCACAGCGGTACTGCAGTCTACTCAAATGTCACAACTAGTGACCTCAATGTGCATACATACACCCAATGGCAACTGTAGACCTCTTTGCAGCACCCACAGTGTCTGCACAGTCAATCTCTCTTCCTGCAGTTCTTAAAACAGAGTTCTGCAGAGAATTGATGACTTACCCGCAGTGCTCGAAATCGCCTACTTTCTGAAAAACGGAGGTCCGGATGCGCCCGAAATGCGTTTTCGGCCCGAAAATCTCAGTCTAATAGGACTCAGTCCGATAGGACTGTATAGTTGCCCTATAGCTTTACTTCCGCGAAGAAAGCTCCTCAATCAGAGACCGTTTGCCTGTGCTTCCCGTAGAGCTCTCGACAAGGGTGTAGTCACCAACACAATAGGGAAGAGTAGTTGAAGCTCTTACCCTCGTACCGCTTCGTGTGGTTCTCTTGATTGCAGCTCAGCCCTTAGCACGAACCAGGCTCTGATACCATGAAAAGATGCAGGGGGGAAGAGAGCTTGAGCTCTTGCAAGCACACACACACACACTCACAAAACCCTAATAGAGAGCACACAAGGTGAGAGGCTGAAAATCTTCTTCTCCTCTACTCAACACTCAACACCCATATACAAGATAAGAGTACACATAATATGAAAGGTACTCAACCAATACATACACGGGTTCTTTATAGTGTGAACCCGACTAAATGAGCTGGCGCTATAACTATGCCAGTCTCTAGAATGGCTGTCACACAGCCTGTCATCCCACTGGCCGCATATCTCCCATGATCTCACCAACCATGCCAGTGGTGTAAGAGTGGGGCCTATCCCCCAAGCGGGTCATCAGTGGCCACCGCCTCACTAGACGAGCTCGATATCTCAACACAAGTGACCTAAGTTGGCATGCTTGATTACTGTGGAAGGATACAAGAAATTATCAAGGTTAGGTTTAGAAAGTTTTCTATATTCATTTTTGATGTGAAGTGGTTCAAGGTAGTAACTCAAGGACCACAAGAAACCATGCACATAGATAAGAGCATATTTGTTCAAGTATAGTCCACAAAGATATGGACAAACCAAAGGGACACATTTGTGCTATTAGAGCATTGTGAGCACATCGTCTTCAAGGTGGACCCGAGAGATCATAGGTTGTTGTAAATATTGCTACATATATCCTTGTATTTGGGATCATTAGTGCAAGATTTGGCAAAAAAATATTGGCTTTTTAATTTTTATAAAAATTGTTACATATCTTTGTATTTATTTGAAAAGTAACAAAAAACTGGGTTGATAAGGACTATGAGAACAGGTGCACACTTGAGTTTTTTTTTAAGTTACACAAAAAAATAAAAAAATAAAAATTTGACATGCTTTCATCGACAATTATTTCAACACTTTCATTGATCCTTATGTTGACAATTATCTCAACACTTATTTTGACGTCCATTTCTGACCTTTATATCGACACTCATTTAGATGTCCATTTGTGACGTTTATATCGACACTCATTTTGACGGTGCGGCCATTGTCGAAAGTAGGTGGCAGAAATGGATCATTTTGTAGTAGTGTTGCTTAGTTTATGTATTTGATTTGAGAGAGAGAGAGAGAGAGAGAGAGAGAGAGAGAGAGAGAGTTGATGGAGATGTTTTTGTCATTGTTTGTAAGAGAGGTGTAAGGTGTAAGATTTTTGAATTCCCCTCTTACAACAGTGGTACCAGAGCAAGGCTTGCAAAAAAGTGTATGGAAAAACCTACAGCACTAAACCTCGAGAAAGCGTGCAGCCTATAACAGATCCAATGCACATTGAGAAGCATGCTAATTGATTATGAGTTTAAGCGCTGCATGCCAATTGATTATGAATGTAAGCACTGCATGTGATGGGCCACTCACAGACATCAGGTCGTCCCAGGGCCCAATTAGTGAATTAAGGAAATAGAGAAGAGAAGGTAAGCATAAGCCCACTCTCCAAGGGCTCGACTGTCATCTCTTGATACTAAAGGGAGTGAATAACTTTTCCTTATATACCCTTTACCCCCCTTTTCAAACCTTGCATGTGGGAACTATCTAGCTTCTTTACTTTCATCTAATTCACCCTGTAAGATTCCTCCCCCAACCCCCTTTTTGATGTCTAGTATCTTCCCCCGTAATCAATCCCTCTTCAGAAATATAAAGACCTTGTTTCTAACTGTTTTAACCTAGAGAGAGAAAATATTCTAGAGAGAGAATATTCAGATTATGAATATTTTTGGATAGAAAAATAACTCATCTTATTAAAATAAGTTCCCCTGAAACAGAAATTCAAAAAGAAATTTCCAATGTGCAATTGGAATTAATTGGAAATAGGTATAAAGAACCTTAGTCTAAGGGCCTAGATTTTCAGAAATCTTTAGACTATGGTCCAATTAAGGTTTCTATGGGCCAATAGCATCAATCCATGTGTAGAGAGGAGATAAATCCAAATTGTAAAAGAAGATACCCAAAAATGAGTAAATGCTCACATAAGATGAAGAGTTGAAAATGTACAAGGTTTATTAGTAAATAAACTCATATGTAAGGAAGAGGAGTTCTTTAAAGGAGGTGCATATTTCACATAAGATGAAGAGTTGAAAATGTACAAGGTTTATTAGTAAATAAACACATATGTAAGGAAGGGGAGTTCTTTAAAGGAGGTGCATATTTCACATAAGATGAAGAGTTGAAAATGTACAAGGCTTATTAGTAAAAAAAAACTATGACACATATGTAAGGAAGAGGAGTTCTTTAAAGGAGGTGCATATTTCACATAAGATGAAGAGTTGAAAATGTACAAGGTTTATTAGTAAATAAACACATATGTAAGGAAGGGGAGTTCTTTAAAGGAGGTGCATATTTCACATAAGATGAAGAGTTGAAAATGTACAAGGCTTATTAGTAAAAAAAACTATGACACATATGTAAGGAAGAGGAGTTCTTTAAAGGAGGTGCATATTTCACATAAGATGAAGAGTTGAAAATGTACAAGGTTTATTAGTAAAAAACTATGAGCAATACAATTTTGACACATATGTAAGGAAGGGGAATTCTTTAAAGGAGGTGCATATTTCACATGCTTGAATGAGTTTTAAACTCATAAAAATTGAGATATTTCATCTCTCCTCTCTCCTCATTCAAGTCTAGTTCCAGAAAGTTAGCTTAACTGACCTAAAAATGGTCAAAAAGTGACCAAACTGACTTAGAAAATTCTAGAATCAGTTGTTTGGTTAGGAGCTCAAATTTTCCTATAAATAGAAGCCTCCCCTTGTTGAAAAAAACATAGTCTCTTATGCTTTGTTACTCTACTCCACCTAAGCCAAAATATAGTCTCTTATGCTTTGTTACTCTACTCCACCTAAGCCAAAATATATAGTCTCTTATGCTTTGTTACTCTACTCCACCTAAGCCAAAATATATAGTCTCTTATACTTTGTTACTCTACTCCACCTAAGCCAAAATATAGTCTCTTATGCTTTGTTACTCTACTCCACCTAAGCCAAAATATATAGTCTCTTATGCTTTGTTACTCTACTCCACCTAAGCCAAAATATATAGTCTCTTATGCTTTGTTACTCTACTCCACCTAAGCCAAAATATATAGTCTCTTATGCTTTGTTACTCTACTCCACCTAAGCTATAGTCTCTTATGCTTGTTACTCTACTCCACCTAAACCAAATTAGATAGAGTCTTATGCTTTGCCAAATTAGATAGAGTCTTATGCTTGTTACTCTACTTCACCTAAGCCAAATTAGATAGTGTCTTATGCCTTGTTACTCTACTCCACCTAAGCCAAAATATAGAGTGTCTTATGCATTGTTACTCTACTCTACCTAAGCCAAGAGTTGTGAATTCTTTAATAATTCACTAGTTTTTGATACTTCTCTCTTTCTTCAATCCCCATTGGTGGCTCCATCAACATACTAAACCAATTGATTGGTTGGGGGCCTCTACCGTGAATAAAGAATCAAGCAAATCATAAGGTAAGTATATTGAATTTTGATCTTTTCTATAATTTCTCAATGATTCTCTATTCTCAACCCCTCTCAAGCTTGAGGAGTTTAATTAGTATGGTTTTAAAATGCTATTGAAGTTAATTGGTGAATAGTAGTGAGAGTTACATAATTTAATAAATGCTATAGAAGTTAATTTCCATTTATGTTTAAATTCTAATGGTTTTTATGTAATTTCTCTCTCTCACTCAAGAAATGGTCATAACCCATTCTCAATCCAAATGAAGCTTTTCATAAAGCCTTTCCTTAATCCAAGATTAAGCTATGCTTGAGGCCAAATTAATGGCTTTTTGCTATACTTTTAGTTTATGCACATTGATGATTCAATCCATTATGGATTGATGACCCAATTAGAGACCATTCTAATTGTTTTCTTAATGATCCAATTAGAGACCATTATGGATTGATGATCCAATTAGAGACCATTCTAATTGTTTTCTTAATGATCCAATTAGAGACCATTATGGATTGATGATCCAATTAGAGACCATTCTAATTGTTTTCTTAATGATCCAATTAGAGACCATTATGGATTGATGATCCAATTAGAGACCATTTTAATTATTTCTTTAATAATGAGCTTTATCCCTTAGAAAAAAATTGAGATTTATCAGTCATAGTAGCGGAGCTATGGCAAAAATTTTATAGAAATTACGCATAAAATAAATTCATTCAAAGCATAAAAAGAGGACTTTCTACCATATTCTAGGAACTATCATCCTAGATTAATTAAAAGAATTTTATCATGCATGGAGATGTGGATGTTTGCATGTAGATGTAGATGTATAGATGTAGATGTGGATATGAAGGTGGATGGATGCATGTAGATGTAGATGTATAGATGTAGATGTGAATGGAGATGTGGATGTATGCATGTAGATGTAGATGTATAGATGTGGATGTGGATGTATACATGTAGATGTAGATGTATAGATACGGATGTGGATATGGAGGTGGATGTATACATGTGATGTAGATGTATAGATGTAGATGTGGATGTGGATGTAGATGGATGCATGTAGATGTAGATGTAGATGTATAGATGTAGATGGGAATGGAGATATGGATGTATGCATGTAGATGTAGATGTATAGATGTAGATGTGGATGTGGAGGTGGATGGATGCATGTAGATGTAGATGTATAGATGTAGATGTGAATGGAGATGTGGATGTATACATGTAGATGTAGATGTATGGAGGTGAATGTGAATGTGGATGTGGATGTATGCATAGAGATGTAGATGTATGCATGTAGATGTGAATGTACGCATATAGATGTGGATGTATGGATGTGAATATACGATATGCGATGTGAGGGAATCTGAAGTGATGAGATAGAAATGATGTGATGGGATGAGTATACATATAAATGGAATATGGAATAAGTAATGTAGATTGATAAAGGATAATGTGGAAAAATGAAAGTTAAAATAGAAATTGTGTTGTAAACTGTTTGTAAATACTGTTTGTAAATGCTGTTTGTAAATGATTGTTTTATGTCAAGAATGCTGGGGGGAGGTTTTTGGACCGTCTTGTGATTAAAGTCGTGATGGTAAAGTTGCAACTGCTGACGGGGAGTCAATGAAGGACGTCTCGCGTAGCAAGGTCGGCCGAGGTCTTGACCAGCCTCGGTGCGATTAAAATGGTGAGCTTCCGGTACGGTGGATGAGGGGCCAAGGAAGCGGCCTATGCGTGAAGCGCTAGGTTACCTGCGAAGGATCCTAGAGGGTGCTGACCATACGGTGCTCGGGCTCTGGGTTGCCTAGGATACCCACGCGTGCGTCGAGGAAGATATTGGAACAGAGTTGGAGTTGTTTTCTGAAATCGAGCATGGATCTGGTTGATTGACCTTGCTGGTCTTCAATGGATGAGTCCATGGCTCCTTATATGGATCTGTTGGTTGATCTTGCTGATCTTCAACGAGAGTCCATCTTGTTAAGTGATTATATTGCCAAGTATTATGGGCTAGGAACTATCGAAACGGCTCCTGAGCGTTCTAGTTACCAATGATGCCATAGATACTCTGATGAAGGAATGATGGGAAATTAAGAATCAATTGGATAAATTGGAAGATGGTGATCAATGATACTATGGTTTTATTAAAGGATTGTTTTAAACTGGTTGAATCTGGTTGAAAAAAAGGCAATTTCATATTGGGTGTGTGAGTGGTGTGACTAGTTTTATTTTGCATGAACATCCGGCTAGGGGGCCTTGGAACTCTTTTCCTTGGTACCCGGGACAAAACCTAACCAAATTTTTAATTGGATCCCATCACTACAGTGGTTGGGCGGTTGGCTAACCCATGGGATTGGATGGGGTTAGGCTGGACTGATGGATCCGTAAATCGAGACTCAAACTTTTGTTTTTACGATAGAAAAAAAAAATTTAAATTCCGGACAGAAACTGTTCTATGGATAGGAATCAACGGCTGTGCCTCTTGAATGGGGAAAAAAGCGTTGATCCCAATGATCCAAGTGCAAGTTTCTTCCTTGAACTGACTAAGTATCTTATAGATGTAATCGGATCATCTCGATCAGAAATGATCTTGACTACGTTAGAGTAAAAAGTTATCCTGGTGGAATCGCCCGTGCTTTCCGGTAAAGGAAGTTTTTTCGGGTTCGGTTTTGGAACAACCGACGGATTAGTCTCTTATCCGGATATCCGTGGGCGAGGCCCCGAGTGTGGGACCCCTGTCCCGCGCGAGAAGCGCTACTTCCGCTGCCAGTACCCGAATCCGTTGCTCGGTGGGAACAGGGATCTTACAGTTGGTATCAGAGCATTTGGTTAATAAAGATCAACTGAGAAGACAAATATGTCAAAAGTTTATCAAGAAACACAAAAAGGTTATAATTGTGTGATATAATTCATACAATTTGATATTCAAACTGAAACTCGTAATTTTGGTAATTGGGTCTTCAAATGGAAGTACCGCAATTATATAGAATCCCTGACTTGCTTGAGGCCTAGACATGATAGTATTTACTTTATAATTCCAAGGACCGTGACTACCCGTATATACCGAGAGTATACTGCAGCTCTTTACTGACAGTATATACGAGTAAATCTAAGACTTGAAATTATAAGCGTTAATGCTATCTAGATGATGATTTTACATGTGAATGATATGATTTTTAATTCTGTTTGAGAATGGATGAATTGATTTGGATTCTGATTGAAAATGCTGATTGAAAATGCTGATTGAAAAATGTTAATTTTTAAAAAAATTAGTTGAAATATAATGAAACCACAATGAGGGGGAATGGGACGAATCCCTGTAATGATATTCATAACTAGAATGATGATAATGAATTCAGCAAATCACTATGAGGTTAATGGGTGTGTTGTTAGATTGCTACTGTTAATATTTGACCGGTAGATCAAGTTAAGGGATGTCAAATTGAGAACTTGCTTGACTGAAATTTCCGTGGAGGAATGTTTCGAAGGAAACTTTTCGGTCTAATGGACCATTATCATGTTAAAGATATGAATGATATGATCTGAATGAATTGTTATTTAATAATGAGTTCTATATAAGGGATATTTATCCCAGTGTTCTGTTGGGTTGACCAGAATATAAGGAACCCCAGAATAAATTGGATCTTAAGAAAAAGAGTTGTCCTCTACTTGGCGAGATGAGGACATCTCGCATTTTTTTAAGTGGGGTAGAATGTAAGATTCCTCCCCAGCCTTCGAGGTATACTGGAGTAAGAATCTTCCTTTCTGATCTTATAATTATTCCCTCTCTAAAATAAAAGAAAATTTCTGTTTAAAAAAGGAAGACCCTTTTCCTAGAATACTTCTCAGGAGTCACGCCGGTTTTAAGGATTTAGAACAATGAGTTTAGAAGTGAGAATCGGTGTTTTGGATACCAAGGTTTTGGTTTTCATTCGAGTATGGCCCAAAAGAAGTTCTTTATCTCTTGGGGAGTATAAGAAGTTATCCCCCAAATATTGTGATCCTTATATCTGAATTCAATGAAAGTAGGTGACTTAGCCTACAAGTTTCTTTTATCTCCTCATCTCAAAATTCTTAATGCCTTCTATAGAGAAATGTGTCAAACACAAATCATGGAAAGACGGAAAAACTTCAGTGGCAAGTTACCGTTGGCTTCTAGGTTACGCTAGCTCCTTCCTTTATATAAGTCGTAACTTTTACTTGTCGCTCACAGTAATCTTACTCCCATCAATCTCCTTTCTTTCTTAATCATCCTTCATGGCTTGGCAACAGGAATTAGTTTTATCCCTGATGATTTCTCACCTTCAAGACGCAAGAGAGTCTGTGAAGAAAGACTTTATAGAACAGTATGAGCGCTCACTTTTTCCTCACCTAGGAACTTCTGTAGCGCAGACCAAATGGCGGACCTATCAAAACATAACTAGGGTAACACCCTGGGGTCAGCAACACTTTCGTAACAATGTCCGCTTGGCCATGGTTATTGAAGCTTTGGGTTTGGGTCCCCGATACTACTGTGTCATGAGATCAAGGCATCTTGGGTTTTCTGAGCGGGTCTTTTTACTGGCGTGTTTTCTTCCTCATGAGAAGATATGCCTTTACCCCGTTTTTGGCTTGCCTCTCAGAGGTCCTTTTGTTAGATCACCTCATACCACTGAGATAGGTGCGGCAATAACCAGCAGAATCATTCCCATAGATGAGTTACCCTATACTTGTGCAGCTTGTGAGGACTGCTTTTGTGACCATATGATGGATGGGCTTATGGAAGTGTAAAGAGTTCTTCTATCTTTACTGTATAAGTCCCGTGAATGAGTAAAGTTTAAATCTTGTTCTTATTTTGAATCTTGCTCTCTTTAAGACTTTTCTTGGTGGTTAATCGTGATTAAAATTTTTCTCTAAGTCTCATATTCGTGCATCTTGCGAAATTATTCCAAGCTGCGAGATGAGGACATCTCGCGTTTTTTAAGTGGGGTAGAATGTAAGATTCCTCCCCCAACCCCCTTTTTGATGTCTAGTATCTTCCCCCGTAATCAATCCCTCTTCAGAAATATAAAGACCTTGTTTCTAACTGTTTTAACCCAGAGAGAGAAAATATTCTAGAGAGAGAATATTCAGATTATGAATATTTTTGGATAGAAAAATAACTCATCTTATTAAAATAAGTTCCCCTGAAACAGAAATTCAAAAAGAAATTTCCAATGTGCAATTGGAATTAATTGGAAATAGGTATAAAGAACCTTAGTCTAAGGGCCTAGATTTTCAGAAATCTTTAGACTATGGTCCAATTAAGGTTTCTATGGGCCAATAGCATCAATCCATGTGTAGAGAGGAGATAAATCCAAATTGTAAAAGAAGATACCCAAAAATGAGTAAATGCTCACATAAGATGAAGAGTTGAAAATGTACAAGGTTTATTAGTAAATAAACTCATATGTAAGGAAGAGGAGTTCTTTAAAGGAGGTGCATATTTCACATAAGATGAAGAGTTGAAAATGTACAAGGTTTATTAGTAAATAAACACATATGTAAGGAAGGGGAGTTCTTTAAAGGAGGTGCATATTTCACATAAGATGAAGAGTTGAAAATGTACAAGGCTTATTAGTAAAAAAAAACTATGACACATATGTAAGGAAGAGGAGTTCTTTAAAGGAGGTGCATATTTCACATAAGATGAAGAGTTGAAAATGTACAAGGTTTATTAGTAAATAAACACATATGTAAGGAAGGGGAGTTCTTTAAAGGAGGTGCATATTTCACATAAGATGAAGAGTTGAAAATGTACAAGGCTTATTAGTAAAAAAAACTATGACACATATGTAAGGAAGAGGAGTTCTTTAAAGGAGGTGCATATTTCACATAAGATGAAGAGTTGAAAATGTACAAGGTTTATTAGTAAAAAACTATGAGCAATACAATTTTGACACATATGTAAGGAAGGGGAATTCTTTAAAGGAGGTGCATATTTCACATGCTTGAATGAGTTTTAAACTCATAAAAATTGAGATATTTCATCTCTCCTCTCTCCTCATTCAAGTCTAGTTCCAGAAAGTTAGCTTAACTGACCTAAAAATGGTCAAAAAGTGACCAAACTGACTTAGAAAATTCTAGAATCAGTTGTTTGGTTAGGAGCTCAAATTTTCCTATAAATAGAAGCCTCCCCTTGTTGAAAAAAACATAGTCTCTTATGCTTTGTTACTCTACTCCACCTAAGCCAAAATATAGTCTCTTATGCTTTGTTACTCTACTCCACCTAAGCCAAAATATATAGTCTCTTATGCTTTGTTACTCTACTCCACCTAAGCCAAAATATATAGTCTCTTATGCTTTGTTACTCTACTCCACCTAAGCCAAAATATATAGTCTCTTATGCTTTGTTACTCTACTCCACCTAAGCCAAAATATATAGTCTCTTATGCTTTGTTACTCTACTCCACCTAAGCCAAAATATATAGTCTCTTATGCTTTGTTACTCTACTCCACCTAAGCTATAGTCTCTTATGCTTGTTACTCTACTCCACCTAAACCAAATTAGATAGAGTCTTATGCTTTGCCAAATTAGATAGAGTCTTATGCTTGTTACTCTACTTCACCTAAGCCAAATTAGATAGTGTCTTATGCCTTGTTACTCTACTCCACCTAAGCCAAAATATAGAGTGTCTTATGCATTGTTACTCTACTCTACCTAAGCCAAGAGTTGTGAATTCTTTAATAATTCACTAGTTTTTGATACTTCTCTCTTTCTTCAATCCCCATTGGTGGCTCCATCAACATACTAAACCAATTGATTGGTTGGGGGCCTCTACCGTGAATAAAGAATCAAGCAAATCATAAGGTAAGTATATTGAATTTTGATCTTTTCTATAATTTCTCAATGATTCTCTATTCTCAACCCCTCTCAAGCTTGAGGAGTTTAATTAGTATGGTTTTAAAATGCTATTGAAGTTAATTGGTGAATAGTAGTGAGAGTTACATAATTTAATAAATGCTATAGAAGTTAATTTCCATTTATGTTTAAATTCTAATGGTTTTTATGTAATTTCTCTCTCTCACTCAAGAAATGGTCATAACCCATTCTCAATCCAAATGAAGCTTTTCATAAAGCCTTTCCTTAATCCAAGATTAAGCTATGCTTGAGGCCAAATTAATGGCTTTTTGCTATACTTTTAGTTTATGCACATTGATGATTCAATCCATTATGGATTGATGACCCAATTAGAGACCATTCTAATTGTTTTCTTAATGATCCAATTAGAGACCATTATGGATTGATGATCCAATTAGAGACCATTCTAATTGTTTTCTTAATGATCCAATTAGAGACCATTATGGATTGATGATCCAATTAGAGACCATTCTAATTGTTTTCTTAATGATCCAATTAGAGACCATTATGGATTGATGATCCAATTAGAGACCATTTTAATTATTTCTTTAATAATGAGCTTTATCCCTTAGAAAAAAATTGAGATTTATCAGTCATAGTAGCGGAGCTATGGCAAAAATTTTATAGAAATTACGCATAAAATAAATTCATTCAAAGCATAAAAAGAGGACTTTCTACCATATTCTAGGAACTATCATCCTAGATTAATTAAAAGAATTTTATCATGCATGGAGATGTGGATGTTTGCATGTAGATGTAGATGTATAGATGTAGATGTGGATATGGAGGTGGATGGATGCATGTAGATGTAGATGTATAGATGTAGATGTGAATGGAGATGTGGATGTATGCATGTAGATGTAGATGTATAGATGTGGATGTGGATGTATACATGTAGATGTAGATGTATAGATACGGATGTGGATATGGAGGTGGATGTATACATGTGATGTAGATGTATAGATGTAGATGTGGATGTGGATGTAGATGGATGCATGTAGATGTAGATGTAGATGTATAGATGTAGATGGGAATGGAGATATGGATGTATGCATGTAGATGTAGATGTATAGATGTAGATGTGGATGTGGAGGTGGATGGATGCATGTAGATGTAGATGTATAGATGTAGATGTGAATGGAGATGTGGATGTATACATGTAGATGTAGATGTATGGAGGTGAATGTGAATGTGGATGTGGATGTATGCATAGAGATGTAGATGTATGCATGTAGATGTGAATGTACGCATATAGATGTGGATGTATGGATGTGAATATACGATATGCGATGTGAGGGAATCTGAAGTGATGAGATAGAAATGATGTGATGGGATGAGTATACATATAAATGGAATATGGAATAAGTAATGTAGATTGATAAAGGATAATGTGGAAAAATGAAAGTTAAAATAGAAATTGTGTTGTAAACTGTTTGTAAATACTGTTTGTAAATGCTGTTTGTAAATGATTGTTTTATGTCAAGAATGCTGGGGGGAGCATTTTGACCGTCTTGTGATTAAAGTCGTGATGGTAAAGTTGCAACTGCTGACGGGGAGTCAATGAAGGACGTCTCGCGTAGCAAGGTCGGCCGAGGTCTTGACCAGCCTCGGTGCGATTAAAATGGTGAGCTTCCGGTACGGTGGATGAGGGGCCAAGGAAGCGGCCTATGCGTGAAGCGCTAGGTTACCTGCGAAGGATCCTAGAGGGTGCTGACCATACGGTGCTCGGGCTCTGGGTTGCCTAGGATACCCACGCGTGCGTCGAGGAAGATATTGGAACAGAGTTGGAGTTGTTTTCTGAAATCGAGCATGGATCTGGTTGATTGACCTTGCTGGTCTTCAATGGATGAGTCCATGGCTCCTTATATGGATCTGTTGGTTGATCTTGCTGATCTTCAACGAGAGTCCATCTTGTTAAGTGATTATATTGCCAAGTATTATGGGCTAGGAACTATCGAAACGGCTCCTGAGCGTTCTAGTTACCAATGATGCCATAGATACTCTGATGAAGGAATGATGGGAAATTAAGAATCAATTGGATAAATTGGAAGATGGTGATCAATGATACTATGGTTTTATTAAAGGATTGTTTTAAACTGGTTGAATCTGGTTGAAAAAAAGGCAATTTCATATTGGGTGTGTGAGTGGTGTGACTAGTTTTATTTTGCATGAACATCCGGCTAGGGGGCCTTGGAACTCTTTTCCTTGGTACCCGGGACAAAACCTAACCAAATTTTTAATTGGATCCCATCACTACAGTGGTTGGGCGGTTGGCTAACCCATGGGATTGGATGGGGTTAGGCTGGACTGATGGATCCGTAAATCGAGACTCAAACTTTTGTTTTTACGATAGAAAAAAAAAAATTTAAATTCCGGACAGAAACTGTTCTATGGATAGGAATCAACGGCTGTGCCTCTTGAATGGGGAAAAAAGCGTTGATCCCAATGATCCAAGTGCAAGTTTCTTCCTTGAACTGACTAAGTATCTTATAGATGTAATCGGATCATCTCGATCAGAAATGATCTTGACTACGTTAGAGTAAAAAGTTATCCTGGTGGAATCGCCCGTGCTTTCCGGTAAAGGAAGTTTTTCCGGGTTCGGTTTTGGAACAACCGACGGATTAGTCTCTTATCCGGATATCCGTGGGCGAGGCCCCGAGTGTGGGACCCCTGTCCCGCGCGAGAAGCGCTACTTCCGCTGCCAGTACCCGAATCCGTTGCTCGGTGGGAACAGGGATCTTACACACCCTCCCCTTTTTTGCACAAATCCTCTTGCCCACAAAATTTTGCCAATTTTTTCTCTATTTTCCCCATATCTCCTTTTTTTTCTACCCAAATTAAGCTCTATAAAATTTCTAGCATCCTTTGTTTTGACCTCATCCTTTTGCACATCTATATGCCATACTTCTTAATTAAAATATCTTTCTCTTCCATGAATTACCCAAAAAAAATCAAACTTGTTTTTAGTTTTCATTGCATTCCCCCTTTGTTTATGTGTTAAGTCCATTGCAAGATGCATACACAAAACTCTTGCAAATGTAGGCCTCTACATTACCAATCTTGCCACCCCCTTGCCCCTACCAAACCATGCAATCACTTCTTCACTGTCACTATCTACAAATTGAAGGCTTTTGGAGTTGGCAATACAAATTGTCATCTCTTGTCTAATCCAAAACCTATGAGCCCCTACCCACCTACAACAAATCTTATCCTTTCTATCCACCTCCTCGAGATCTTACAATCAACTTTCCCATTCCTCATTCAAGTTATAAAATAAATACTCATGAGACACGTCCTCTCCTCAATACCAACTCCTGCACCACTTTTGATGAAAGGAATGGTTTTAATTCAAATTCACCACTCCCTGAGCCCTCTTTGGAGCAACGTTACCTTCTAATTCAAAAGAATTTGAAGCTGAAAAGCCTTGAAGCTGATCTCCTTGCTTGTAAAAAGTGTCCTCATGCTTGAACTAGAAGACATTTGCTTTGCCAAAGTGCTCAAGCTTGTTTTTGATGCCCAACAGACTTGTAAAGAGTCCAAGATAAGTTATCATTCATTTACTTTTTTCAAATTTGATGGTAAGAAGAATGGTTGCACTATTTTATTATGGTTAAATGAATTCAATGACTACTTTGCTAATGAGCCATTTTCTGAAAGTGATAAGATTAAGTGTGTAACTAATCACTTGATTGTTGATAGAGCATCTTTATGGTGGAATGTCATGCACAGTTGGCCTACCACATGGGTCGACTTCTAGGAAAAACTTAAAGAATATTTTCTTTTGTCCCACAGTTTCCCCTTTAAGTACGTCGTGCTTGGAGTAAGTTTACATGGACTAATTATGATCCAGTTGCCCAATACACTGATTATTTCTGGCAATCACTCTTACAAATTCGCATGCTTGACAAAGTGCCTGAAGGAACTCTCCAGTGCAAGTACAAAAATGATTTGGACGAAGGCATCGCTATATGAAGCTATTTCTCTAACTCATGATGCAGAGAAGAGTGTTTGACCTTCACAAAGATTTGGACCATTCAATAGGCAAGCTTCATTTATGATGAGTAATAATAGCACTACAAGAAGTTCTCGAGTCCTCCTTTCTTCACTTCACCATGCACTACAAGAAGTTCTCGAGTCCTCCTTTCTTAACTTCACCATGCACAATAAATTTTGACGGCACAAGTGCACCCTTGTGCCATCCATGTGTTTATAAATGCCCGCATGCCTTGTGCACCCTTGCACTTTTCATGTGCCTAATTTTTGACCAGTGACTCCCTTTTACATTCATCCATGCACATCTCCTAATAACCTTAGCCTTCATCCATTCCAATTTCATGGCATCCTAAGTTCCATCCCCGTGGAATTTACTCACAATAAAGGGGGATGTCACCTACGTGCATGAACCTCAAGAAAACCCCCTATATATGATGCTCATAAGATGATAACACCCCCTATTTAGGCTTAATATAAGGATGCTTTAAAAATGACTATGCCACCCCCTTCCTTATATCTATGTTTTTTCTCTAACATTTACATACCACCTCTCAGATTAAAGTATGGTAGTCTGAACCTTATTGAGAACATAAGTAATTCATGTATGTTACCAACAATTAGATGTTAACTACTAGGAAATCATCACTCTAAATCACCACAACCTACTTGAATCATTATTGAAGTATGTTGTGATTATTTCTTGATATCATTAGATCATTACTATACATGCACCATGCATTAGGAAGTGAATGGGGTCTTCTTGGGCCCTTTAATTTGTCCAAGCCTAATCAAGGTGATTAAGGAATAGCCAAATGGGGGGTTGCCATGTGGACTGAAATGTTGGGTTTGTAAGAGAGGTGTAAGAGTGGTCAAAGGGTGCACTTTTTCCTCCAAAAAGGGGGGGGAGGCAATTTTACAATTTTCGGACCTCCGTAACTTCTACGTACAAGCTCCGATTTGAGCGGAGATTATAGATCCGTGATCTACGCATCAAGAGCTTTCCATAGATATGCTACATGATATGGTTTTGTCCGCTAGATTTTAAATTCCATTTTCCCCCCAAAATTCAAATTCGAATAAAGTAGCCATTTTGAAGCTTCTAATTAGAAAACGTTTCTTCTTAAGAGAAAAGGTTTGACTCCTTAAACTGCCAAATAAAAGGGCCCAAGAAGCCTTCCATTGAGGTCCTAATGAAAGCAAAAACCATTGAGGTCCCCTCCCCCTAACTTAAATTTAAGATTTAGTACTCACCTAAATACATGTCCTTACCCCCTACCTTATAACCTGATGCCTCATTTCAAAAAAACCGCCCTCTTGTACACTCACGTGATATTATAAGTTTTATAAGAGTGAATCCCCCGGGGTTACATCTACCGTGCTTCCATAAACATGTGCCCTATACATGACATGACAGGGGCACGGTAATATCTCAACACCCCCCCTTGGTGCCTAAATGGGTATAATCCTTAAAAGGTAATGTGGCATCCATTGACATGACATCCCCCCCCTTAATGGAGACATACACATATATCTCTTAGCCTACATCATCGATGGTGGCTAGAGGTGATTACATTAACATGACATGACATTATATGGACATGAATATAGACATCATCACATCCATATACATATAGGAACATTTTCACCAACTTAGGGTTTCCCAATCCCAAGGTTGACATAAACATAAGACATGACATGAAACATCATCACACCTAGAATAGGTGTTCTTGCAGAGCATCCTCTCATGAGTTGCTTCCACCATCAAGTTTCTTTGTTGCTTCTTCTTTGACCAGAAATTCTTCTCAAGGTAGCCTACCTTGCCACATGCATCACATACAAGCTTGGCCTTGTTTTTATCATGATATTAGGCCATTACATGCCCTATTTTTCCATAGTGATTACATTTGATATTGGATTTATTAAAGAATGCAGTCTCCTTAATGTTTGTTGAGCTTTTTTGTGTAGCTTTTAGTTTCTTATCTTCCTTAAACAAAGAGTATTCAACACTTTCAAGAGTAATATTTAGAAGTTTAGTAAGAGTTATTACCATAGAAGGGAACTCTTAAGGATTGCTCTTGATTAAGACTATAATTGTATCTTTCTCATCCAAGGGTTTCTTGATACGTGCAAGACTATAATTGTATCTTTACCATAGAAGGGAACTCTTAAGGCTTGCTCTTGATTAAGACTATAATTGTATCTTTACCATAGAAGGGAACTCTTAAGGCTTGCTCTTGATTAAGACTATAATTGTATCTTTCTCACCCAAGGGTGTCGATACGTGCAAGTTGCATCATAATGCTCTTCATCTTACCTAGATGCTCCACAAATGAGTCTTTGAACTCCATATCAAGCCATTAAGATTGTAGTTTTAGATTTACTTTTGAATTTTTTATCCTAGCTCTCCCAATACCTTCTCTAGCTCATTCCATGCTTCTTTGGCATGTTGCTGATATGATGAATGATATCATCCCCAAGACCTAACCCAATGATTGCCATGTATTTTATATCTTTTTTATCCATGCTTTAACTTCATCATCAGTCCCTTCCTCAAGCTCATCTCTATTTACTACCCCCAAAGCTCCTTTTGCATGAGTAAATACTTGATCTTTGTTTGTCATGTATAAAATCCTTCACCACTAAATTTATCCACTAAGGTTTGAGTGGCCATGGCTCAATGAGGTCTTATTGAGATTTTAATTGTATCTCAGTAGTGTCTAATCCTTCTACAATGATTTGAACAAATTTAGCTCCGATTTGGGTGCTAAATAAGGTTTGGATCACTAATCACTCACTAATCTCAAGGAAAACAATTAGGTAACTTTGAGTGATCAATTGGGATATCTTTACTCCCATTTAACCAAAATTCTTTGAGAGAGTGACATAGTAATGAGTGAAGATAATCTTGAGCTAATAATACTTGGATTAATAAGATTTTAATCAAGAATTAGAGAGCTTATCAAAACCTTAATGAAAACAAAAGTGCAGGCTTGGATCTCATGGTACACTGCTCCATTTTGATTTTTGATGCTTCCAATGGATTTGAAGCATCCAAAAACCATGGGATGTACCACTCCTTTGAAGTTGATTTAACAGGAAGAGACAAAATTTTAATTTTTTTCCCAAAAACTCAATCGACGGTGACGATGGCGGCAGCACGACTCTTGTGCACGATTTTTCCTTAATTCCTTCATTTCCTCCAGTCACGTGTGCGCCTTGGAGTGCTGAACACCCTCATAGAAGATTGTGAGCAATGGCATGGTGAGTAGGCAATGCCAAGCTTTCAATTAGCTGGTTGTTTTCAGCCACGTGAAAAAAAGAGTCCTGATGAGGTTGTTAATAATTATGATTAGCACTAATGATGGTGATAATACTTGGTAATGATTAGTATTAGGAGTGAAAATGGGGTGCCTTTGGCTATAGTACCATGTTAATTGAACTGGATTTGAAGAGAATATAAGTGCATGACCAAAGAAAGTGAGAACTATGGTGGTGGATGAAAGATGGAAGAAGACATACCTAGAGCATAATGTTGACACTAATGAAGATAAACAAGATATGAATTAGGGCTAATCACATATTCACTTTTTTGCATTAAGAGAATGAGTTTGTTACATCCATTTATAGCTCTCATAGAATGAGTTTGTTACATCCATTTATAGCTCTCATAGAGCTCTTATCGACATGCTCCCTTGTGCCATCCATTTATAGCTCTCATAGAGCTCTTATCGACATGCTCCATGCACCCTTGTGCCATCCATGTGTTCATAAAATGCCCACATGACTTGTGCACCCTTGCACCTTCCATGTGCCTACTTTTTGACCATTGACGCCCTTTTACATTCATCCATTCACATCTCCTAATAACCTTAGCCTTCATCCATTCCAATTTCATGACATCCTAAGCTCCATCTACCTTGCTTCCACATACATGTGCCCCATACATGACATGACGGGCACCAGATTTTAACACACCCACCATCATAGCCTATTTTTAACTCTAAAATGTGTCCTTTCTAGTGGTATTTTCTTCTTTGCTTCTTCACACTATGAGGTCCTCTACATGAGAGCTGCATTGTGATCCAATCATTCACCTCTTGAAGTGATCTAATCATTCACCCCTTGAAGTGCAAGGGCCTGCACACCTTCCTCTCTAACATTATGCAGAATACAATAGGACATAGATTAAGGGGTCCTTCTAGAGCTTGGGCTTGATCTTGCCATTAAAAATGAAGCTCCAGGGTTGGCTGAGAAATATGTGAGAGGATAAAGTAGTAAATTATAGGTTCCAAGTGCAAGATCTCTTCTCGGAATAGGGTGAAGAAAATGAGAGAGAGGAAAAAGATGCAAGTTGTAAGCTCTAAGAATAAGAAGCCCTCAAGAAATGGTACGAAAGAAAAGAGAGAAGATAAATTTGCATGCTGAAGACTCCAAGACCAAGAAGCTCTAAGAATGGGTGAGCAAGATGAGGGAGAAGAGAAAGTATATGTTGGAGGGAGAAGAGAAAGCTACAAGTTGGAGGATTAAAGAGCAAGATGAGGGAGAAGAAAAAGGGTGGAGGATGCGAAAAGCCTAAATGAGGGAGAAGAGAAAGGTTGGAGGATCCAAGAGCATGCGGAAAGCCTAAATGAGGGAAACAAGTAGGAAAAATAGATATTTACATTAAAAGATGCCTTCTTTTAGAGATATTTACATTAAAAGATGCCTTCTATTAGAGATATTTGACTTTTGGGAGGGAAGAAAAATTACAAATTTTAGGCCCCACTAGGCCACGAGATTTGCAAGTGGGGAGGAGTGCACACTACTCTAAAAAGAGCATAGTAACTTAGGATTACTTTAGTAGTGGCCCCAACATCTAGCTAATAAGAGGGGTAAATTGTGGTCCATTTTTAGCCCATATTCTCCCTAATGAACCAAAGGAATGTAGCTATTGATAACATAAGAGGTGTGTACTCAAAACTCCTCGATTGCTTCAAAAACCTAGCCTCTAGCAAATATTTCTCTCATGGTGTTATCTCCCATTAACATGTCAAAATCTTAATTATAGGGTCCATGTAAGCATCACAAAGATAATTTCCTAAGCACTAGTGATAGTAGGTGCACTACGCTCCTCTCCTCTGGCATGACTTAGTTTAGGTCAAAGGTGATCCGTTACACATGCTCATTCCTCTCAAAACCAATCAATTATAAATCTTAGTCAAACTAATTACGACGTGCTTCTAACTTCGTGAAGTGTCATTCCAACAAGCTTAGGAAGTGTCAAGCCGATATGCACCTTTTACTGATGGTCTCTCTGATGAGTTTAGATATTAAACCTACCTCATCTTTTGCCAATTAGTGAGATCATCTTGTTTTGTTGTGTGGGCGAGGAGTTAGTGGCGGTGTGTGGAGTCTGGACACATTGAAACACATTGAAGGTATTGTGAAGCCAACTACCCATGCATGATGTGAGTGGTTTTAACATATAGAAAAAGCACCGAGTGTCACATTCACATGATGCCAAGTGAGCCAACTATTTTGGAATCCCTGTGGGACCCCAACCGTCTTACTTTAGCATGTGATTGTGATTGGAGGGGGAGGCTCATGCCCAACTTTGTGCACCCCATTCCGTGTATGTGCGCGCGCGTGGTCGCATTGGCTTTACCGGCCAGCTCGTACCGTCGAGGGAGGCAGGTTTATTTTGCAGAATGGTCCAAGATTTCTGCCAACTCGGTAGGCAGTGCAGAATGCTGATGTGGCAAGCGATCTCTTCTGCAGAATACTGACGTGTCACAAGAATGCACGATCTCTAGGTCGGCCGTCATACACGCGATCTCCACTTTGTCTCTTCTCCCGGCGGCAATGACGGCCGGGAAAGGCCACTCCCTACTCCATAATGCTCAACTGTGTCGCGAGCCTTCCAAGTGGCGATCGTGGAACAGGTGCCGGCTGCTGGAGTCTTTGGAACTTCCGCTCTTTCTCTGCTGCCAAAGCATATATATATATATATATCTGGCCACTCATCATCTTCAAACTTATCAGCGTCGTACTGCGTCCAATTACATTCAATCCTCCAGCACCAGCATCATCAACGTCCGTCGTTAGGATGGCCATGTTCTCCCATGCCTTGCTCATGTGCGCAGCAGCGTTAGCGTTGGCGGTGCCCCAGATGGCGGGCGCCAGCGACCCGGAGCTGACCACGGACTTCTCAGTGCCTGCGGGCATGAACGCCAGCATGCTGGATGGCAATTTCTTCACCTTCACGGGCTTCCGTGGGGGGCCCAACGCGGCGGCGGGCGCCTTCAAGCCCATCAAGGCCTTCGAGGACGCCTTTCCGGCGCTGAGCGGCCTGGGCATCTCCGCCGCTCTCCTGGAGTTCCAGCCGGGCTCCCAAAACACTCCCCACACCCACCCGCGCGCCACCGAGCTCTTCTACGTGGTCGACGGCAGCGTCATGGTAGGCCTGGTCGACAGCGCTGGTCACTTCTTCAATCAGACGCTCCACAAGGGCGACCTCTTCGTTTTTCCCAAAGGGCTCGTGCACTTCCAGCTGAACCCCAGCTCTTACAGCGAGGCCTTCGCCTTGGCCTCCTTCAGCAGCTCCAACCCCGGCACCGTCTCCCTCCCCGCCACCCTCTTCGGCTCCGGCATCCCCTCCGCCGTCCTCTCCCAGGCCTTCAAGGTCTCTATCCCCACCGTCGCCCAGCTCCAGGCCCCCTTCGCCGCCAAGAGCTAAACTGATTTCTTAGAATGACTTCCACATAGCCTCGTGCTCCTGCTTTCTTCTTTTGAGATAAAAATGACAACTAATTCATTCATTTAGCCTTCCAAAATGTCTAAATGCCTTTATGTGATAAGCTTGTTATAGCAAGGCTAAATTTGAAGCATCACATTCCCCACTATAAAGTGCAATGTAGGCTTCTTATCCTCATAAACCCACAATACATTCAAAATGTCACACCACGTTCTACTCATTTTTAAATTGCCTTGGGTTAAGCGTTTCTCTCTAGTTAACTAGGTGTGCTCTTGCACGATTTTAACGACATCATTAGGAATTTTTTGGACCCAAAAAGGGCCTCCTAAGGATTCCTAAGTTTAAGGGATTAGAGCTTAAAAAGCTAGGCTTAAGGGAGACAAAGGCTATGATGACCCCTATTTTTTGTCTTGCCACATCAGCCATACCCCCCTAGTTTCACTTTTTAAAGGGAATATTCTCATACTCTCTCTCTCACTTTTTGACTTTAAATCTCTTACTTTTTGAATTTTTTATCTTCACTCTCTATAAATTGAATCTTTCTTGTCAGTTTAAAATCTCCTTTCTCATTACCTCCCACCATACCGAGCCCTTCCACATCAGCAAAACATTCTCGTATTTAGGTGGGCCCCAAAAAGTGAAAATTTTTTATTTTTTATTTTTTTTTTCATTTTGAGGTGAAAAAACACCACCCAACCAATATGTATGATGAAAATAAATTTTTTCCTCCAAAAAGCTTGTAATTCAAGGGTCACGTCAGAAGCCTGTCAGGAGCCTGTCAGGAGCCAGTACATCCATAACTAACTGTGAGGTCCCCACAACCCCATAAACATAACTAACTGTCAGATCCCGAAATTGTGGGGACCCCAAAAATTATTATTTTTTAAATTTTCTAATAAATATAATTTATTGATGAAAAACTCCATGTTCGTATATTTGTATATCACAAATATCATTTTCTACTTAGAAAAATGGATTTGTGTTAAAGCTGCAACAGCAAAGTTTTAACAGTCTCTCTCACTCACTCCCTCTCCCTCTCTCTCTCTCTCTCTCTCTCTCTCACTCACTGAGGATCTCTCTGCTTTAGCTTCTTCCTCTACTTAGAGCTATGGAGCCTTTGCAAGCTGTGTGTGTAGTCCTGTCAGGACTATGGTCCTACGGAAGTCGAACCCTAGCATAAGTTAATAGCTTTCGGAGTCTCGAGAGTATTATTAGTGCTAGCGGGGTTCAAGGGTTAATGGGCGTTAGGGTTTGGTCGATGTGTGTACACATCTAAGTTAGCCCGGCTCTTACGGGTTAATGGGCGTTAGGGTTTGGTCGATGTGTGTACACATCTAAGTTAGCCCGGCTCTTAAGTACACACATCAACCAAACCCTAACGCCCATTAACCCCTGAACCCCGCTAGCACTAATAATACTCTCGAGACTCCGAAAGCTATTAACTTATGCTAGGGTTCGACTTCCGTAGGACCATAGTCCTGACAAGCCCCTTGTGAAGCTAGAAAACAGAAGGTTGATTTACACATTCGTATTCCTGAAGAGTATGGCAGCTCTAAAAAAACCCATCCTACTGATGCACAATCTATCCAAGCTCGTAGGATAGCTAAGGAGAAAAATGTAGATCTTTGGGTTGATGGGCATCTCTATCCAGTTGACCCTCCATTAAGAGCAAACCCTCCTTTTCGCAATTTATCATCTTTTAGGCAATTTGTTGGTGAAGGAGAGCTTGGCTTGTTAGGATATTGCAGAAGATTGACTACAAGTGGAGCTTGGCTTGTTAGGATACTGCAGAAGATTGACTACAAGTGAAGCTCGGCAAACCCATATTTTCCAATCTCAATTGCAAGCATCACAATTCAGCCTTTTACAATGTCAAGAAGGACTTAAAACATCATCAGATAAAATGAAAGAGATCCTCGTAGAGAATGTGGAGAAGGATGCAAAGATTCTGTAAGATCCCTGTTCCCACCGAGCAACGGATTCGGGGTACTGGCAGCGGAAGTAGCGCTTCTCGCGCGGGACAGGGGTCCCACACTCGGGGCCTCGCCCACGGATATCCGGATAAGAGACTAATCCGTCGGTTGTTCCAAAACCGAACCCGGAAAAACTTTCTTAACCGGAAGCACGGGCGATTCCACCAGGATAACTTTTTACTCTAACGTAGTCAAGATCATTTCTGATCGAGATGATCCAATTACATCTATAAGATACTTAGTCAGTTCAAGGAAGAAACTTGCACTTGGATCATTGGGATCAACGCTTTTTTCCCCATTCAAGAGGCACAGCCGTTGATTCCTATCCATAGAACAGTTACTATCCGGGATTTTTTTTTTCTTTTCTATCGTAAAAACAAAAGTTTGAGTCTCGATTTACGGATCCATCAGTCCAGCCTAACCCCATCCAATCCCATGGGTTAGCCAACCGCCCAACCACTGTAGTGATGGGATCCAATTAAAAAATTTGGTTAGGTTTTGTCCCGGGTACCAAGGAAAAGAGTTCCAAGGCCCCCTAGCCGGATGTTCATGCAAAATAAAACTAGTCACACCACTCACACACCCAATATGAAATTGCCTTTTTTCCAACCAGATTCAACCAGTTTAAAACAATCCTTTAATAAAACCATAGTATCATTGATCACCATCTTCCAATTTATCCCATTGATTCTTAATTTTCCATCATTCCTTCATCAGAGTATATATGGCATCATTGGCAACTAGAACGCTCAGGGGCCGTTTCGATAGTTCCTAGCCTTTAATAATTTTCCATCATTCCTTCATCAGAGTATATATGGCATCATTGGCAACTAGAACGCTCAGGGGCCGTTTCGATAGTTCCTAGCCTTTAATACTTGGCAATATAATCACTTATCAAGATGGACTCTCGTTGAAGATCAGCAAGATCAACCAACAGATCCATATAAGGGGCCATGGACTCATCCATTGAAGACCAGCAAGGTCAATCAACCAGATCCATGCCCGATTCAGAAAACAACTCCAACTCTGTTCCAATATCTTCCTCGACGCACGCGTGGGTATCCTAGGCGACCCAGAGCCCGAGCACCGTATGGTCAGCACCCTCTAGGATCCTTCGCAGGTAACCTAGCGCTTCACGCATAGGCCGCTTCCTTGGCCCCTCATCCACCGTACCGGAAGCTCACCATTTTAATCGCACCGAGGCTGGTCAAGACCTCGGCCGACCTTGCTACGCGAGACGTCCTTCATTGACTCCCCGTCAGCAGTTGCAACTTTCTCATCACGACCTTAATCACAAGACGGTCAAAATGCTCCCCCCAGCATTCTTGACATAAAACAATCATTTACAAACAGCATTTACAAACAGCATTTACAAACAGTATTTTACAACAGTTTACAACACAATTTCTATTTTAACTTTCATTTTTCCACATTATCCTTTATCAATCTACATTACTTATTCCATATTCCATTTATATGTATACTCATCCCATCACATCATTTCTATCTCATCACTTCAGATTCCCTCACATCGCATATCGTATATTCACATCCATACATCCACATCTATATGCGTACATTCACATCTACATGCATACATCTACATCTCTATGCATACATCCACATCCACGTTCACATTCACCTCCATACATCTACATCTACATGTATACATCCACATCTCCATTCACATCTACATCTATACATCTACATCTACATGCATCCATCCACCTCCACATCCACATCTATATCTATACATCTACATCTACATGCATACATCCATATCTCCATTCCCATCTACATCTATACATCTACATCTACATGCATCCATCTACCTCCACATCCACATCTACATCTATACATCTACATCCACATGCATACATCCATATCTCCATTCCCATCTACATCTATACATCTACATCTACATGCATCCATCTACCTCCACATCCACATCTACATCTATACATCTACATCTACATGTATACATCCACCTCCACATCCACATCCGTATCTATACATCTACATCTACATGTATACATCCACATCCACATCTATACATCTACATCTACATGCATACATCCACATCTCCATTCACATCTACATCTATACATCTACATCTACATGCATCCATCCACCTCCATATCCACATCTACATCTATACATCTACATCTACGTGCAAACATCCACATCTCCATGCATGATAAAATTCTTTTAATTAATCTAGGATGATAGTTCCTAGAATATGGTAGAAAGTCCTCTTTTTATGCTTTGAATGAATTTATTTTATGCGTAATTTCTATAAAAATTTTGCCATAGCTCCGCTACTATGACTGATAAATCTCAATTTTTTTCTAAGGGATAAAGCTCATTATTAAAGAAATAATTAGAATGGTCTCTAATTGGATCATCAATCCATAATGGTCTCTAATTGGATCATTAAGAAAACAATTAGAATGGTTTCTAATTGGATCATCAATCCATAATGGTCTCTAATTGGATCATTAAGAAAACAATTAGAATGGTCTCTAATTGGGTCATCAATCCATAATGGATTAAATCATCAATGTGCATAAACTAAAAGCATAGCAAAAAGCCATTAATTTGGCCTCAAGAATAGCTTAATCTTGGATTAAGGAAAAGCTTTATGAAAAGCTTCATTTGGATTGAGAATGGGTCATGAGTATGACCATTTCTTGAGTGAGAGAGAGAAATTATAAAAACCATTAGAATTTAAATATAAGTGGAAATTAACTTCTATAGCATTTATTAAATTATGTACCTCTTCACTACTATTCACCAATTAACTTCATTAGCATTTAAAAAAAACCATACCAATTAAACTTCTCAAGCTTGAGAGGGGTTGAGAAGAGAGAATCATTGAGAAATCATAGAAAAGATCGAAATTCAATATACTTACCTTATGATTTGCTTGATTCTTTATTCACGGTAGAGGCCCCCAACCAATCAATTGGTTTAGTATGTTGATGGAGCCACCAATGGAGATTGAAGAAAGAGAGAGGTATCAAAAACTAGTGAATTATTAAAGAATTCACAATTCTTGGCTTAGGTAGAGTAGAGTAACAAGGCATAAGACACTATATATTTTAGCTTAGGTGGAGTAGAGTAACAAAGCATAAGACTCTATCTAATTTGGCTTAGGTGGAGTAGAGTAACAAAGCATAAGAGACTATGTATTTTGGCTTAGGTGGAGTAGAGTAACAAAGCATAAGAGACTATGTATTTTGGCTTAGGTGGAGTAGAGTAACAAAGCATAAGAGACTATGTATTTTGGCTTAGGTGGAGTAGAGTAACAAAGCATAAGAGACTATGTATTTTGGCTTAGGTGGAGTAGAGTAACAAAGCATAAGAGACTATGTATTTTGGCTTAGGTGGAGTAGAGTAGAGTAACAAAGCATAAGAGACTATGTTTTTTTCAACAAGGGGAGGCTTCTATTTATAGGAAAATTTGAGCTCCTAACCAAACAAACTGATTCTAGAATTTTCTAAGTCAGTTTGGTCACTTTTTGACCATTTTTAGATCAGTTAAGCTAACTTTCTGGAACTAGACTTGAATGAGGAGAGAGGAGAGATGAAATATCTCAATTTTTATGAGTTTAAAACTCATTCAAGCATGTGAAATATGCACCTCCTTTAAAGAATTCCCCTTCCTTACATATGTGTCAAAATTGTATTGCTCATAGTTTTTTACTAATAAACCTTGTACATTTTCAACTCTTCATCTTATGTGAAATATGCACCTCCTTTAAAGAACTCCTCTTCCTTACATATGTGTCATAGTTTTTTTACTAATAAGCCTTGTACATTTTCAACTCTTCATCTTATGTGAAATATGCACCTCCTTTAAAGAACTCCCCTTCCTTACATATGTGTTTATTTACTAATAAACCTTGTACATTTTCAACTCTTCATCTTATGTGAAATATGCACCTCCTTTAAAGAACTCCTCTTCCTTACATATGAGTTTATTTACTAATAAACCTTGTACATTTTCAACTCTTCATCTTATGTGAGCATTTACTCATTTTTGGGTATCTTCTTTTACAATTTGGATTTATCTCCTCCCTACACATGGATTGATGCTATTGGCCCATAGAAACCTTAATTGGACCATAGTCTAAAGATTTCTGAAAATCTAGGCCCTTAGACTAAGGTTCTTTATACCTATTTCCAATTAATTCCAATTGCACATTGAAAATTTCTTTTTGAATTTCTGTTTCAGGGGAACTTATTTTAATAAGATGAGTTATTTTTCTATCCAAAAATATTCATAATCTGAATATTCTCTCTCTAGAATATTTTCTCTCTCTAGGTTAAAACAGTTAGAAACAAGGTCTTTATATTTCTGAAGAGGGATTGATTACGGGGGAAGATACTAGACATTAAAAAGGGGGTTGGGGGAGGAATCTTACATTCTACCCCACTTAAAAAACGCGAGATGTCCTCATCTCGCAACTTGGAATAATTTCGCAAGATGCACGAATATGAGACTTAGAGAAAATTTTTAATCAAGATTAACCACCAAGAAAAGTCTTAAAGAGAGCAAGATTCAAAATAAGAACAAGATTTAAACTTTACTTATTCACGGGACTTATACAGTAAAGATAGAAGAACTCTTTACACTTCCATAAGCCCATCCATCATATGGTCACAAAAGCAGTCCTCACAAGCTGCACAAGTATAGGGTAACTCATCTATGGGAATGATTCTGCTGGTTATTGCCGCACCTATCTCAGTGGTATGAGGTGATCTAACAAAAGGACCTCTGAGAGGCAAGCCAAAAACGGGGTAAAGGCATATCTTCTCATGAGGAAGAAAACATGCCAGTAAAAAGACCCGCTCAGAAAACCCAAGATGCCTTGATCTCATGACACAGTAGTATCGGGGACCCAAACCCAAAGCTTCAATAACCATGGCCAAGCGGACATTGTTACGAAAGTGTTGCTGACCCCAGGGTGTTACCCTAGTTATGTTTTGATAGGTCCGCCATTTGGTCTGCGCTACAGAAGTTCCTAGGTGAGGAAAAAGTGAGCGCTCATACTGTTCTATAAAGTCTTTCTTCACAGACTCTCTTGCGTCTTGAAGGTGAGAAATCATCAGGGATAAAACTAATTCCTGTTGCCAAGCCATGAAGGATGATTAAGAAAGAAAGGAGATTGATGGGAGTAAAATTACTGTGAGCGACAAGTAAAAGTTACGACTTATATAAAGGAAGGAGCTAGCGTAACCTAGAAGCCAACGGTAACTTGCCACTGAAGTTTTACCGTCTTTCCATGATTTACGTTTGACACATTTCTCTATAGAAGGCATTAAGAATTTTGAGATGAGGAGATAAAAGAAACTTGTAGGCTAAGTCACCTACTTTCATTGAATTCAGATATAAGGATCACAATATCTGGGGGATAACTTCTTATACTCCCCAAGAGATAAAGAACTTCTTTTGGGCCATACTCGAATGAAAACCAAAACCTTGGTATCCAAAACACCGATTCTCACTTCTAAACTCATTGTTCTAAATCCTTAAATTAGGCGTGACTCCTGAGAAGTATTTTAGGAAAAGGGTATTCCTTTTTTAAACAGAAACTTTCTTTTATTTTAGAGAGGGAATAATTATAAGATCCGAAAGGGAGATTCTTACTCCTATATACCTCGAAGGCTGGGGAGGAATCTTACATCCTACCCCACTTAAAAAGTGCGAGATGTCCTCATCTCGCAAGGTAGAGGACAGCTCTTATTCTTAAGATCCAATTTTATTCTGGGGTTCCTTATATTCTGGTCAACCCAACAGAACACTGGGATAATTATCCCTTATATAGAACTCATCATTAAATAACAATTCATTCAGATCATATCATTCATATCTTTAACATGATAAGGTCCATTAGACCGAAAAGTTTCCTTCGGAACATTCCTCCACGGAAATTTCAGTTAAGCAAGTTCTCAATTTGACATCCCTTAACTTGATCTACCGGTCAAGTATTAACAGTAGCAATCTGACAGCACAACCCACTAATCTCATAGTGATTTGCTGAATTCGTTATCATCATTCTAGTTATGAATATCATCACAAGGACTCGTCCCATTCCCCCTCATTGTGGTTTCATTATATTTCAACTAATTTTTAAAAATCAACATTTTTCAATCAGCATTTTCAATCAGAATCCAAATCAATTCATTCATTCTCAAACAGAATTAAAAATCATATCAATCACATTCGAAATCATCATCTAGATAGCATTAACGCTTATAATTTCAAGTCTTAGATTTACTCGTATATACTGTCAGTAAAGAGCTGCAGTATACTCTCGGTATATACGCGTAGTCACGGCCCTTGGAATTATAAGGTAAATAATATCATGTCTACGCCTCAAGCAAGTCAGGGATTCTATATAATCGCGGTACTTCTATCTGGAGAACCAATTACCAAATTATGAATTTCAGTTTGAATATCAAATTGTATGAATTATATCACACAATTATAACCTTTTTGTGTTTCTTGATAAATTTTTGACATATTTGTCTTCTCAGTTGATCTTTATTAACCAAATGCTCTGATACCAACTGTAAGATCCCTGTTCCCACCGAGCAACGGATTCGGGGTACTGGCAGCGGAAGTAGCGCTTCTCGCGCGGGACAGGGGTCCCACACTCGGGGCCTCGCCCACGGATATCCGGATAAGAGACTAATCCGTCGGTTGTTCCAAAACCGAACCCGGAAAAACTTTCTTAACCGGAAGCACGGGCGATTCCACCAGGATAACTTTTTACTCTAACGTAGTCAAGATCATTTCTGATCGAGATGATCCAATTACATCTATAAGATACTTAGTCAGTTCAAGGAAGAAACTTGCACTTGGATCATTGGGATCAACGCTTTTTTCCCCATTCAAGAGGCACAGCCGTTGATTCCTATCCATAGAACAGTTACTATCCGGGATTTTTTTTTTCTTTTCTATCGTAAAAACAAAAGTTTGAGTCTCGATTTACGGATCCATCAGTCCAGCCTAACCCCATCCAATCCCATGGGTTAGCCAACCGCCCAACCACTGTAGTGATGGGATCCAATTAAAAAATTTGGTTAGGTTTTGTCCCGGGTACCAAGGAAAAGAGTTCCAAGGCCCCCTAGCCGGATGTTCATGCAAAATAAAACTAGTCACACCACTCACACACCCAATATGAAATTGCCTTTTTTCCAACCAGATTCAACCAGTTTAAAACAATCCTTTAATAAAACCATAGTATCATTGATCACCATCTTCCAATTTATCCCATTGATTCTTAATTTTCCATCATTCCTTCATCAGAGTATATATGGCATCATTGGCAACTAGAACGCTCAGGGGCCGTTTCGATAGTTCCTAGCCTTTAATAATTTTCCATCATTCCTTCATCAGAGTATATATGGCATCATTGGCAACTAGAACGCTCAGGGGCCGTTTCGATAGTTCCTAGCCTTTAATACTTGGCAATATAATCACTTATCAAGATGGACTCTCGTTGAAGATCAGCAAGATCAACCAACAGATCCATATAAGGGGCCATGGACTCATCCATTGAAGACCAGCAAGGTCAATCAACCAGATCCATGCCCGATTCAGAAAACAACTCCAACTCTGTTCCAATATCTTCCTCGACGCACGCGTGGGTATCCTAGGCGACCCAGAGCCCGAGCACCGTATGGTCAGCACCCTCTAGGATCCTTCGCAGGTAACCTAGCGCTTCACGCATAGGCCGCTTCCTTGGCCCCTCATCCACCGTACCGGAAGCTCACCATTTTAATCGCACCGAGGCTGGTCAAGACCTCGGCCGACCTTGCTACGCGAGACGTCCTTCATTGACTCCCCGTCAGCAGTTGCAACTTTCTCATCACGACCTTAATCACAAGACGGTCAAAATGCTCCCCCCAGCATTCTTGACATAAAACAATCATTTACAAACAGCATTTACAAACAGCATTTACAAACAGTATTTTACAACAGTTTACAACACAATTTCTATTTTAACTTTCATTTTTCCACATTATCCTTTATCAATCTACATTACTTATTCCATATTCCATTTATATGTATACTCATCCCATCACATCATTTCTATCTCATCACTTCAGATTCCCTCACATCGCATATCGTATATTCACATCCATACATCCACATCTATATGCGTACATTCACATCTACATGCATACATCTACATCTCTATGCATACATCCACATCCACGTTCACATTCACCTCCATACATCTACATCTACATGTATACATCCACATCTCCATTCACATCTACATCTATACATCTACATCTACATGCATCCATCCACCTCCACATCCACATCTATATCTATACATCTACATCTACATGCATACATCCATATCTCCATTCCCATCTACATCTATACATCTACATCTACATGCATCCATCTACCTCCACATCCACATCTACATCTATACATCTACATCCACATGCATACATCCATATCTCCATTCCCATCTACATCTATACATCTACATCTACATGCATCCATCTACCTCCACATCCACATCTACATCTATACATCTACATCTACATGTATACATCCACCTCCACATCCACATCCGTATCTATACATCTACATCTACATGTATACATCCACATCCACATCCGTATCTATACATCTACATCTACATGTATACATCCACATCCACATCTATACATCTACATCTACATGCATACATCCACATCTCCATTCACATCTACATCTATACATCTACATCTACATGCATCCATCCACCTCCATATCCACATCTACATCTATACATCTACATCTACGTGCAAACATCCACATCTCCATGCATGATAAAATTCTTTTAATTAATCTAGGATGATAGTTCCTAGAATATGGTAGAAAGTCCTCTTTTTATGCTTTGAATGAATTTATTTTATGCGTAATTTCTATAAAAATTTTGCCATAGCTCCGCTACTATGACTGATAAATCTCAATTTTTTTCTAAGGGATAAAGCTCATTATTAAAGAAATAATTAGAATGGTCTCTAATTGGATCATCAATCCATAATGGTCTCTAATTGGATCATTAAGAAAACAATTAGAATGGTTTCTAATTGGATCATCAATCCATAATGGTCTCTAATTGGATCATTAAGAAAACAATTAGAATGGTCTCTAATTGGGTCATCAATCCATAATGGATTAAATCATCAATGTGCATAAACTAAAAGCATAGCAAAAAGCCATTAATTTGGCCTCAAGAATAGCTTAATCTTGGATTAAGGAAAAGCTTTATGAAAAGCTTCATTTGGATTGAGAATGGGTCATGAGTATGACCATTTCTTGAGTGAGAGAGAGAAATTATAAAAACCATTAGAATTTAAATATAAGTGGAAATTAACTTCTATAGCATTTATTAAATTATGTACCTCTTCACTACTATTCACCAATTAACTTCATTAGCATTTAAAAAAAACCATACCAATTAAACTTCTCAAGCTTGAGAGGGGTTGAGAAGAGAGAATCATTGAGAAATCATAGAAAAGATCGAAATTCAATATACTTACCTTATGATTTGCTTGATTCTTTATTCACGGTAGAGGCCCCCAACCAATCAATTGGTTTAGTATGTTGATGGAGCCACCAATGGAGATTGAAGAAAGAGAGAGGTATCAAAAACTAGTGAATTATTAAAGAATTCACAATTCTTGGCTTAGGTAGAGTAGAGTAACAAGGCATAAGACACTATATATTTTAGCTTAGGTGGAGTAGAGTAACAAAGCATAAGACTCTATCTAATTTGGCTTAGGTGGAGTAGAGTAACAAAGCATAAGAGACTATATATTTTGGCTTAGGTGGAGTAGAGTAACAAAGCATAAGAGACTATGTATTTTGGCTTAGGTGGAGTAGAGTAGAGTAACAAAGCATAAGAGACTATGTTTTTTTCAACAAGGGGAGGCTTCTATTTATAGGAAAATTTGAGCTCCTAACCAAACAAACTGATTCTAGAATTTTCTAAGTCAGTTTGGTCACTTTTTGACCATTTTTAGGTCAGTTAAGCTAACTTTCTGGAACTAGACTTGAATGAGGAGAGAGGAGAGATGAAATATCTCAATTTTTATGAGTTTAAAACTCATTCAAGCATGTGAAATATGCACCTCCTTTAAAGAATTCCCCTTCCTTACATATGTGTCAAAATTGTATTGCTCATAGTTTTTTACTAATAAACCTTGTACATTTTCAACTCTTCATCTTATGTGAAATATGCACCTCCTTTAAAGAACTCCTCTTCCTTACATATGTGTCATAGTTTTTTTACTAATAAGCCTTGTACATTTTCAACTCTTCATCTTATGTGAAATATGCACCTCCTTTAAAGAACTCCCCTTCCTTACATATGTGTTTATTTACTAATAAACCTTGTACATTTTCAACTCTTCATCTTATGTGAAATATGCACCTCCTTTAAAGAACTCCTCTTCCTTACATATGAGTTTATTTACTAATAAACCTTGTACATTTTCAACTCTTCATCTTATGTGAGCATTTACTCATTTTTGGGTATCTTCTTTTACAATTTGGATTTATCTCCTCCCTACACATGGATTGATGCTATTGGCCCATAGAAACCTTAATTGGACCATAGTCTAAAGATTTCTGAAAATCTAGGCTCTTAGACTAAGGTTCTTTATACCTATTTCCAATTAATTCCAATTGCACATTGGAAATTTCTTTTTGAATTTCTGTTTCAGGGGAACTTATTTTAATAAGATGAGTTATTTTTCTATCCAAAAATATTCATAATCTGAATATTCTCTCTCTAGAATATTTTCTCTCTCTAGGTTAAAACAGTTAGAAACAAGGTCTTTATATTTCTGAAGAGGGATTGATTACGGGGGAAGATACTAGACATTAAAAAGGGGGTTGGGGGAGGAATCTTACAGATTCAAAGGCTAGAGGAACTTATCAAACGACTCAAAGCAACGCCAAATGGTGCTCGTGAACGTAAAAAGACATTGGCTGGTATAGAATCTCTTACGTTTAAAGGCATTCACTCATGAGAATATTTGATCGATTGCTTAAGTGCCATATCGATTATGCATTCACAATGCCTACACAAGAGAGGAAAGTTGCAGCCCTTGGTAAATTAGAGCATCTTTTGAATTCTCGAGGCTGCAATGGCGAAAACGTGAAAATTGAAATGAATAAGCAGGCCTCTGGTATGTCATACAAGGTTGCTCAAAAGGTCTCCACATGACTGGATCAAAGGCAAGGAGATCTTTGGAGAAGCCAGCAAACATAGAGAATTCAAAGAAGACTTGGGGACTCTGGAGAGATATGTGTGCAATCACCACAAATGTAGATTGTCCAATGCCAGCTCTTGTAAATATGCGCAAGCAGCTTTGGATAAATTTCAATAACATGGTTCACATTATGAATCAAAGTAGCACAACTGCCCAAGAACGAGCATCATTCCAACAACATATCATAGAATTCACCAAAAGTGTGCTAGGTGCTTGGGGAGAGAGTAAAGTAACACACTATATGGTAAGTTGTACAGTAAAAAAGTGTGCTAGGTGCTTGGGGAGAGAGTAACGTAACACACTATATGGTAAAAAATTAAATTGGTGTTTTAACCTTGACTTTTTCTAATTAAATTCTATTGTCATGTGTACAGCACATAGTTTATGCGCATGGTGCGTATTTCATGAACAAGTATGGATCGCTCGACATGTAGAGTACCCAAGGGATGGAGAAATCACATTATAAAGCAAGAGGGGTTTATTGTATAAGGGTGCAAAAAAGTGTCATTCACAGTTGTCATCACAGTTGTCATCAAAAGTGTCATTTAAGTTGTCGTCGGAAGTGTCATTAGGTTGGAATATGAAGAGTCACTAAAGAATCGGTTAGTCAGTTAGAGTCGCCTAGGAGTCTTTTTTAAAGGCATGGCCTTCTTGTAATCGTACATGAAATTGGGAAGTTGAATAATCAGTTTTCAGTTTCTTTCTCTCTCTCTCTTTCTTTCTCTTGAATTTCTGTGTATGCTGTTTTGAGAGTCGCTTGTGAGCATTTTCCCTGTTGGGGGCTGTGGCCCTCAATACTTAAGGCTTTTCAGTTATGGACGTTCTTGATACTAGGCGAATTTTCTGTGTAGCTATGGGGATTTCTGAATGCAAGATGCAGTTGTCAATCTGTTTGTCACTCTATTTGTCAATCTAGTTGTAAATCTGTTTGTCACCAGTGTTGTCATTCAGTTTGTCAGTTTGTCAGTCAGAAAGTCTGAAGTTCTTTAAAGTTTGTGGAAGATGTTATAAGCAGTAAACACTGGCGATCATTTATCTTTTAAACACTTGGTGATCACGGTGATTGTGGCAAGTCGTCATGGTCGAATTCATTTTCTTCTTTTGATGGCGAGTGCTAAAAACATTCTAATTTGAAGGCAGATTTTGATTTGAAGATGGATTCTAATTTGTCAATGCAAATCTCAGCAGCCACCAGCAGTCAAATTTGTGAGCATTCATGGTGTTGTGATGCAATGTCAAGGTCAAGTTTACTTTCTTTTGTAAGGGGGATGAATGCCAAGAAGATGCCGAGCAGCAGTTATGGTGCGTGGCGGTTACAATGGCAGTTATGGTTCTTGGAAGTCAGATGCTGAATGGTAATACATTCTAGAGAATTCATAATAGCCTTCATATTCTTATTTTGTAAGATCAGTAGTAAGGCGGCAAGGTTCATAGCAAGGAGGATCATGGTGGATTTTGGCAGTATGACAGATTTTGACAGTGCAGTTTGACAATGCAGTTGACAGTTTGACAACACAGTTGACAGTTTTTCTGATTTGCAGACTGAATTTGCTTTGCAGCCAGAAGGTAACTTTTTATGGCAAATTTTTCAAGGAGAAATCATAATATTATCAATTTAAAATGTTTCAATCAATTTTAAGCAGCCAATTAAATGAACTTTGCGGATCCCGGTATAGCATCCGTGGCTCTCCGTTTAGCAAATTTAATGGGTCTCAGATTGGTGTGGTGCATCTTTCTTGAGGGGGGCTGAATATGATTGTTGTATTTTAATGATGTGATCATAATGGGAGGTAAAAAGAAGAAGAGGTGGATGATTGTCCGTGTGCAATTGATGAGTGCTCAAATAAAGATGCATGTAGGAAATGGTGTATGGTTGACCTATGCACAAAGTTTCATAAAATCATCCATAAAGTGCATAAAGCATCATCTTGGGAGGAAATGGAGACTGCATTAGAAGTTCTTGGAGACCAAAGGCATACTTCTTGAGCGAATTTGAGTCGATGATTTCAAAGAGGGGAAAAGCGATCATAAGGGGGACATACCAGGCAAAGAAGACCGGATGTACCACCTAAAGATGCAATCCCACATGAAGCACCGACTTGGACAAGAGCTGATGGAGATTTCTTTGGTGAACCAATGCCAATTCAAAATTTGTTTCATTTCTTAAGGCAAATCATTTTGTATACAAGCACAAAGGCACTTGACTTCTAATCAAGGGAATTTGTGGGTTCTCAATTGCTATGCAACTGTTCCCTCGGGCGTCCTAGTGTATAAGGGTGCAGAAAAGTGTCATTCACAGTTGTCATCACAGTTGTCATCAAAAGTGTCATTTAAGTTGTCGTCGGAAGTGTCATTAGGTTGGAATATGAAGAGTCACTAAAGAATCGATTAGTCAGTTAGAGTCGCCTAGAAGTCTTTTTTAAAGGCATGGCCTTCTTGTAATCGTGCATGAAATTGGGAAGTTGAATAATCAGTTTTCAGTTTCTTTCTCTCTCTCTCTTTCTTTCTCTTGAATTTCTATGTATGCTGTTTTAGTCGCTTGTGATCATTTTCCCTGTTGGGGGCTGTGGCCCTCAACACTTAAGGCTTTTCAGTTATGGACGTTCTTGATACTTGGCGGCTTTTTTGTGTAGCTATGGGGATTTCTGAATGCAAGATGCAGTTGTCAATCTGTTTGTCAGTCTATTTGTCAATCTAGTTGTAAATCTGTTTGTCACCAATGTTGTCATTCAGTTTGTCAGTTTGTCTGTCAGAAAGTCTGAAGTTCTTTAAAGTTTGTGGAAGATGTGATAAGCAGTAAACACTGGCGATCATTTGTCTTTTAAACATTTATTTCAAAAATACAAGACATGGAGGTGGAGCTTCTGCAGGAGGAACACGTACAAACTATCTACAAGAGATGTTCAATTGGTTTTATCGCACAACCTTTGGAAGGGTATTGGTTAGGGAGCGGGCCCAACAATATAAGCTTGCGCAAGAGGCACGCAAGGCTGCAAAAAGTCATGCTCGGCTTGAATGGTTGCAGACCAATGCTCCCCATAGGCATGGTGCTTGGCGTGCACGAATGAGGAGACAAGGGAGGCTTTGGGTTGTGCACGCACCAGCATAAATCTAGATGTAATAAGGCTAAGAAAATAAGTTTAGTTAGTTTTTTTTTCCCTTGAAAAAAACTATTAATAGTTCCTTCTCTCACTTCATTTTCATTTCACTTTTTTAGAGAGCTTGAGCGCAAGATCTACGTAGACACCCACACGTAAGGACACCAACACATCACCATGTTAGCATAGTCGTACATGGATATGGCACGCACCAAGAACACCGCACGTGTTACCATGCCTTCACAAAACACAATGCAAGGAAGTTAGGAACCCAACGACCACATACTGGGGCGACACCACGGAAGAGAGTGACCCCTTGGATTCTAAGACACGCCCAATGGGATCACCAGAGTCCAACCATCCTCCCACATAGCAACACCAGCGTACACACATGCAGGCCCTTCTAGTGGGAGCAAGCGTGTGAAGAAGACCCCACAATGCAGCCACCCCAGAGATCAAGACAGAGAGGCCAATGAGTGATGAGCAGTTCGACTGGGTTGGTGAAAACATTCCTACATTGTGTAGCACCATAGGTGGCAAGACCCTACTACCAGGACAGGGTCCCCTACCTACCCGGGAGGATTTTGATACACAGATACCACAGCAACAGGGGGAGGAGGATTGAGACTATGAGAGAGACCAAGAGGAGGTTCTTGCAAGTGCGCGCAAGCGTAGAAAGGTCAAGCTCTTCAAGCCAAGGAAGTCCCAACCTCGCCAACGCACTAGCACAACACAGAGAGCTCCAAGGAGAAGGATGCGCCAAGGGCATAGGGCTCTACAAGAAATCAAGTTTTATAGAGGAACACTGAGTTGCTGATAAGAAGAGCCCCTTTCGCTTGCACAGTGAAGGAGATTCTCAACGATATAGAACAGACTTCCGTGTGCAGGGGATTGCCCTTGAAGCATTACAAGAAGCCTCTAAGGCTTACCTTGTTGGGCTTTTTGAAGACACCAACCTCCTTGCAGCAATACATGCAAAGAGGATTACCATATCTGCCAAGGACATGCAACTAGCTCGGCGCATTCGAGGCGAGCGAGACACGATCTAGAGATCTTAGATGTTAACCTATTTTTTGAAGCAACTCTTTTGTTTCAAACCCCCCTTTGTAACAAGCCTATCTGGCTTTCATTTGTAACCTTCTGCTCTGATAATTAAAATTTTGAGTTTCTCTTACAATGTCTTGGTGTCATCATGTTTGTTTAATATGGAGTGTCTATCATGTGCCAGTTTGTCACCCAAGGCATCAGAAATGCTCCTGGAGGACTGAGGAAGCTGTGCCAGAACAGTGCGAATTTGGCCTCTGCACAAACGGCGATGTAGGCTCAAAATTCGCACTGTTCTGGCACTTCTCCCCTAGCCACTCAGGATCATTTCTAATCCATTTAATGAAGTTGAGCATACTAATTGTGAGAAATAGTAGTTTATAAGATAAAAACACCTTTAATCATGTGTAAAAATATAGTGTTTATCATCCAATGCATCAGAATTCCTCTTGGAGGACTGGGGAAGCTATGCCAGAACAGTGCGGTGCAGGCTCAGCAACGGCGGTGCAGGCTCAAAATTCGCACTGTTCTGGCATTGCTCCCCCAGCCACTCAGGATCATTTTTGATGCATTTATAATGAAGTTGAACACACTAATTGTGAGAAATAGTAGTTTATAAGATAAAAACACCTTTAATCATGTATAAAAATATAGTATTTATCATCCAATGCATCAGAATTGCTCCTGGAGGACTGGGGAAGCTATGCCAGAACAGTGCGAATTTAAACTCTGCAACAACGGTGCAGGCTCAAAATTCGCACTGTTTTGGCACTGCTCCCCCAACCACTCCAGGATCATTTCTGATGCATTTATAATGAAGTTGAGCACACTAATTGTGAGAAATAGTAGTTTATAAGATAAAAACACCTTTAATCATGTGTAAAAATATAGTGTTTATCATCCAATGCATCAGAATTGCTCCTGGAGGACTAGGGAAGCTATGCCAGAACAGTGTGAATTTAGGCTCTACAGCGACGGTGCAGGCTCAAAATTTGCATTATTCTGGCACTGCTCTCCTAGCCACTCAGGATCATTTTTGATGCATTTATAATGAAGTTGAGTACACTAATTGTGAGAAACAATAGTTTATAAGATAAAAACAACTTTAATCATGTGTAAAATTACATTGTTTGTCATCCAATGCATCAGAATTGCTTCTGGAAGACTGGGGAAGCTATACTAGAACAGTGCGAATTTAGGCTCTACATAGCGGCAGTGCAGGCTCAAAATTCACAGTGTTCTGGCACTGCTCCCCCCAGCCACTCAAGATCATTTCTGATGCATTTATAATAAAGTTGAGTACACTAATTGTAAGAAATAATAGTTTATAAGATAAAAACAGCTTTAATCATGTGTAAAATTACATTGCTTGTCATCCAATGCATCAGAATTGCTCCTGGAGGACTGGGAAAGCTATGCCAGAAGAGTGTGAATTTGGGCTCTGCAGCGGCAATGCAAGCTCAAAATTCGCACTATTCTGGCACTGCTCCCCCAGCCACTCAGGATCATTTCTGATGCATTTATAATCAAGTTGAGTTCATTAATTCTCACGTAGGCTGTAATGCCTGTGATGACTGACGGGGTGGGCAGATCGATGGCCAAGGATGTGGCCATCCCCGGGGTTCAGTGGTGGGGAGAGGACGCCCATGCGGAGTCATGGGCGGCCAGGCTAGTGTGGACAGCAGGCCACACACTATATAGCCTAGGGGATGAGGGGCAATCCTCATTCTTCCTCTATGGCTGGGTGGTGAGCCATGGGTGGTGAGCCAGAGGCCGTCCCCTCCTGTGGTAACGCCCGTAGCGGCGTTACAGGTATCTAACACTGGTATTAGAGCGTGGTTTGATGGGGTCGTCAGGTCCGCGCATGACCGGGGGACCGGAGCCCCCTCAATGGTTTTCAACCATTCATCTCCTCATCCGTATCTCCACAATGGAGTGTGTGGAGGGAGGCGGCCAGAATTGAAAGGAAGACATTTTGGAGGGGAAGAACTCCCTCTCTCTCTCTCTCTCTCTCTCTCTCTCTCTCTCTCTCTCTCCCCGTCACACACAACAATACAAATTGTAGCCCCACGACCTGCTAAAGCAGCGCAAGTATTACGCCATTCGAAGAGCACCCTAAGCGCCGTCTCCTGAGGGGGGCGACTTGCGTTCTCCTTGCGTTGAAGAGGTGGTCGTCGTCTGAGGGTGACGAAGAGCCTAGGCGGCCAGCCCAAGCGGCCAGCCCAGTGGGCAGCCAGGCCAACCAGGCGGCGCAGCCAGCCCCGGCGGCCAGGCCAGCCAGGGGCGGCGGCGACCAGCCAGAGGCTGGCCAACCAGCGCTGCAGGCGGCCGGAAGAAGAGCAAAAAAAAACCATTTATTTTTTATATTTTCATTGTTCATTTTTAATAAAATTAAAAATGAAAGTAAAGTAAAATGGATTATCTCTCTCGGCTCGTCGGCTGGGGAGGGATAATCCCGGCAATCGATGTTTGTATTGTGTATTTCTGGTTTATTGCATTGTTTACATTGCAAGTAAATAAAAATGTCTGCCCGTCCCCCCTCCCCACCCACTAGTTTATTGTGTATTTCTGGTTTATTGCATTGTTTACATTGCAAGTAAATAAAAATGTCTGCCCGTCCCCCCTCCCCACCCACTAGTCCGGTAGGTTTTTCAGGACTTCTCTCCCTCGGTCGCGGCGGGCCTTACCCCGACCGAGTTGGCTGGCCGTAGACACCAGGCCATATCCTGTTCGGAGGGGCGCTCTCCGGGCACGTCTCGTGACCCGTAGGAGCCTTCCACGTCTCGTGACCCTGCCCTTGACCTTGGCATGCCCGTAGAGGCCGCCGACCTGGCTGACCCCGCTCCGGCCGATGAGCTGGATTATATGGACACTGACATCGCCGAGGGGGACGATGACCTCTTGGCAGACCACGACTTTGACCAATACCTTACTGACCCTGCCGACATCCTCACGGAGACGGAGCACTCTAGTGGGATGTTTAGATATGTTAACACGCAATTGACGACCTTACATAGGGTCCAGGATGACGTTGTCATGATGCTGCAGGGCATCTCCACACGCCTAGACGTGTTGTCCGCTATTTCGACATCTTCTCCTCTTCCTCGTGATAGACGCCCGCCTACTACGACACGCGTTAGCGCAGCCTCACCCGTGGTCTCGGGAGGACAGGCCGCAATGCCTGCGAGGTCGCCCGTAGATAGAGGCAGCCTCGACGTTACTTAAAGATTTTAAGTTGCCTAGTTTTGGCGGCGAGGAACGAGAGCGTAACAAGGATTCTGTTAATATGTTCTTAGTGAAATGGTCGGACATTCATGAGCTGCGTAAGTAGCCTAGTCATGTGCAGCCCGTAGAGGCTAGTTTCTTATTGTCTGGCAAGGCATACAAGTGGTGGATGAGTCTTACCACTTGGGCAGCTTTCGAAACAATGTTTCGAAAGGAGTTTTTGCTAGGCAAGGAAGAAGAGAGAAGTTGGGATGCATGGGACAAGTGTTCGATAGAACACAAGACCCTCACCGACATCTCGGACTACAGAGAGCTCATACTCAAGTTGAAGGGAGTCTCGTACCAGGAACGATCATGAGGAGATCCGGTGGGGGATTTGACACCTTGGGCCTCTTGGTAACATAAACATTGAGGGGCTTCAAACGAGGCCTAACAAATGATTATCTTGAGTATGTAGAGCCCTTGCCTAAGGACCTCTCTCGGGCCATCAAGTATGCGCAAATCTATGATGACATCAAGCGCCGTGGTGCGCGAGATGGGGCAGGGAGATCAGTGGATAAAGAAAAAAAGGGGTCGAGGTTTAAAAGAAAGGGTTTTCGTAGTGAAAAAACAGGGGAGAGGACGGAGGGGAGTCAGGGGGTCGTTGGTCTAAAAAACCAAGACCCTTCAAGAAAAAACGAAGTTCTGAAACCCACAAAAAGGAGAAGTACTTTTGCAAGCACAAAAGGAAAATCGTTGCTTCAACTGCAATGAAGTGGGGCACAACGAGGCTGATTGCTCAAAGTTAAAAGCAAGCACTAGTGGCAAGGTGCCTAAGAGCGATGGTAAATCCTCTAGGCAGTTGCACACGGTGCAGACGCTCTCTCAGTGCTGCCGGAGAGTTCAGAGAGGTTACGGTGAGTCATTGTGACGAGCGTCACGCTTGTTCAGTGACACCAACCATGTGGCATGACATGGTGCGCATGTATGGCACCATAGGTGGCCGTAGAGTCACTGTCTTTATAGATGATGGGGCTAGCCATAACTTTTTGAACTATTCATTGGTCAAGAAGTTGAAATTAAAAGAGACCGCAAGTGATCATGAGTATACTGTTGGTTTGGCCAATGGTTATGATAAAAAGGTATGGAATACCATGGTCTTGGGAGTCTCTTTGATCATGCAGGACTATGAGGCCGTGCTTGACTTCCAGGTCATGCATTTGGCTAGAGCAGATGTTTACTTAGGCAGAGAGTGGCTGTATAGCCTCGGTCCTAACCTAGTTCGGAGTTATTTACACAACACATTACAGTTTGAGTCTGGGGGTAATATCACCCTACAGGGAGACCGTAGTGTCCCCTTTTCACCACTTATATCATCGCTCGAGTTATGCCACGCGGTTCACAGCGGCCAGGTAGCATAAGTATACGCTTGTTACCCTCTTGTAAATTTTGTTTCCGTAAGCTGAAACTGAAAGTAATGTTTGCGTAGACAAACATGGAAAACAAAGCCTTGGAAGAAACCCACTGTTTTCTGAAAACCCTATTTGGCATGCATGTGATGATGATGAAATAACAAAGTCCAAGGTAAAAGAGACTCAAAAAAACAAAGTACGTAGATGCTTTGAAAAGTTTATTGCAGGAATTTCAAGATGTCTTTCCTACAGAACTGAACTAGATGATTTACCACCATCAAGGGAAGTAGACCATGGCATCGAAGTTATGCCTCGGTCCAAACCAATAAGCAAGCCTGCTTATAGGTTGAGCCACTCCGCCGAGGCACAGGAGGTGGAAAAGCAATTGACCGAATACTTAGAGAAAGGGTTTATTCGCCCTAGTTCGAGTCCTTGGGCATCACCGATTCTTCTGGTAAAGAAGAAAGACGGTTCTATGCGCATGTGCATAGATTATCGGGCTCTTAATCAAGTCACGATTAAGAATAAGTACCCTATGCCACGTATGGACGAGTTGTTTGATCAACTCTATGGGTCGAAATATTTCTCTAAGATAGACGTGAGATCTGGGTATCATCAGGTTAGAATTAAGGTCGAGGATGTTGCGAAGACAGCATTCAGGACACGATTCGGTCACTTTGAGTTTTTGGTTATGCCGTTTGGGCTAACCAATGCTCCAGCGACTTTTATGACGCCGATGGTGGTGGACAGTGTTTTACGTCCATACTTAGGAAAATTCGTAGTAGTTTTCCTAGATGATATTCTTGTGTACAGCAAAACGCGTAAAGAACACTTGGCACATTTGCGATTAGTGTTCCCGTTATTGCGACAACACAAGCTATTTGCAAAGGAGAGCAAATGTGAATTTTTTGAAAGAGAAATTCACTATTTGGACCACATTATATCCACCCATGGTACGCGGATGGAACCTGAGAAAGTGGAAACTATTCTCAAGTGGCTAGCCTGAAAAATCTCGAAGAACTGCAGATTTTTCTTGGCATGTCGGGGTTTTACCGATAGTATGTAAAGGACTATGCGAAGATCGCAGTCCCGTTGACGGATCAATTGCGCACAAAAACAAAGAATATATGTTGGGAGGGAGACCAAGAAAAGAAGCTTCGAAAAACTTAAGGTAGCCATAATAGCTGCACCTGTTTTAACTATAGTTGACCCTACTGAGCCGTTTGTCTTGGAGACAAATGTTAGTGGTGAGGCCATTGGAGCCGTGCTTTTGCAAAGGGGACACCGTGTTGCATTTGAGAGCAAAAATTAGATAGGGCTCAGCGTAACTTCTCGGTTTACGAGCGCGGGAGTTACTGGCCATCGTACATGCACTTAAAAAGTGGAGACACTATTTATATGGTGCCACTTTTGAAGTACGTACGGATCACGAAAGCCTGACATGGCTTTCGAGTCAAAACAAGTTGAAAGGTCGGAAAGCTCAGTGGGCGAAGCTCCTACAGGAGTTTGACCTTCAGATTCGCTACCAAAGGGGTAAATATAATGTTGTGGCGGATGCGCTTAGCCGCATGCCACAAATTAATGAGTTAAGCTTTACGGTTTTCAAGAATGAGTTCTTGGAATCACTCCGTGGCTTGTGTGAGCATGATCCTGTCTTTACAGAGGTCTGGCGCGGTGTACGTGTACGCACTTTGTCACTCACAGCCGCGCCCACCTTCCTTGCCGGCACGTAATGCTAGTTTGGAGAGACTAGCCATAGGTGCGGCCGGGTAGCGAGGCGAGAGTTAGTCTGGAGAGGCTAGCCGAGTCTTCGGGGTATAGTTTTGAGCCGGAGAGCTCAGATGTAGGCCCTTCATCACCTTTGTTTTCCGTCACGGTTTCAAAGGATGATGCTAAACTTCGTCGAGGGGAGAAGTATGCTAACTACTCCATTGACGACGGGTACTTACTCTACAAGGGTAGGGTGTGTGTACCAACTATTGGTGACTTTCGAGCATGCATTCTTAGAGAAAGTCACGATAGTCCAAGCGCTGGTCATCCCGGGATACAAAAGACCTATGCACTAGTCAAACGACAATTTTATTGGCCTAGTTTGTTCAAGGACGTCCAGACTTATGTGCTGCAATGCAATAAGTGTTAGGTCAATAAGCATGAAAGGCTAACGGTTGGGGGCTTGCTCCATCCTTTGAGCATTCCTCAAGGGAAATGGGAAACATTTCCATGGATTTCATCACCGGTTTACCCACAAGTCGAGGGAATGACTCGGTCTAGGTGGTGGTGGATAGGTTAACCGAGATGGCAAAATTTATTGCCACCAAGAAAACGGTAAAAAACGCCAGAGTTGGCAAAACTCTTTATTGAACATCTCTACAAGCTATATGGCTTGCCCGCAGATATAGTGTCAGATAGAGATAGAAAGTTCAACAGCCACTTTTGGAGGGAAGTCTTCAAAAAGCTGGATACTACTCTGAGTATGAGTACGGCGGACCATCCGGAGTCTAATGGTCAAACAGAAAGGGTTAACCAAATACTAGAGGATATGTTGCGTTCTTATGTTAGTAAGAAGCAATCTAATTGGGAAGAGTACTTGCCCTTATTGGAGTTTGCCTATAACAGCTCCAAACATTGAGCGACTGGATTTACACCATTCATGTTAATGTATGGATTCCAGCCGCCGAGATCTCCGATGGCTGTAGGCCTAGAAAAGGAGAAGATTCAATCTTTCTAGGATTTCCTTGAAGATATGAATGATATGCTCAGAGCCGCACATGAGAGCATTCGTAGCGCTCAGGATCGCGCTAAAACTTATGCGGATAAAAACGTAGAAAGGTGACCTTTGCAAAAGGTGACTTTGTAAAAGGTGACCTTTGCAAAAGGTGACTTTGTATTCCTCAAGGTTCCTACGTAGTCAGAAACCATGAAAACGGGAAAGTGTGATAAACTTTCTCTGAGATATTGTGGTCCTTTTAAAATCCTTAAGAAGATTGGGGACGTAGCATATAAACTTGAGTTATCGGAGAGTTCTCAAGTCCATCCTGTCTTCCATGTCAGTAAACTGAAAAAATCAGTTCACGGGTTAGAGAACGCAGTTTCTCCAGAGATTTTGGTGGACTTGATAGAGCCACCAAAGATACCACATGAACCTGAAAAGATTCTACAGTATCGTGAAGATAGACAAACCCGACATAAAGTGTACCAGGAGGTACTTGTTAAATGGACAGATAGGGATGAGGAGGTAGCTACCTGGGAACGCCGTAGTGCTATTTCCAAAAGGTTTCCCCAGTTTGTTTTCGAGGACGAAAACTCTTCTTAAGGGGGGGGTAATGTCACGTAGGCTGTAATGCCTGTGTGACCGACGGCAGACTACTGGATGGCCAAGGATGTGGCCATCCGTCGGGGTTCAGTGGGAGAGGATGCCCATGCAGAGTCATGGGCGGCCAGGCTAGTGTGGACGGCAGAGGCGACACACTATATAGCCTGGGGGATGAGGGGCAATCCTCATTCTTCCTCTATGGCTGGGTGGTGAGCCAGAGGCCGTCCCCTCCATTACTCTAGCAGCAAGGGTATCCTTTTCAGCCTCTAGCTTGTCTTGTAAGGTTGTGAATTCCTCCTATGGAACTAGGGCTTGCTCCACGGTCTCAACCACAGTTTCCTTGACCAAAGCAATTGTCTCTGTGATAGATTCTCCATGATAGATTCTCCAAGGGGTAATATAGCACTATCTAGGTGAGGACCGAGGTTGGACGTATTAAGGTCCACCTCACATTGCATGCATATAATGCCCAAGCATTCATCCATTCTCAAGTCAGCTGTCTTTTCAAGGTCATGAAGAAATAAGTATTCTTCACCTTCTTCCACCACAATGGTGCTCAAGAGATTGATCTCAAGCTCTGGCAGCACCTTGCTCTCCTTGTGTGGGGAAGATGGCCCCGCATCTTCTACTACAATGGGCTATTCAGCCTGCAGATTGTGCACCCTCTGCTCTGATGCAAGCTGCTCTTCTACACCAGCACTCGTTCCTACTGCCTTCACTTCCTTGTCATCCCTCAAATACCCTGCCAACTGCAATGCAGGAATCTCTACCTCATCATCCGAATCCTCATCATCACTGATTGATGAGGAACACAAAAGTGGCGAGCCATGAGAGGAACCTAGTTCCTGAATTGCCCTTCCCCAACCTCTTCACCTCCTGCTTTTATTGAAGGTACAGTAAGCTCCTACGGGGATGTAGATGTCGATGAAGCGTTCAAGGCACTAGATGTAGGGGCGGGCATATTGTTGAATGTACTTAAGCAACTCAACAGGCACCCATCAATCGTTGGGGCAATGGGGAAAGGAGATGGAGTGGGGAGCCAAGTACTGCTCCATGTATGCAATCTACGTCTCATAATGTTGGGACGCAAGGGCGAGCGACTTTTCAAAGTTGACTTCATGAGAGAACATTACAAAGAGCTCGCTCTTGCCCGCCCATGGGGTGGTGGAGAGGAACTCACAGAAGTTGTCAAAGTGGGTAGCCATGTGAATGCAAAGAGATAGTGTAAGATCGTGCTTGGTTTCTATCGCGTGTGGTGAAAATGAGAAAGAAGACACCTTTGGCTATTTATAGTTAAAATTTAAAGTTTGGCCTTTTCACACTAGACCGCTAGACAAAAAAATTACAGTTTGTAAAAATATTAACATTTCAATTAAACAAATATTGGTTAAAAAAGAGCCTGCTACTACAAAATTACAAGCATGTCATCTAATCTAACATTGTTAGAATGTCTTCATTTTTTGCTCCTCTTGTGACATTTACTTCATGTTGATCTCCATCTCCTTGTTGACTTGAAAGCTTGTCAGTGCCTTCACCTCGATCCTGAAACTCTTGCCCCTCACGTGCATCAAAATAGAGGCTATTTTCCCATATACTCAGTTCATCTTCAAGCTCTTCCACATGCCTACTATGTGTTGGTAGGGCTATGCACCTTGTTGCTGAAAATTCAAGATCCCCCATTTGCCATGATTCTGAGACCATGGTTGGCCCCTCCTTATGCTTCCCAATCTGTAAAAATATAGAAAGTGGCACAATAACCAGAAAGTGTAAGGGTTAACTCTAGACATGTAGTGGAATCAGATATACCTTTCTTCTCATCAACTTGAAACTTGACTCTTCCACATTGTCAAAGCCCATGATGCTAAAGTGTTCATGCAGGTCTGCTAGGCTCCAATGCTTGCTTGCCTGCCACTCACTCAATCCATCCATTTTGCATCATCACAGATACCTCAATAGGCATAATTTCTTCTTCTGAGGCTTGAAGTGGGATCCATGTCCCGTGCTTTTGCATCCATCTTTGGTAGTGCAGACACATGTACAAAATAGAGCATGCCTTCAAGAACCTGAAAGACACTGTAGAATCTACTACATTGCACTTGTACACATCACCTTGATGTGACCCCTCATTAACCTCCCAACCCTCTCCTAGTAATCCTTGAATGAGGTCAGACCGTACCTCCTTACAAATATACATTGTTTTTGTTTAGTGCATTGGCATGGAATTGAACATGTGCACAAAAACATGTAAAGGACAAAACCAATTTAGCCCTATTGACCTAGATGTCTTTGAAAACTTGAGTGATGTCTTGATATCACTTACCATCTTAAACTTTAAGCATAAGATGGTCCAAGCATCAGGTTTGGGCCATTTGGGATTGTTAAGAGGGGGGTTGGGGATCTCTTCTAGCTTGCCAAATAAACCTGGTTTTTTATCTACAAAATATGAGTGAGAAAAGAAAAAGATATTGTTCTGTACAATATCACTTGGGCTTTGAGATACAAACATTGCCTCTCCTGGAATCATGCATAGCATAGAAAACTCTAGTGAGGCTTTAGAGTGGTTGTTCCTCAACATAATTAGAGGGAAAAATATCTATAGAGAGACATAAGAAAATGGAGAATCATAAGAAAATTTGAAATAAAAAATCCAATATTAGCATGTTGTTAAAGCTGTGTTTATGTTACACTGATAATTTGAAGGAAACCTTGGTCGTTGGCCTTGAATGTATAGGTCTCCAAGGGTATATACATGTTGCACTATGGCAACCAGTCCTTCCTTCTTAGTATGCTTGAAGCCTTGTAGCTGCCCCATCCAATGATGTAGCATATTCCCCAGTTGACGCACTCGATGTGGTCCCTTAGAGTTTGGCTGCATGTAGACCCAAGCCCCAACCCTGAATCTTGTTGGAGGCTAAACTCCATTCTCATCTCTTGTGTTATGCAGCACAAGCTCTTCCACCTTCTCCCTAGGTCTTCTCACATTACTGGAAGAGGCCGTGGTGGTAAGAAAAGAGAAGAAGGGAAAAGAAAAGCTTGTTTTACAACAGAAGAGTGGAGAGGAGAGAAAGTTCAGGCTTTTCAGTGCAGCAATGAAAAGCTTAAAAGAGGGTTAGAGTTTGAGAATAGGCTTCCTGAACCTAGAGTAGACTAAAGAGGGATAGAGTTTCTGCAGCAATGGAGAGGGAGGGAGCTTGAGAGAGAGAGAGAGAGAGAGAGAGAGAGAGAGAGAGAGAGAGAGAGAGAGGGAGATTGAGAGGGAGGGAGCTTGAGAAGGAGGGAGAGCTTGAGAGGGATGGAGTTTCTACAGCAATGGAGAGCTTAGAAGAGGAAAAAAGAGGTTCAAAATGAGCTTTCCAAACTAGAGTATGTTGGGGAGAAGTTTGAGAGGGAAAACACACTTTTGGGTAAAAATTAAAAATTTTCAAATTTTAGGGTTTTTAATCTGCGCGATTCTAGGTGGGGGGGGCCTCTAAGTTTGGGTCTAAGAGGTAGAGGGACAAGAGTAGTAATTAGGCCCCATTAGCAAACCAAAGCCTAGGCACCCTAGGGTCAAAGAAGTTAAAAATGTGCACCCAACCCTCTTCTTATTGGTCCATTCCTAATCAAAAGTTAATCCAAGAGGCCCTCTTGGATTAATGAGGTTCAAAATGAGCTTTCCAAACTAGAGTATGTTGGGGAGAAGTTTGAGAGGGAAAACACACTTTTGGGTAAAAATTAAAAATTTTCAAATTTTAGGGTTTTTAATCTGCGCGATTCTAGGTGGGGGGGGCCTCTAAGTTTGGGTCTAAGAGGTAGAGGGACAAGAGTAGTAATTAGGCCCCATTAGCAAACCAAAGCCTAGGCACCCTAGGGTCAAAGAAGTTAAAAATGTGCACCCAACCCTCTTCTTATTGGTCCATTCCTAATCAAAAGTTAATCCAAGAGGGACAAGAGTAGTAATTAGGCCCCATTAGCAAACCAAAGCCTAGGCACCCTAGGGTCAAAGAAGTTAAAAATGTGCACCCAACCCTCTTCTTATTGGTCCATTCCTAATCAAAAGTTAATCCAAGAGGCCCTCTTTGGGTCCAAAAAATTCCTAATGTGTTGGTTGCATGATTCTTGTGTCGGGAAGGTGGAATAATCCATCGATCTATTGGGTCTCATGATGGTTGCATGAATTTTGACGACATGTTCTTTAGCATGTAAAACCTTGAGAGCATCACATGTGTACACAAAACACAATCTTAGAAGACTGCACAATTTTTGTTTAAGTGTATAACACCTTGCCAAAAGGCATGGTAAACCACACCTTTGACTTACCATCCGTATATTTATATAACATGGTTGCTAGTAGAAGAGGAACCTGTTTCCTTTGAGGGTGCACATGAAAATGATCATTGGATGCATGCCATTCAACAATGAGGAGTACGACTCAATCCTCAAAAAAATGACACTTGATATTTAGCAGATTTGTCTTATCGTAAAAAGGCCATTGGTGTACCAAGTGGGTTTATAAGCTAAAGCGTAAAGCTAATGGCAACATTGGCCACTACAAGGCAAGGCTTGTTGGAAAGGGTTATGCTTAGGAGAAGGGCATAGAATAAGATGAGACCTTTACACCCACGTCTCATATGACTACAATCAGGTGTATTATTACATTGGCAGCGTAGCATAGTTGGAATGTATCAAGATTTCCTTCTTGAATGGTGATTTATATGAGGAGGTTTATATATCTCAACCTCATGGTTTTATTGAGAAGGGGACATGAGTCTAAAGTACATAGGAGGCTAAGAAAATCTTTATAGGACATTATCTCAGCTTGATGGTTTTATTGAGAAGGGGACACGAGTCTAAAGTATGTAGCCTGAGAAAATATTTATATGACATTAAGCAGACTATCACAACATGGTATGAGAAGATAAATGTATACTTGGTTGCAAATGGTTTTTGTAATAGTCCAATTGAGAGTACCCTCTATGTAAAGCCTCTATGTAAAGAGGAGTAAAGATTATTTTTTGGTCATCGTTTTATACATTGATGACATGTTGCTCACATGCTCTAATGAGAAAGATAATTGTGCTACAAATTATCTTCGGTAGGAATTGAGAGTACCCTCTATGTAAAGCCTCTATGTAAACCCTCTATGTAAAGCCTCTATGTAAAGAGGAGTAAAGATTATTAATTGAGAGTACCCTCTATGTAAAGCCTCTATGTAAAGAGGAGTAAAGATTATTTTTTGGTCATCGTTTTATACATTGATGACATGTTGCTCACATGCTCTAATGAGAAAGATAATTGTGCTACAAATTATCTTCGGTAGGAATTAAAGAAGAGTTGATCATTTTTCTTTTCTTGGTGCTTATTCCAAGTTCGAGCATGCAAGATACTCAATACTCAAGACAATTAATAAGATAAGTTTCTTATTATTTCTAAATTTTATCACAAACATGTGGTGTTTAATATGCTTTTAAGTATCTTAGGAATATTTTCAAAAGTCCTATTCTTTGAGTTTGGTGTACAATTTTCTTGATTAGTGATTTCTCTCATCAAATCTTTTCATAAATCCTAGTTTCCTTTAACACTTCTCTAGTTTCTTTAGATTCTTGGTAATTTGGGAGATTGCTGGTTGCTATGCAAATCCTGGTGTAAAGTTTATCAAGAAAGTGTACAGATTACAGTTATGTTTTAGATTTGAGCAGATTTATGTGTAGATTGCAGTTATGTTACAAATTTGAGCAAATCTATCTGAAGCTTAGAGTTTTATTTTGCATATTTAGACATAGTTTATTTACAGAGTGGAGTTTAGAGAAATCCTGGTGCAGATTTATAAAGTTTGTAAAGATTAAGTACAAAAATTAAATCTTGAGCAAACTTAATATCAGTGAGTTGTTCCTAATCAAATCTTTCTTAATCTTGATCATTTCTTACAAAAAATGGTATTTCTTTAAGACACATTTCTACAAACTTCAAGAAACTATGAATATTGTGAAAAACTAAAGCATGAAAAGCACAACTCTTAGATTCTTATGGAAATTGATGCCAAAAGAGTAAGATTAGTGAATCTTGTAGAAGTGGTGCAAGATTGATTAAGTTCTTGTAATGTATCGTGACACAACAATGTTTGGCGGACAAA